>NC_056525.1:154126518-154294457 GCF_019175285.1 Sceloporus undulatus | reverse complement strand
ATAATAATAATAATAATAATAATAATAATAATAATAATAATAATAATAATAGGCAGAATTGAAAATATTGGTTTGTACCTTCACAGGAACAGTTGGTGAAGATTACTTTTCTGTGGTTGCTCCCAGGGAGTAGAACCGCTTCCATGGGAAGTCTGCTTGACCTCTGTCCGCTCTCTTTCTGCCAATAGATGAAAGGTGATTGTTTAAGTAGGCATTTGGTGATGGAAGATAGACCTTTTCAATGTGAAGGATGTGTAGAGTTTGCATGTTGGTCTGTAATTACAGATGTTTGGGAAGCAGTAGTGTCACTCACCCCCTTTGGTGGTCATCTGGTGTGGCCCATTTTCTCCACACCCCCTAGTAAGATGCTATCAGGTAGGTTTACAATTGCACTTTTTGCTATCTTTCTTCACCATCTTGCCTACCTGAAGAACACTAGTACTGTGGAGATCCCTCATGGATAACAAAATCTATGTATGCTCAAGTCCTATTAAATATAATGACATAGCAAAATGGTGTCCCTTATTAAAAAAAAATCTAGGTTTGATATTTGAAATGTATACTTTTTTGGAACATTTTCAAACCGTGGATGCTTGAATCCGTGTATAAGAAATCTGTGTATAAGAAGGGCCGACGGTATTTGTTGTTTTTATATCCTGTTTTTATATACAACCAATTTTCAGTAGAGCAGGATTAGATGCATGTAGCCAGACTAAACGGAAATAATTTTCCAAGATTTTTTTCTCACAGCACCCAAAACAAGACAGTTCAGCTAAAAAAATCCACAGGATAAGAGCAGCTTGTGTTTAAGTGACTTAATAATACAATTAGAGTTTGATGTGGATATGAAGCAATACTAGAAATAATGTGGCCATCATGAAAATGATCTTGACTGAAGAAATCCCTTCCACAAAAAGGGGAGAAAAGATATGACTAATATTTTGAAAATGTAATTAAAATGGTAATGATCTTTTAGCCATAGAATTTGTGTGCCAGTTCTAGTTTGGTTGGTTTTTTTTTTAAAAAATCCATATAACTTATCTCTCATTTATATGGTAAAATTATAGCTGATACTTAAAAATGATTGCATGTCTTAAATGGGGCTTTGTGTACCGAGCTGAGTTTTTCAAGAGGAAACCTAATTGATTCTGTGCTTATTTTCCTATGCAGCATTTTCAAAGAGCTCCATGTTTTATAAAGAGAAGGCTTTTAAATGATATTTCCTGGTAATTGAACTGGCTGCATACTAAACATTTTAATCTACCCCTTTCAAGACACTGCTTTATTCCCCCACCCCCAAAGAACTATAAAAAAGATAAGCTGCCCTGAAGTTTATGCACTGTCGAGGTAACAAATAAGGTAGATAAATGGAAGGAGCTGTATAAACAGAGAGAAATCCAGTATGAAATGAAGTTGTAAATTGTAACTATAGAAACAGCCTTTGTAATTAGGAATAATTTAGAAAGTCACATAAGGTATTTAATCAATATGCAAACTAAAAGGTACCCATTATTTCTGGAAAGGTAAAACGAGTTGACTCAATAAAAATCTTAAAACAATGGCTGGTCTTCTAAACCTCACTTTATATATTATTAGTTGCTGTACTATCTTAAGCTTTTCTTTCAAAATCCATTTTTGAAATGGATTTTCAGTTTTAAAAGAAAGAGTCTAAACTATTCAAAGCAACAAAAAAAAGTAAATTTGATTTTGATTTTCAGATATGTCTAAATAGAATTGCCGGAAAAGTAGCAGGATTTGCAACATAACATTTGTCTTTCTGAGGAGAAACACTCATCCCTCTCACTATTGAAATTGGTTATTACGTTAGGTCAGAGAACACCTTAAATTTGTCTCAGTGTGACCAGAAGGGAGTAGTACAATAAATTATCCTTTCATGGTGTTATAGATGGCAGCCTTTATAAGTGGTTGCTTAATTCTTTATTTTTTTTCCCATTTAAAACCCACCCTTCATTTTTTAATGCCTCTTTAACACTTATAGCAAATGGTTACTACACCATTCACCCAGTGTCCAAATCTACTGACCCAGCTGGAACTATAGGTGCAGACGTAAGGCCGGTACAGACCGGCACAATACACTAGCTTCCCAGTGGCATGTGAGTGTGGCATATGGATGACACATGGCCTGCACCGAAGCTGGAGTCCCATCAACCTGCTGTCCAAACAGGGGTTATCTTTTCAGCGTTCCAGCAGAGTGGCATTTAGACACTGCAAACCACAGAGCACTGAAAAGCTGCAGCAGCAACAGAAAGGGTTCCTTTTTTCCAACACAAAAAGGAGTGGCCACTCCTTTTTGGGTTAGAAAAATGCTGGATTGGGGCTACAGAGTATGGTTGCCATGATTCTAATCCAGTGGTCAAAGGGGCAGGGTCAAGCTGCCCATTTAGGGCAATCTGTTTTGGCCCTTAGTGTACCATGCTTCTTGTGGCAGTGGTTCTCAGGCCATCCTATCTGGCAGACCAGCAAATATTTTCCCCCCAATATGCCAGGGATCAAGATCAAAGGTTTCGATGAACTAATGTGTTTACATACAAATAAATTGTTAAACAAATTCAATGCAGAATGGCTAGAGATTGTAGAAGGTATCCAACCAGTATTTGAAATAATAAAAAGCAGGAAAAAGCAAAGAATACAGATAATAAAAATAAAAATAAATTTGATTAAAAGTTAGAAAGGAGAATATTAAAAAAGAATGATAGAAATAGAAAAATATTCAGAAGAAATGAAATCAAAGGTAGTTATGTAAGGACAATTGTTCAAATTTGGGGGGATATTAATTAGCTCAACACCAATATCAGGGCTCCTTACAAGTACCCCTTTTTGGACCAAATCCCAACAGTGTGTCCTGATGGACCAGAGCTTCCAGGAACTGATGGAAAGGCAAAGGAGTTTATCACACAGGAGGAATTTCTCTTAATTTTGAATGAAAAGAAAGTGGGGCCAGAACGCATTCACGTGAATTCGCTAGTTCAGTGAATTTGCGTGAATTCGAATTGCATTTGAACTGACTTCCCATTGCCCAAAAATAGCTTGTCATTGCCCGAAATTGTGTGTGATCACCTCTCATGCAATAACGGGAAACTCCATGATTGCGTTCGGACATACTTCCCATTGCCCGAAATTATGTGTGGTAGCTTATCACATAATAACATAAAACCTCTTGATTGTGTTCAGATTGCCATTGGATTATACTTCCAATTTTCATTGTCTGATAACATCCATAGTCTTTGAATTTTAAGCTAGTTTATTGAAGCACAGGTGGACACATTCCCACACACATACATTCACTCATGCAATCACTCACGGCTAACAGAAGAAAGGGAGGAAAAGTGGAGAGAAAACACAAGGCCTTCTAATGGTAGATACTCACCTGAGATGGTTTCCTCGGAATCAAGGTAGATGCAGCAACACAATGAACTGAAATAGGGAAAGGGGTGCATGGAACCATGCCAGGAATAGCAGACTGAAAGAGTGCCTGCCTGCCGCCAACATGGAACATGGAACAAAGAAATGGCAAGGTTTTTATTGGGTTTGTCTCTGCTTTAGCGGAAGTTGTTTTCCTACTTCAAAGTAAAACCAAATTTACACGTCACTTGATATATAGGCATCCTCTGCCATGAGAAAACTATCAATACCGGAATGGCTTGTATCTGTGAAACATCTCCTAGTCATAAATCTGTCTCATAGGTGTGAAGGTATCTTCCTGCTTGCAACTCCTAACTAAGGTTGGCTGCCTACGTGGTCTCCCCGCTTTCAGGTCATGGCAGCCAAGAGGCATCTCCCATAATGCCTTTCCATTAGGGTCATAAGGAGACATACCTTCACCCTATAGATGCAGGACTTGCTTAGAGGCTTCTATGCTCAAGTGATGCCAGGGGAAAAGGGGAACCTGATTACCTCTGCAGATGCATTTTGGGATAGGGAGTTGTGGGGTTATTTTTATAAAATTCCAGACTCAATAACAGTTATAACTACTTATAACTAATTCAGGTAGCTAAGTAACTATCAACAAGTAGTTAAATAACTTTAGTGATGTAGTTGAATAACAATAGTTATATATTTGGGTAACTTTTGTTAAGTAGGTATGTAACTAGTTATATGTAATAACTATAATTAGGTAATGTTAGTTATAAGTAGTTCGGTAGTTTTCATATCACTATGAGATAGTTATAGGTACATTTTTGTCATTTTATATCTACAGCCAGTCCTTGACTATAACCAACCACTTAAAAAAAAAAAAACCTTGGGAGCAATCCATTTTGAATTCCCTTCCAGGTCAGCATTCTCTGAAGATGCCAGCCACAGATTCTGGTGAAACATCAGGAATAAACTCTTCTAGAACATGGCCACATAGCTTGAAAAACCCACAAAAAACTATGGATGCTGGCCATGAAAACCTTCAACTTCGCATTCTGATTTTCATTTTTATACTTACAGACTCCCCACAACCACAATTCCACCATTTTGTTCGGTATAAAGTTTGAGGGACATGTTGGAAAACTAAGAATCATGAAGTTAGAGTTATAAAAGGAGTATACAAAATACAGGAGGAAAGAAATAAAAAGAGAAGATTTATGAAAAAGAAATGAGGAAAGGAATGACACTTGGAATGACGAGCCATATGTAGACGAATCCCTAATGCTAAGAAGTCAAGTGGAATCTGCAGTAAAGGAAATGGGAAGTAACAATATTTTCTCTGGGAACAAATGATAACCCAGTTGATCTGCTACAATGCCCACAGATAGATGCAGCTTTAGTGCTAACTGAAATGTACCAACAAATATGAAAAGAGGTGGCCAACAGACTGGAAACCCTTGTTGCATATACCAAGCCACAAGAAAGGAGATACTAAAGACAGCAGCAGCTACAGGACAATAGTTCTAAACTAAAGTTTCATAGACAGTAGCACTGAACTAATGCTTCATAGATTACAGCAAAGCTTTCAATTGCATAGAATGGACCTGCTATAACTGTAAAATTATAACTTTTACTATATAACTTCCTATCCAGTTAACTATTTAAACTAATATAACAAGTTATTTATCTGTTCAAGTATACTTATTTAATAATACTACTAATAATAATAATAATAGGATTTATTTATATGCCGCCCAATCACTGGGAATCCAGGTGGCTTACAACAGAGGGGATAATAGACGGTTCCCTGCCCTCAGGCTTACAATCTAAAAGACATGACACAAAAGGAGAAGGGAATGGTGAGGGGGGAGGGGATCAAGTCCAGCATTCTTCTCTCCCTCTGAGGCCTGGACCAAGGCAGATGGACCAGAGGGAGGAGTCTCTTCTTCCAGGCTAACCCTGATGGAGCTGGGCCTGCCTGGTCAACTCCCTCACAGGCCGGAAGATGACAGTTATGGAGGGAGGAATCTCTTCTTCCAGGCTAGCCCTGATGGAGCTGGGCCTGCCTGGTCAACTCCCTCGCCTTTGTTTAACTAGTCAATAACATCACAAATTCTAAAAATAAAAACTATGGAAGTAAAAATAAACATAAATATGCAGTAGGCTCTTTGTATCTGCTGGGTTTTCATTTCCAGGATACACACATGCATAGATACCAAATTCCAAGGCTAGTCAAGTCCCATTAAATACAATGATAAGATCAAAGTTTGCCTTTTGGAAATATTTAAAAATATTTTGAAACCGTGGGTGCTTCACCAACTGTAACTCCAAAGTACAAACCATCGATACTTGGAGGACTGACTGTGACTCTAAACTACAACTATAATTAGGTATGTAATATTAATTACATAACTGTAATTACTTAACTACATAACTTATAACATCTAGGAGTGTAAACAGGAAAGAAAACATTTGAGAACTGAGGGAGGGAAGAAGGGAATAAGAGGCAGGTTAAGAGACATAAATAACATAGGAGCAGCTACTAGGCTGCGGCAGTAATCGTGGGTGACACTGAAGTCAACTCTCACGGAGAGAACAGTAATGTCACCATAGCTGACACTTCTCAGCACTGTGCAAAAGGAGGCAAAAGTTGTCCCTCTTTGCGAGATCATTTCATCGAGAAGCCCAAGGTGAGAGAGCTGAAAAGCCAACAATGAGTTAGAATGTTATAGAATGTAGGGATATATTTATATATGGAAAATTTAAAAATAAAGCCAACAATGAGAAAGGGGGAGGCAGTCCCAGGAGCATGAAAATATTTTTTAACTATATAACTTTGAAAAAGCAAACTTGGATTTTGCCTCTTTAAACAAGGAACTGTGCTTCTTTTTATTTTTAATTCCATGGGGTTTTTTTAGAATTATTTAGTGAGGTAACTATAGCTATACAGCTGAGTAACTAGTTCTAGAAATATGTGCTGCATTCTTAGGCAGTACAGCCTCTTGAGGTATTCTCAAACAATTGAAATCACTTCCAGTAAATTATCTGGCCTGTGCTGGCTTCTGGGAGTCTTGAATAACAAATTATTTGAAACCCCTCACCAAGTTACAATTGCCAGGATTTCTAGCACAGTTATGACTTTGAGCCAAAATGATGTGGCAATTTGGGTGTTGGATTGGGAATCTGGGAACCCAGGGTTGAAATTCCTATGCAGCCATGGAAACCCACTGGGTGACCTTAAGCAAGTCACACTCTCTCAGCATAGGAGGAAGGCAACCACTTTGCAATTGCGCTGTCAATTGGCAGGAAGCCCAGATATGTACCCTGCCACCAAAACCAAATAAGTAAAAATACAGTGGCCAGAATTCTCTTGGTTCCTTACACTACTGGTTGCACTTTTCCCAAGGCCATGCAGTATTCAAGGAAGGCAGATAAAATCTGCCAGCTCTGAGCAGCCTGTTTCTCCAGTTCTTTACTTCCTTCACAGCTTCCCCCCCCCCCACTGCCATCGCTTACACTTGCTATTATATTTCTTTTACACATGGACAGAGTCACAGAGGTCCTTCTTTTAAGTATAAAACGCCTTCAGCCTGAACTAGCTGCTTAGAAAGCAGCAGTATCACCTATTTTCTCTCTGCTACATCTGCTAGCTAGCTATGAAGGGTGACACACGGTTACATTGTAAATTTCCCACCTGTACAAGCAGCAGCCATTCAAAAGGGCACAGGGTTCAAGAAGAAATTCATTTCAGTTCAGTTTAGAAAAGAATTTGCCCAGTTTTGTAAATTTCTTATCTTAAAGATGAAAAAGAACCTGAGATTTTTAAATAAATAAATACAGGAACAACTAAAACTGACATATTGTTCCATCCAGGACTCTGAATGCATAACTCCTAAATGTTTGGGTTTAAATTCTGAATTCTATTATATTATACGTAATTAGGATTGGTCTCTTGTTTTTTGTGAGTGGTTTCTCATCTTTTATACCTATAGAGCAGAACATGGTCATCCCAATTCTGGGAATAGCTATACTTATTCCACTTGGCTAGAGCAAATAGGTAAATAATCCACACAAATGTGCATATTTCTTCTTACTCAGGATAGGGGGAAAGTGAGGTTTAAAATAATTTTAATATTGAAAAAAGTAAATTTAATAACTTCACAAGCCTTACATGTGCAGAAACTCGTAACAAGATAACATCATGTTACATATTTTGGTAGATGCTACCAGATGTTTCAGAATTGGAGAAGCCTGAGAAGAAAGGAGTCACACTTTTGGTGATGTTCTGCTTTTTAATATCAATAAACTGAAGATCTCGTGGTCACACAGTGTCTATGGCAATAGAAACATGTTATGCACAGATGCTTACACCCATATGAAAATAGGAACATGTTACGCATAGATGCCTGCACTAAAAGCTTTGGAGAGGTGTTTTTAGTGATAAGGTCTATAAAGTACAACTTCTTCCTGTAAATAACCTTCTACCAAAACAAGTGGCTCTCTGGTTCATGCCTTGAACTGGTTTACTGTATAAAGCAGAATTTATATTGGCAGAATTTTCATTATATTGATGGAATTACATCTGTTTAGAAGTAGATATGAAACACTCTCCATTTGTGGAGCCAGTCCTATAATTCAACATTTCTAAGCTGCCAGTAGGAGCGAAGGCAACACCACCCTTGAAATCACTTTCCCTTTTTGCTGAAGTAGGATGTGAGAGTTGTCCCTCTCTTTCCAGTTCTCATTGCCAACAAGTCCAAACGAAGCCTAGCCGGCAAAGAAAAGGGTGGACTTGAAAGAACAAAGACTTCCCATATGCAGGCTTACTCTACTCCTGGTGGTAGCTGATAATGGCAAATTGTGGATACGCACTGCCATTTCCTTGTGAAATGACATCATGAAAACAACTCATTTTGCATACACATTTGAAAGTATAATTGCTATTGATAACAAAAGTTGGCAAACTTCTAGTTCAGTACACTTAATGTGCATGCACTTTCAGACGCACTGTCAAATGTTCTGCTTTATGTGTTGTTTATTTGGGGGAGATGATAGAGAACAGTGAAACAGTTACTGCCTTCACAGTGAAACTTTGTCTACATGACTCTAGGATGAGACCACAGTGCAGTGATATGCTCTATATCCAGAGAATTTTAGTTCCAAGCACTTAAAAATCAAATGCAGAAAGGATTTCAGGGGATGTTTGCTGGGAAGGACTAACTGCATAAATCCTGCTACCAGTCTGATGAAACAATGGTCCAGCTCCAGTAATTTAACAGCATCCATTTGCATTTCAGAGCAGCTGCCTATGAGGCCAGTTGGGAGCTCTGAAGCTTTGGGCCTTTGATAAGCAGACATTGAAAGATGAAAATACGTTAAGCTTGTCATAATAAGGATATGTTTTTGAGTACTGACAATGTGCTAAACACATGCAGAGAAGGAGTATGTTTTGTGTCCCAAAGGTTTGCAGTCCACCTATATTTGTGGAAAGGTTTGGATTCTAAGCCCTTGACCTGGATTTGGTCATAAGAAACCAGTAGTGCAGAGCATCTCAGACCAAAGATGGTGATGTGTCACACCATTTACATCAAAAATAGCATCCAGTCAATTCCATGGAGCACAGATGAAGATCATGGAATGACTATTCATCTGTACTGGCTGTACCAGAATCCTAGATAAGACTATAAATAAACTAATTATAGAACAGGCTGAATATTCTTGTACCATGATATGCTGCATTTTTGAAAAAGAGACATAGGAAAAGATAGGGACAAAATACAATGATGGTGGTTGTTGGTTTTGCCTTATAGCATTTTTTTAAAATGACACGGTTCTGAAATTTAAAAAAGAAGAAAAGAAAAAATGAAAAAATGACAAAAAATGATTTTGATCTCATCACTTGTGGGGATTTTTAAAAATATATATTAAAAATTGGGTGTAAGAACAAAACAACCAAAATTTCCATCTCTAATGATGCACATGGGATAAGGACATAAAATTAAGCAAAAATATTAAGCAAATGGATGATGAGTTTCCTGTGGTAATGACTGACATCTCTTTGGGTATTGCTTGGTGTTTTACTTTGTTTACAAAATTTATAGTTTTGAGCATGAAACAAACACATACACACACACACACACACACACATTCTATTATAGCTATAAAATATAACCATAAAAGAGACAATAAAAGAAGAAAAATCAGTAACATCACAAATCATGACAATATTCAGTACTGTGAGGCTAATCAAATGAAATGACTAAAATGAGAAAAGTACCAGGCATAGTTTTTGAACAAATTGCTCTTTGAACAGATCTGGAAACCATCCCCTATGAGAAGTGGTTTAGAGAGCTGGGCATATTTAGCCTAGAGAAGAGAAGATTAAGGAGTGACATGATACCCAAATATCTGAAGGGGTGTCACTGAGGATTGAACAAACTTGTTTTCTGCTGAGTTTGGATTCCAGATCTTTTGTCATTTTGATTGCCCTCCTCTGGACATACTCCAGGTGGATGACCATGTATTGAGAGTGCTTTGAGTGCTTCCTGCATGGCAGGGTGTTGGACTGGATGGCCCTTATGGTCTCTTCCAACTCTATGATTTTATGATTCTATGATCCATGCAAGTTTAATCACAGGGAACATTTACAGAATTATTATGACCTCCTCACCCTTCCCATGCCCATAAAATCTTTCTTTTCTGTAATTTATGCTATGTTTTCTACACAGCTAGACTCCGAGGTTGAAAGTCTGTCTGCCTTTTATTTATTCTATAGTTCCATTCTTTGGCCCATTAGTTATGCACTAATAACAGGAGTGTTTCAGAGAATGATAGCAATTTGTGCTAAAATTCCCCACAAAGGAAACCATGGAGTACAATCCTAGTAAAACAGATTTTCATGTTATCTTCTAATTTCCCTATAATAGAATTTTGCACATTGACATAAGCTGACAGCAGCAGAACAACAGTCTATTAAAACCTTCATGCTGTCATTGTATTTTGGACACAACTAATGGCTGTCATTTTTTTTTTAAAGGACATTTTGCATATAGCTGTACAATGGGATTTCCTGACACAGTTAATTATAGTAATCAAAAAAGCATAGTAATAGAATATATGCACTTCCTGAATAGCATTACTGACTAGTCATTGAGAAGTCACAGAATGTTGACTGACAAAACACTTCCTCCCAGTATTCTCATGAAATTCTTCGGGTGTAGCCACATTGCAAAAATAAAGCAGTTTGAAACCACTTTAACTGTCATGGCTTCATCCTGTGGAATCATGGGAGTTTTATTTGGTGAAGCACCAAAGGTCTCTCACAGGCCAGACTGAATACTTCACCAAACTACAAATTCCAGGATTCCACAGGATGGAGCTTTGACAGTTAACGTGGAGTCCGACTGCTTCATTTCTGCAGTGGCAATAGCCTTGGCCACTTTCTCAAAAATGAAAACCCTTAGATATACATTGTTCTGGGAGTGGACAGTTTAGTCTGTTTCCAGGCCATGTCTCTTTTGTATGTGTCCTTTTGCAAAGGGACCTCTTTAGACAGGAAAACAGGCCTTCTTCTTTCATTTGAATCTTGCTTGAAAAACAAGGTCTTTCTGAGCTCACATGTGTTCCTTTACACTTTGTAGCTCTTTGCCCTGACTCCTGGCTTGCCTCTGAACTATGCTTTATTTTGGGTGGTGGTCCTTAACAGACAAGCAAGGAGATGATACAGCAGTTTTCTTTCGCCTAAGTCTACTGGGAAGGGTAATCCTCTGTTCCATCCTCTCCTCTACCCCACAGTGAATTAACTCAGTTTGCAGTAATTGAAGTAAGTGAAGGATTAAAATGAGATGAAAAGAGAGAAACAGCAATGTTTTAAGAGCAGTTGAAAAGGTGGAGTGACACAGGATTAATTGACTGTCCCTGACAAACAGAGACACTTGGAATACATAGTATGCACCAATCCATCTTTACAATTGTCTGTTTGCCTATCTTGGGTAAGCATTCTCCTTTGTCTCAAGTATCTATGTGGGAATATAAAATCAAGTTTACAGAATCTGACTTCACAGTGTACAGATGAGAAGAGCAAACTGGAGGCCTGGAGACATGTTCTCTTTTTGTGGAAATTTGATCCCTCCCTTATCTCCACTAACCACAACAGTTCAATATTAAAGACAGGCTTGTGTGATGATCTTTGGGGACCAAATAGCCAAAAAGCAACCCTGTTCTTGGCCCTTAGCTAGCCCACAGCAGATCATTAATTCCCCTAGTCTCCAAGGTCTCTGTTCCCACTCTCTGCTGAGCTGAATGAGATCCCTTGAGATTCTCTAGTCAAGCTGCCACTACCAGATGAATTACCATGACCCTTTTCTCCTAATAACACATCAGGACTGGGTTGGGAGAGTTGTAGTTCTTACCCTTGCCAACTTCAGCAAAGCAATAACCAATCAGTAACTGAGTCAAAGGCATGTGTAAAAGGAGTGTGAGTCAGCAGATACAGTGCGCCTGCATCATACACGGGTGCACCTTATGCGGCTTGCAGTATACAATGAAAGCCATACCGGAAGAAGTAATGGGGCACGCGCCCATAGCACGGGCGCTGTGCTGCACTGCAGGCATGAGCCCCATTACTTCTAATGGGGTTCCAGCATATGCTGGATTTCCCTTACGTGGCAGGTTCCAGAATGGATCTCCCATGTAAGGGAAGGGCCCACTGTACTTTTAAAGAAAGTATTTATTCTAACTAGACAGTATACAGCAGTAAGTTATAATTCATACAAGGCCTCCCTGCTTTGCAGGTACAGAATGTGTAGTTACAACACATTAATTCCAGGCAAGCCAAAAGATAAAAATAACAAAAGCCTAGACACTCTAGCTAACACGTTTTCTAAGCTATTCAGACTGAGATGGGATCTGCAGTCCTTGATGGGTTTGGGGTGCGAGGAGCTGCTTAAGCCTATCCTCTTGGCACAGGCCCAGCAGCTGAGCTCACAAACATAGGAAGACTCTCAAGGCCACATGGGCCACATGGGCCACACAAAGGAAAAAACTCCAATCGCATGGTCTCTAGAGGCCTTTAATAACCTCTGGAAGGAGGTTTCTTGAAGTTCCTGGGTCTGTCAAGCTAATTAGTCAGTTAGCATTTGCATCAGCTGTGATGGAACCCTTCATTAGAATATGATGTCAACCTTGATTTTCATGGACCTTCCCTCTGTTTAACCCTTTGTCTGGGAAAATTCCTCAAATGACTGGGGAAAGGGAAACACCAGCCATTACAGCTTGCCATCATAACTTTTACTAAAATGCTTTAAAAAAATAAAAATAAAAAAGGGATTCAGAGTCCTACTCTGACAGCTCTCAGATTATTGCATAAACAGACTGAGATCCACTGATAGGTTGCTGGGGACACTTGAAGTAGGTCAGCAAGAATTTCTGACTCCCAGTTGTGTATAAGTGGCAACAACACAATGATTTCTCTCACCCTCTTCCATTATATTCTGAAATTGAGAAGGCAGAGGGTTGTGTAAGGAAGAGAAAGAGAGGTAAACAGAGAGAGAAAGGGCAAATGTTTGTGTGGAAGGACTGTGAGTTCATCTTTAGGATTCAGAACCTGATTCCTGGGCTCCAAAAGTTTTAACACAAAGTTCCAAAATCTACTATAATCCATTCGGTGAAACTCTTCAATAAAGAAACCCCTGAAACTTAAAACTGATGCACAGTGTAATTATAGCACTTTACCTGCCATAGCATCCTCCACTTGAATTATAGGGTTTGTAGTTTGGTAAAGAAGTACAGCTGTCTAGCTGAGTAAATACCCCTCCCTGAATTGGAAATCTCAGAATTCTATAGGATATGGCTAGGAAGCTAAAGTGGGATCATAGCATTATAATTGTTAACGTAAAAGGGCCTCCAGGATAATTAAATCAGCTGCTTTCAGTTTGATCCAAACCTTTTCAGCCAAGAAGGGAGTCCCACCCAATTTCATGACTATAGCAGCCTTTAGCAAGTAAGTAGCCAAGAGCATATAATGTGGTGTAATTTCCCACAAAGAATTAATATTAATGAATGAACTACCCAGTATAACCTGTAAGTAAGTGGAACAAAGAAACTTTGTGAGGCTTATCACCATCTCAGATGTGATTGCTTTAATGGAGATTGAAGTAGTTACATTTGGCCCAGAAACTACCCAGTGATATTGCAACTGGGATTCTTTCCCTCTCAGATTAAATTAGCACTAGAAGTTTCATAATTAAAAATAAAAAAATTCTATGGCTGGCAATTTAATTAAAGAATATATTACCATCAGTATTAAGCAGGGACAATGTTATAACAAAATGATTTCTACATTACATTTACAGTTTCCACTATATCTAATATTTTTGCAACTAGTGTCAGGAATAAACTCTTCTAGAACATGGCCACATAGCCCAAAAAAAACCACAAAAAACTATAGCATTATTTTGTTTATTACCTTTCCTTATTGTCCTTTTCCCAACCTTCTTAAAACTGCAAATGTGAGGTTTTATTTTATCTGCATTTAACCCTGTATGTGAAAGCTCAAATCTGATACTTTATCCCCATATCCTCTTTAATGTTATAAGCACACAGTTCTAAAACATTGGTGTGATCTGACAAATTTTCATAGAATATCTACCTCCTGAAGGGCTGTAGATTTGTTCAATAGCTTTGGGGCAATAGACTTTCTCTCAATGACTTATCTGCTGTGATGCAAAACATCAGCACTTCAGAGGAAATAACATAACCACTTCCCTTATTTATTCAGTGTCAGAAATGCTTAGCATTAAAGTGAATTAAATTATTTTCTAGATCATGGCTTCTCAAACTTGGGTCCTGCAGATGTTTGAATTTCAGCTTCTAGAAGAATCAACCAACATGGTTAATGGCTAGGATTCCTGAGAGCTGAACCCATAGATGCCCAGAATTTGAGAACTCTGTCTCTACAAGACAGATTCACCTAATGTGAGATGTTAACATACCCAAACAGTTTATAAAAATACTTTTTAGGAGTTAAATTATATGTACTGTATGTGAAGGATTCATAGGCAAGATTCAATCTAGAATTTAGGAAAGTTAATTTTGGGGACAATAGCTCCCTGAATCTCCAGCTAGGATGACCATTGGACATGTTGACTGTGGAACTATGTATATTGTAATCTAAATTAACTTTTTCCAGTTTTATTTTTTCTTTCTTGTTGATAAATATATATGCATATAGCATGCAGTGCCAAAATTGCCTTTTCAAAGAGGCTTACTTACTGCCCTTTTAACAGTTTTTCCTGCCAGGCTGGTACTTTAAAAAAGTAAGCCTTTTAAAGAAAAGAACTTTCATTTAAAGAAGGAAAATAAATCTGGACTCAAATAGTAGCTCACTTTAAATTCTTACTCTCAGTAGCCTTTTTGTTCTTGGATTGTCCTCTGCCAGTAAAGTTTTCATGATGACTTGTATTATTTCTGTTTTTTTAAATAAAACAATAATATATATTTTAATTTTATCTTGCTTTTTAGTATTGCATCTTACTTTATTTAATACTGCTGTTTCTGGGCAGAATTCAAAGTCCTGGCTATCAATTTTAAAGCCCTACAGAGCTTGGGTTCAGACTATTAATTTTAAAAAAACCTCACTATAAGAGCCTATCTGAGCTCTAAGGCTGCATCCACACTGCAGAAATAATCCAGTTTGACAGCACTTTAACTGCCATGGCTCAGTGGTATGGAATTCTGGGAACTGTAGTTTGTGGCAGCACCAGAGCTCTCCGAAAAAGAAGGTAAAATGTCTCAGGAAACTACAATTCCCAGAATTTTATAGCATTGAGCCATGGCAGTTAAAGTGCTGTCAAACTGGATTATTTCTGCAGTGTGGATATAGCACTGAGCATCCTAAGAGCCCAGAAGCTGTGCTAAAGCTGCGCTCCAATCCTTAGGACTGGATTGTGGCTTTGGCACGGCTTTCGGACTCTTAGGACACATGCATCATTTAAACAGCATACCTCCAAAGTGACCCGAAGCAGCTTTATTTTGGCCTATCTTATGGGGCTGTAGTTTAATTGTGTGCTAACGTTTGCACTGTATTAAGTGTTTTTAATTGTATTGTGCTTTTAAAATGTTGGATCCCGATGTGTGAAAAAAGTGGGATACAAATTAAGAAAGAAGGATCTTTTCAAGTGAATTGCTTACAGAGCACATGTTGATAAGTGGTTACATACATTCAACAATAAGAAATAAAGCTTTATATGCATTGGCTCTCTGTGGTGGTAGAACTCTGAGGCACTTGGGGTTTTTGATAGAGTCATGTTCTCTCCTCCCTGTCATGTATTGCCCTGAACAGCAAGTGTTCATCATCAAAGCAGTACAAAACTACAGAAGGGCCTGTCAAGTTTCATGAGTAAAATGTGTAGAATGATTTGGGATGAAGGAGCAGCTCCCATCCTCCCCTTTCTGAAACTTCCTTTCTGCTGAAAACCAGATCACAAAATGAAAAGGAATACAAAATCCAAATTATAACTGCATTTGAATTGGCATTTGAATCTGGGAGGTATATCAGACCAATTCCTTCTGAACTGTGGAACAAATTAAATCCTTGACCATTGTTTCTCTTAGTTTCAGTTTGGAACTCACTAGGCATTTATGAGTTTGTTGTGGAGGAGAGCTCATATTCTCAGATAGTTTTATCCCACCTCATAAAGTTGTCATCTTTGTGCTGAGGTGCTTCATCATATCCCCTTACCATTTACAACTTATCTTCAGCTGAAACTGGAGTAAGACAGTTATGTAACCCCTACAGCAGGCTGATCAAGCCTCTGGGAAACTCCCTGACTACAAATAAACTGAGATAAAATAAAGCTGTCCAGGTATACTCTCCCTAATTCCTCCAGGTATTGAATCCTTGACTTTATATGGAGGCAGAATGCATGCTGTGCCCTTTGAGCTCTGTAAGTCTGAGCTGTTGATAACCATGATAGCAGATTTGTCTTCCATGCAAGCTTCAAACTCATCACTCATAAAAGTCAGTTCATAAAAAAATTGTTTATAACCTAGAACAGCACTTTCTCTGAACAAGCCTTTCACAAAACAATTGTGGGATTAAGCTGAAGTTATTATTATTATTAACTTCATAAAATAAAATAATATTATTATTATTTATAGAGCATTGTAAAATTTGCACAGCATTTTACATAGTAGAAGTCAAATAAAATAGAAATAATGCCTGCCAAGTGGCGCACAATCTAAAACAGCAAAATTACAAGATTAAAAAGATCTCTAATATAATACTAGCTAGTATAAAAGGAAGGCAAAGCAATAACAAATTAATAACCAGTAATTTGGAATGCCTCCCAGAACAAAAGTGTCTTCAACTCGATTTTGAAATTAGACAAGGAAGTAATAGTTCTTAGTTGTGTGGGGAGGAGATTTGAGGCATGGGGAGAAGGGGCATATTTGAGCAAGGGAGAAGGAGAATCTTGACTGGGTCAGAAGACTGGTGTCATAAGATCTCAATGCGCAGGAAGGACGATAAAGAGAGATGAGCACTAACAAATAAGAGGGAGCTAAGCCATGAAGGACTTTAAAGATCAGGAGAAGAATTTTGTATTGGATTCTGAAGGGTATAGGGAGCCAATGTAGGGCTAACAACAAGGAGGTGACAGGGTAAAAATGATGGGCAGAGAAGATCATCCTGGTTGCCGAGTGTTGCACAGAAATTAGGGGTCTAAATTGAGAATTAGGTAATCTCACTAGAGTGAGCTGCAATAATTCAGGCATGATATCACCAATGTATGCACCAGCATCTTAGCCGTTGACACAGAAAAAAATGGCTGAATTATGACAAGATTATAGACAAAAAAATCTGCATGACTTGGCTTTAGCCTGGATCTGTGGAGCAAATGATAATAAAAAGTAAAATAAGAAGTCAAGACTATAGGCCTCATAGACAGGTTGAATAGAAATATCATCCACAGTGATTGACAGTGAACATTGCAAAGATGGCTTGGGTGGGAAGACAAGTAGCTCAATTTTGGCCGTGTTGACCTTCAAGTGCAGTAAATCATCCATGCAGAAACAGCAACAAGACTTGATGATAATCACTGCTCAACACTTGGGGAAGGCTCAGGGATAGAGAAGTACAGCTGGGTGTCATCGGTGTACAGGTGATACTGAAAGCCGTAAGAGCTAACAAGATTTCCTAAGGACAGGATGTAGAGGTAGAACAATAGAGAACACAGAACAGAGCCCTGAGGGACTCCAACAGCTACCAGAAACCCGACCTTCTGTAGCCACCACAAAAGATCTGTCCAACAGGTAAGATTTAAGGCAATTTAAAACTAGTCCCACGAATCCCAGGTTTTGGAGTAAATCCGCTAAGAAACCATGATCAATGGTGTCAAAAAAGATTCAAAAGGACTAGAACAGAATACAGACCTTTAGATGTGGTCCATAAAAGATAATCAGTGATCATATTGAGAGCAGTCTCAGTCAAATGCAATGGACAGAAGCTTGACTGAAAAGGATCTAAGGGGTGGACAGACTGCCTCTAAGGGCAGCCTGCAGCCACCTCTTTTTTTTTGCTGGTTTGGGGCTGTGGCAACTACACACCACAGCCCCAGTCTGGCCTTTTCTGCAGTCAAAAGTAGCTGCAAAAAGCGGCTTCTTTTTGTGCCACAGGAAGAGTGTCATAGCTGCCAGCACCGTGGCTTTTCAGTGCTCATTTGGCACAGCATGACAGTGATGTCAGGGTAGTTTCATGGCATGTGTCATGTTGACACCACACCCCCATTTATTTCCAGTCTGTTGAGGCCCTAAGACAGCATTATCAGTAGGAAATTCCAGGCAGAGAGAGTAAGCAACGCATACTAAAACCTTAGATAGAAACGGAAGACGTGAGATAGGCAGGTAGCGCAAGAGAGAAGATGGATCAAGAGAAGGCTTTTTCAAGATTGATGAAACTAGAGCATGCTTGAAGGCAGAAGACAAGGAGTCATTAGAGAGAGAGAGGTTGATAGTATAGAGAAGAGAAGGTAAAATAGAGAGAGCAACAGAAATCAAAAGATGAAAAGGAAGCCAGTCAAGAAAACAAGTGGTCGGTTTAGAAGAATTCAAGATTTTAGATAGTTCACCCAATGAAAATAGAGAAAAAATAGAGATAGTTACAGTAATGGATGGTTGAGTTGCTGGAGTAAAGAAATAATGAAGAGAATCAAGGTTGAAACAGATTGTATCAATCTTAGTAGTAATGTGTGAAATCATTGGGTGAAAATGAGTGAGGAACCGGCAGAGGAAAAGGTTTTAGTAAAGAATTAAATATGGAGAAAAAACGCTGCAGCTGCCGCTTGTTAGCCTCAATCACAGATTTATAATCATTTTGTTTGCCAAGGAGATAGAGCACGAAAAAGAAAAAATAACCAATTTATAATGAATAAAATCAGCCCATTCCATGGCCTTTTCCCACAGATGTTTGGTAGCTCAAGAATAAGAACAGAGAAACTGAAAAATGGGAGTTAAGATGCTGATCACAGAAGATTCTGGCGGGTTACAGACCGCCATTTAGTACGTAATGAATACGTACTAGGGTTAGGAAGGGGCGGTGCTTCCGCACCCCCCTAACCCTAGTACGTATTCTGTACGTACAATATGGCGGCGGCTGTTCCACACAGCCGCCGCCATATTTACATACCGGACGCTGTGCGTCCACACGTGTCGCAGCGTCTATGACGTCGCGAGTCCGCCCCTGGTGCCTTGCAACGTCACAGAGGCGCCGCTTAAAGAAGCTACATTTTGGAGCTTCTTTTTTGCTCCGTAACGGAGCCGCGTGGTTTGGCTGCAGCGGCTCCCTTACGGAGCAAACAGCGGCGGCGGCAGATCGCCGCAAAGCGGCGGTTTATAACCCGCCTCAGATATTCAGGCTCAGAAGTCCATTCCAGACTGCTCTTAGCACACATTTCAAGTCACCATTGAAGTTAGAAAATGCCCTTTAAATTAATGGCATATGTGGGGAAAATGGGCACTAGAGGGGACCTTACAGAAAGCAGCTTGCCAACTCCAGCCTCCCCCTGCCCCCAACTTGGAAGCAAATCACATGGAAATATGATGAGTTTTTCTGCTTTAATTCCAAGTCATGGATACTAATCACAACTGAAATAGTGTTGTGTAAGAGAGCCAGCATTGTGTAGTGGTTTGAGTGTTGGACTATGACTCTGAAGACTAGAATTCAATTCCATACTTGGCCATGAAACCTACTGGGTGACCTTGAGCAAGTCCCATGCTCTCAGCATCAAGGGAAGGCAATGGCAAACTCCTCTGAACAAATTTTCACAAGAAAACCACATGATCATCTAGGGATACCATGAGTTGGAAAGAACTTGAAGGCACACGCCAACACAAAATTTTAGCATGAACTGTCGCTCTTGGGAACTATGCCAAACCTGCACTATCATTCGCAGCTCAAATAAACTGCACTACTTTTATTTCTTTAGACCTGTGGCTAATATATGAATATTCTTTTTCTTAATCTACCCTCTTCTCAGCAATTGTTTCTACCTATTTCCTTCTTGGAATCTGGGAACCAGAGGGGGTTATGAGAACTTGAAGATTATCACACTGGGGTTAAAACGTTCCCCAGTGCGTTCTAACGGAGGCGAGCACAGAGCGTGACGGGAACCCGATGGGGCCCAGAACGCTAGTTTACTGCACGGCAGAACACCACTGCCGCCGCCGAGCGTCCCCATTGGGTTCCCATCGGGTTCCAGGGGACGCCATTTCTGGGCACGCTTTGAAACTGTCCCCAGAAATGGCGTCCCCTGGAATCCGATGGGAACCGGATGGGAACGCTCGGCAGCGGCGGCGTTCTGCCGTGCAGTAAACTAGTGTTCTGGGCTCCATCGGGTTCCCATCACGCTCTGTGCTCGCCCCCGTTAGAATGCACTGGGGAATGTTTTAACCCCAGTGCGATAATCTTCCTAGATACTGATTCTGAAATTGATATACCAGTTGTATAATGACATTTACACTTCATGAAGAAGAAAAAAGGTGAATGTAGATTTTCAAATTTCCTTAATGTGACATGCCCCAGTGTGGGTTTTCCATATAAAACACATAACAGCCCTAATAGAAAACCACAGTTCATAATTAGAAACCAAAAAAGAAAGGGCCCAAATTAATAGCTAAGTTACCGGCATAAATGAAGATGCGAGAATACCGTAACTTGACATGCAATGCTAAGCTTAGCATTTCAAGGAAACAGGATATATCACTGAGGTTTGGAGGAGATTCAGAATAAGATAGCTGTTTCCTCTTTTTTCACCTCAGCCGGTCCTTTGTGGAACTCTTAGTTTATTTTATCAGAGGTAAGTGGTAGCACTGGCTTTGAAGGCTGAATATAGGAGGTGAGAACTAATTCCATGACCTTCCAAGACGTATCAAGCAGCAATTACTTAGAATCATAGATTTGGAAGAGACTACAAGGGCTATTCAGTCCAACCCCCTGCCATGCAGGAATACACAATCAAAGCACTCCTGAAAGATGGCAATTTGTTTAAAAACCTCCAAAGAAGGAGATTTCAGTCCTTGGGACACGCTGAAAAGTAGAGAGTCCCTTCCAAACAGAAAAGTTAACCATTTCTAACCATTATGATCTCTTATAAAGATGCATTTAAAGATAGAGATGTGGATATTGAATGTTATTGAAATCAGTAGTGTGGAAAAAATGGTTACTAGAAACACTTGTGAAAGATATGTCCTTCTCTTGTTTGGGTTTCATCAAACTCAAATATTTCCAGTATGGTAATCATTGCCAAATTCCAGAGAAATTTGTGTGTAGATAGTAGCTGTGTCCTTCATGGTACACATTTGTAATATGGGAAGTAATCAAATCTAGACATTCAAGTCAATAGCTCTGTGTGATGGCCTTCTTTCATTAAAGGTCAATAATTTCAGTTCTTGCAGTTATTTTCTGTTCCTGGAAAAGGGTTAAACTTAGCCCTCCACATCTTGAAAAATTAATTCTTCCTGTCTATCACTGATCATTCTTTTTTAACTGGTATTTAGCTTGACATTTCTGATTAACCATTCCTGCTGCCATGATGAAAGCACCCACATAGTCTCATAAAACTTTAATGATAGGTTCAAGCCATGAAACAATCATTTCCATACTTGATTCCTAATGTGTCACATGTGGACACATGTGAAAGGTCAGGATCCAGTTGATTTACTTCCATTCATTGAATTTCTGAGGCCTTGGAGAGATGCTTTCCCCTCTTCTGTGTCTCCTGTAGTCCCACAAAATGTCATTCAGAGGGATGGGAAACCTTCCAGAACAGATGTTCAGGTGGCCCAGAAGCTAGAGTGGAGAGGAAAAGAGAAATCCAGCTGAGGATGTTCCAAGACTGGATGGGGGGTTTGCTTCTGTTTCCAGCAGCCGACCATTGGATCCCAACCTCTGTGTGGACATCAGTCTAGCCTATGTAGATTCATGGAAAATATCTATTTTTGAGATGATGATGATTCTTTAATTATATCCTCCATTTTACTTCAGAATTGGAACTCAAAGCTTACAGCCTTATAACAAATACATTATAGATAAAAGCATACAGGGAATTATCATTTAAACTGAATGAAGCGATCTGTGGGGCCATTCAGACTACTTTTTACCCTGAATCCCAAACCGGATTAAAAGTTGGAAGTTCCCACTGGCACTGGGGTTTGCACACCAGGATCGGGGGCTTGCACACCCGATACTGGGCAAATCCCCCTCAGCACATTTCTTTTGAAACTGGGCTTTTCCCTGTTTCTTTTGGGGAAAAACAGTGCAAGTGAATGTGATCTTGGCCCCGAACATGATCAGGTCAAGTTCAGGGAAGGGGTAAAGGTCAGAGGATGGGCAGTTGGTGGAACATGCCTCCCCTCTCAAACCGTTCTCTTCACAAGCATCATTTTTACAGATTATGCAAATGGACCAGGAAAGGGATCTTGCATTGGGGTGAAAATATAGCCAAAGGATCAGGAGGGAAGGAGATCTTGCATTGGGGTGAAAATGGATCCAAAGGATCAGGAGGGAAGGAGGTCTTGCACTGGGGTGAAAATGGAGCCAAAGGATCAGAAGAGGAGGGAAGGGGACATGGAATTGATGACCTCAATGGAGGATGTTTTGGGATTCTTCTTGGACATAAAGCTGGAATGAGGGACCTCTGTTCACCCTCATAGAAAGGTGTTTTTTTTTATTTAACAATTTGACAGAATATGCCAATGTTGCCACTAGATATTTTAAAAGGGGGGGAGCACTCATGCCATTGACGAATGGCTGCATGACACATCTCCATTTACATGATTTGATTGACAACAAGGAGGCTCTATCTTAAACCGTGACTTTGGTGAGTGTGAACGTCTGCGGGGTAAATTACACCGATCAGGGAAAAGGTAGTGGGAACTTCTTTCCAGGAAGATTCGGTATGGGGATTATCTGATCTGCCCAGATCTACCTTGGGCAATTGCCCCAGTGTGAATGGGACAACTTTATAAATGATTTAAAATCTCCAAACAAGAACTTATGTGTCTTCCTTTCTATTCAAATTCAAGGCCCATATCCAGTCCTGGGGAATATGGTAGAGCTGATATCTTAGCCCAGCCCCACAGGTAGGATCTCTTTTGTTGTTATTTGAATACATTAGTTCATGTTCTAGTCTCTGAAACAGCAGAAAACAAGCTTGCTTTGTATTCTACGGGACATCACATATTTAAAGATGACTATCACATAACCCCTCAATCTTCTCTTCTTTTGAGTTCTTGAATTTGCTAGAGAAATAAATCTTGCCAAGATCCCATGATTGGTCTTGCCTTAGGGTTATCCTAAATTGGAAATGACTTGGAGGCACACAGCAACAACAGCAATGATGGATACATGGTTATAGTTTGGATGAATCCTGCATATAATAGACACAAGTAGCTTCTATACACAATTTGTATGCCTCCCTTTGTGATCAGACTGTGCAGGGAATTTGTCAGTTTTGAATTGCTCCTCAGTCAGTCTGCCTTTCTAGTTACAGCTTCTTGAGCTGGAAGAAATTATGCCAAACATGACTCCAAAATCTCTTGTAACAGCACACACACACCAGTGAACTCCACAGACCAGAGCCTGATACCCAGCTAATCAAGATTAATGGATTCATTTACCAGATGGTTACAATGTTATTAAAATGCAAATGGTTGGTTTCTGTTAATTGTTTAATATCAGATGCAATTAATCTGGACAGTTTTGCAGTTTTTAACAGTCTTGGTGCAGTTCACTTGATATGCTTAGAATAAAAGGAGAGAGATAGAAAAGGGAGGGAAGAAAGAGGAAAAGACATTTATTTTGTGGATTTCTTTCATTTTCCACTTTAAAAACCCCTTTTATTATTCTTTTTTCATTGAAAATTAATGGGGTGATGTAAGATATATAAAAAGGGATCTGCAGAGAGAATAAAGATTCTTAAAGGTAATACAAATCATGCCATAACTTCACACTCATATTCATTTGACATCCACCATCTACTTATTGGCATTTTGTCAATATGCTAAAGGCACCAGATCCTGTCTGACCTTGGAAATTAAGCAGGGTCAGGCCTCGATAATACTTGAATGGGATGAGAGCCCACCAGTGAATACCAGGTGCTTTAGGCTGTATGTCAGAGGGAGGGATTGGCAAAACCACCTTCAGATTACTTGCCTAAGAAAATGCTATGAAATTTGTGAGACCATGAAGTCAAGGTGGGCTATTTGATTTTAAGGAAAACTATTGGCATGTTGGGCATAATAAAACTTGGGTAGAATGGAAAGACTTGGTGGCATATCTATAGAATTTGGGTACAAATTCTATAGGAAAAAAAGAAGGATGCATTGAAGCGGTATTGCTATATATCCAAAAGATGGCATAATGTCAAATGAACTACAAATCTCAAAGGGGGCAGATTCTTCAGTGGGATCCATGTGGTGACAATATTAGGTCAAAAAACAATTTAGATCCAAAACATAGTGCAGTATTAATCGAGTTTGAGACCACTTTAACAGCCCTGGCTCAGTGTTAGGGAATTCTGGGAACTAGTTTTGTGAAATATTTTGCATTCTCTGTCAGAGAGCTCATTTTCCAGGATTCCGTATTACCCGGCCTCAGAGGATCCCAAATGATCTTTGGGAAACAAAGGAAGTCTCCATCCTCTGGCTGCCGCCCTCCAAAACCCATTTCCCAGCCTGTGAGAGACCTTTTGGGACCCTTAGAGGCCATCAAACAATGGCAACCAGGCCATTATCACACGGAGGGCTTTGCATCTCTGATCCAAAGCCACTGAGGGTCTAAGCCATGTGGATTCACATTAAAACGTAATGCGTTATCTCACATGATTGCTTTCTATTGTTTGGGGGGTTGTTCCGAGGCGGATTCACAGTCAATCCAAAGTGACTCCTGATTTTTGTGAGTTCGGTAACAAGCGAATTCACAAAAATTGTTTCCAAGCTCACTTCAATTTCAATCCAAATTGGTCTGGTGTGGAATGCAACTTTGCTTCCATCCTGGTACACACCCCCAACCTCGAAGGTCCCACATTTCCCATGATGCTGTGCTGCAATTTTGCCCCATTTGCTTCCGGTGCTCCTTCAGGAACAGAGGGCACATTTGGATATAGCTGACAGGGATGAAGGGAATGTAACAGGAGGCTGGGGGGGAGAGATGGGAGCAACGGAGGGGGCCATCAGAGGCTGGGGGGGAGCAACAAACTCCATCTCCCAGAATTCCATAGCCTCAAGCCAAGAACCTCACAACAAACTTCAACTCCCAGAATTCCATAGCACTGAGCCAGGACAGTTAAAGTGAAGTCAAACCAGATTATTTCCTCAGTGCGGATGCAACCCAAGAGAAGGCAACTGTTACAAAGGGAAGGAAAGTGGATTGGATTCAGGGAGGTGGTACTTTAGGGAGCATGGAAAATAAGGGAAACCTGATCATTTCTACACTCCTCCAAAATGGGTCTCCTTCAGATCCAAAGGATTTACTTCCAAGTAAACTTGCAGCTTCTACACTGATTATTTTGCAGTAAATGAATTTTTTTATTATTAAAGAAATATTTTATTATTAATAATAATAAAATTTTCTTTCACTGCAATAATAATAATAATAATAATTTTGCCGGTGATACATTCGGATGAAGCAGAGGGCATGTAGGGATAGGTGACATTCCCTATCATTCACGTGAGGCTAGCATTCATGTGAAACTGGAACCAGGAAGTAGCCCCCTTCTTCACCTTGGAAGAGCAAAGGTTCACAATGCGTCCAGAGCCCCACTGAGCATGCGTAATGGTCCCAATTCGAATTGTTGAATCCACATGGTATGTACCGGTGTGATAATTTAATGTGCATTCGCTCTGCTGTGACTCAGGAATCACCACCATTTCGTTCTTCATGTCTGATCATTCATCACATGAATTGTCTTAAATTCAAATTGACTCTGCTTCCCCTTCACTTCGGATTGGCTCCGGGTTGCCTCTGGCGGCCGTCCTCTAAAGCCCATTTGCTGGCCTCTGAAGGACTGTTATTTTTCTTTCAAATTTTCTGGTTCCCCCCCCCCCAAAAAAAAAAAACACACACACACACATACTGCTTCTCAAATGGCAAAATCTAAAACACATGTGGTTATGTAGTTTGGTGTGCAGCAGTTTGCTGCTTTCTTTGGTATATGCCATGTTAGCAATTTTGCTTGCATGAAATTAAGGCTTTTTGTTAAGGAAAAAGCAACATGGGTTATACAGTAAGAGAAATAAAACTTGTATGTGAGAGTCAGAGTGACTCAGCAGAAGCCAATTGAGAACCACACAGGTGTGAGTGGTAAGACAATTAACAGGTCCAGAGTGCCAAGGACAAGAAATGCATAGTGGATAATTGGACACACCTGACAATTGTTAAGTGGTCAAGGCTGAGATGATGAAATCATTAATTGTGGGATGAACAAGGAGAACCAATGGGAATGATGTACACGCCTACTGGGTGGAAACAGACCACAGTAGGTGGTACCATGATTTGGCTATAATAATGACTATAGATCCCAGTGCATTGTGTGGGTTGTAGTTGTGGGTTGTAGTAGTGGATTGGAGAGTGAGGAGTTGAGTATTGTTTGGAGCTGTATATAGTAGAATAAAAGTAGATCTTTTATATAAGACTACTGAGTTGTCTGGTGTCTTGGGTAAAGCTACAAGAACCAGCAGGACCCTGGTGAAGAAGGGTGAAGACTTCTGTGGAAGCAAGAGTGAAAGGCTTGGAGAGTTTGTCGGGGTCTTCAGCCTGTTCTCTGCAACTCTTGCAAAGATATAACAACTGGCCAAAACTGGTCAGCGTGGTGCACAACCAGGTGGTGAGTTCCAGGCCAGGTGAAGAGCCACAACTCCCATCATCCCTGACACTTTTAACTTATGTATATATGCCAAATAGCACAATTTTATATATTTAGTTATGAGTACAGCATTTATAAGGCTGAAGCAGTGCCAAGTATTTGGGTATGATATGAAAATAAGCATTCAGTATGTTTCCATTTTTGCCAACACTTTCTTTTTCCTCATACCCAGACACTGGCTTCAGAATTTTCAGAAATTTGACATCTCCATTTGTGCATTAATTAATATTGAGATCACTGCCTTCAAACTTGTTCGTACAATAAATGTTCTGCAACTAGAGATGAGTAGTGAGATGGCCACATCTGTTGACAACATCAACTTATTTAAGGTGGTTAAAAAGAAAAGGAGATCCCAAAATATCTCCTCAGTCTGTTAGAATGGATATTAAAATTACAAAAGTGGTCTTTTTAATATAAAGTGATGAGAGACAGCATGGTGTAGTAATTTGCTCATTAGACTACAGTCTTGGAGAACAGAATTCAAACCTCTGCTTGGCCATGGAAATTTACAGGGTTCAAACCTCTACTTGGCCATGGGTGACCTTGGGCATGTCACACTCTCTTATCTTCAGGAGAAGACAAAGGCAACCCCTTCTGAACAAATCTTGTCATGAAAACTCTGTGATAGGTTCACCTTAAACATCAATAACAATATGATGAAAATTGGATCAAAAAAGTGAACCTCACATATATACCGATCTGGTCTTGACTGACTATGGGGCAAAACAGACTGCACAAAAATTGGGACTTGGGGCCACTGTGGGGTTGCATGCCATAGTACCGTGGTGCCATGGCCCCAATCTGCTTTTTTGCCAGCCCAAAAAGAAGCGGCAAATTGCCACTCCTTTTTACACCAGCCAAAAAACTGGCTCCCCCCCTGCTGTGGCTTTAAGGCACTCCTGCAGTGTGCAGTATGTGAACACCATACCTCTGGAGCACCCAAAAACTGGCTCATATTTGAGCAGACAGGTGGCATGAAGCTGGCTTCTGGGTGGCTTCAGAGCGTATGGTGTCAAAATGCTGCGTTCTGAACGAACCTGTCTGGATGGCAGCGGAAAGGCATGGTCTGTTTTTCCTCTAGGAAAAGACTGTTGGAATTGTGGTTGATAACTTGACTGAAACTGCCCCAGTGGTTAGCTAGTTTGAAAAAGGCAGTTTCTGTGCTGGGAGTCATTTGGAAAAGAATCAAAATAGTATTGCCAGTATCACAGTATGTTTACATAAATCTAAAGAGGAATGACATTTGCAACATTGTACACAATTCAGGTTACTACTCCTGAAAAACGTTATTGCCTATCTGGAAAAAGTGCAAAAAAGGGAAATCCAACACTATAAAGTGGTTGACACAACCCTATGAGGAATGACTAAAACATTGGAGACTGTTTAGTTTAGGGGGGAAAATGAAAGTAAGAGGAGTCATGTCAGGGATGTATAACATTAATGATAATGCATAAAAAAGACTTCTCTGATAAGATTGCAACCCCACTGGAGCTGAATGCAGATGCAGACTAGATATAATGCAGTATTTCTCTTCACAGAACATAGTTAAAGTATGAAATTTGCTAGCACAAGATTGCTCTTCAGCTCCAAGCTGTCTTGGATGAAACCGATTATCTAGACCCATTTCAAACCGGCTTCAGGACAGGCTTTGGGGTTGAGACTGCCATGGTTGCCTTGACTGACAATCTGCATCTGAGCATCGACAGGGGTAGTGTGACCCAGTTGGTGCTCTTAGACCTCTCAGCGGCTTTCGATACGATAGATCACGGCATCCTCCTGGACCGCTTGGGGGATTAGGTATCGGAGGCACTGCATTGCAGTGGTTCCGGTCCTACCTCTCAGGCAGGTCCCAGAGGGTGCTGCTCGGGGACAGTAGCTCCAGAATTTGTGGACTCCCTCAGGGAGCTATTTTGTCCCCAATGTTGTTTAACATCTATATGAAGCCACTGGGTGAGATCCTACGGAGTTATGGTGCTGGGTACTATCAGTACGCTGATGACACCCAAATCTGTTTCTCCATGTCTTGTTCGTCAGCCTCGAATTCTAATGGCATCTCTTCTCTCAATGAATGTCTTCGGGCGGTAATGGGCTGGATGAGGAAAAACAGACTGAAGCTGAATCCGAACAAGACGGAGGTGCTCACGGTAGCGGCCCCGAAACCAAGAATTGGGTTGCAACCACCAGTCCTGGATGGGGTCACACTCTCCTCTAGTGACTGCATTCGCAGTCTGGGGGTGCTCCTTGACTCGTCGCTCCTGATGATAGATCAGGTGAATGCGACGGTCAGGAGCGCCTGTTATCAGCTTTGGCTGATACGCCAGCTGCGCCCTTTTCTGGAAGTAAGGGATCTCGAGACAGTTGTGCACGCGCTGGTAACCTCACGCCTTGACTTCTGTAATGTGCTCTACATGGGGCTACCCTTGTGCCTGGTTCAGAAACTACAGCTGGTTCAAAACATGGCAGCCAGGCTTGTGTCAGGAACATCCAGAAGGGACCATATCACTCCGGTTTTGAGGTCCCTCCACTGGCTGCCTATTGGTTTCCGGGCCCAGTACAAGGTGTTGGTTATTACCTTTAAAGCCCTAAATGGCTTGGGTTCAAGCTATCTCAGAGACCGCCTCTTCCCATACAATCCTCCCCGCGCTCTCCGGTCCTCTGGGAGGAACTTGTTGCAGCCTCAAAAATCGAGGCTTGCGGCGACCTCCCGGAGGGCTTTCTCTGTTGTCGCCCCCAGGCTCTGGAATGGCCTGCCGGATGAGATTCATCAATTAACATCTTTGGACAGCTTCAAAAAGGCTGTCAAGATGGATCTTTTCAGGCAGGCCTTCCCAGACTGAAATATCCCAGCCTCAGGATCTCAGGATTTCCCCCCTCCTCAGTAATGTCTCCAAAGTCCCCTTTTCTTTAGAACTGAAGTTGCAGTGGTTTATTGGTTGGTATTATTTTGTTTAATTTATTGTTATTTTAACTAGTTATTGTGGTTTTAAATTAGATATGTTGTTTAATAACTTTTTAAGGGGGGAGGGAAATATATTGTTTTTATGCAGTATGTTATTTTAATGTTGTAAACTGTCCAGATTGGTTCACCACAGGGCGGTATATAAATAAAAATTTATTATAATATTATTATTATTACAAGATGCAGTGATGGCTACCAACGTGGATAAAGGTAAATTCAACAAATCCATGGAGTTAAAGCTATCAGTGTCCACAAGTTACAATGCTTGTAGACTACTTCCACTATCAAAGGCAGTAACTCTCTCAAGACCAATTTCTGGGGAACATGAGCAAGAAGGTATGTTTCTGGGCTTCACATAGTCATCTGATTCATCAGTATGCAACAGAATGCTGGACTAGATAGGACCTGTTCTAGTATGACTTATGTTCTGATCCTTTGGAACAACCAAGTAACACACTAGGTTTTATTATATAAACATTCCATATAGATAGCATTTTAGCATGAAATCATTTGTCATTTTTCTTGTATTTCATACAAGTAGAACAAAGATGAAAAAAGTGCTGCCGATGGGCCATATATGGTCCCTAAAGCTCCCTGGCATTCTTCCAAAACCATTTGAGCCTCCACTCATTTCTTTAAAAAAAAAATTACGGGTGATTTTTTCCAGACATTTTCCCACCCAAAAACCACCTAAGCCATGTCTTCTCCTCCAGAAATGTCAACCCTCCCAACCTTTTTTTTTTTTTTTTGCAACCATCCAAAAATGGTGACTTGATGTGACATGACAGCACTTCCAATCTTCTATAGGCACACAAAATGGCCCCTCATCTCCCTCAAAATTGCCTACCTGTGATATAGAGGACTGGGGATTGTTCAGGTACAAAAGTTTTGTTTGTGCAATTCTCTAATCCATTCTAGCACTCAAAGAGGCACAGTTTTTGGGAGTTTTTAAAGACTTCTAGTCCATGATCTGTCTGGGGGAGAAACAAGGAAAGAAGTAGATTCAAACTCCTTCTTGTTCACCCTCTTACATGCCAAACAGACTGGCCATACTCTAGCTCTCTTTGCTCAGCCATGCATTTGGCCTTGGCTGCTGCAGACCTGGATCAGAATCTTACATTTTACTAAAGGACTGAGTGTTGTGCAAAGATTCACGTAAAAACCAACTACTTTTCTGTTATTTATTCTCAAGAACTGTTTTATAGCAGTAAGTGCATTTACTTGGAAGCAATTGCTAGGCAATGTTTGCGAAACTTCACTTATGAATAAGCAGAAAATGTCTTAACATTTTTTCATTGTAACAGCAAACATAATGGAATTGACTGGACAAAGTAAACCTTTAGTCCAGGGGTAGGCAACCTGCGGCCCGCGGGCCGGATGCGGCCCAGCAAGGCCTTGGGACTGGCCACAGCCCGGTCCTGCCACTGATTGCCGCCGGAGCCTTTGGCCTCTCATGTGAGGGCATGGGGCCTTTGGCCTATCAGGAAGAGGCGGGCAAGGGGGGCAATTGTCTATAGAAGCCTCCGAAACATGCATTTATATTAACATTTTTTAAAAAATCAGCAAATTGTTTTTGCATGTCCTCCATTTTTAAAAAAATTGTCCTCCATCTGAAAATTTTGTCCTACATTTGTCCCGGTTTATTTATTTATTTAAAATTTTTTAATTATTTAATTATTTGTTTTTTGGCTTCGGCCCCCCAGTTGTCTGAAGGACAGCAACCCGGCCCCCAGCTCAAAAAGGTTGCCTACCCCTGCTTTAGTCCATAAACTTCATGCTGTCTCATCAGATAATTTCATGTTCTGTTGCAGCCATTCATCACATTTCATGAGCAGCTGCCTGAACAGTATATTAGATTTCTGTTAGCTATACTTTTTAAATCACTTACTGGGGGAGGAAATTTTATAAAAATTACAACTTTTCAGTTAAAATTCATCTTCTAAATGTTCTTTTTCTTATTATCCCCAACAGCATCACACCTATGACTCCAGCTGATTGTTTTTCCATCTTGATACCTGAAACCTTTACAAGAACTAAGCATTCATTCTCTAGGAGATCTTAACCTGCCAGCAGTAGGAGATAAAGAGAAAATACAGTTTTTACACAGGGAAGATTAAAATTGGATAGAGATTTTAGCTGAGGCAGCACAGAGAAATAGGAATGAAATATAGCTTGTGGGAAAGCAAAAGTCATCTGGCCTGATCAGAAATAAAGATACTTTGGGAGATACAGAGCATTTTATTTCAATGACTGTTTTATTTTGAAAGAGAATATTTCACTTGAAAGGCCAGACATCATTAAAATGATTTTATGGCTTCAACTAATGTACCTAAATTGCTGGAACTTTGTACTGATGAAAATTGAGGGAAAGAGTGGTAGACCAATGTTTTAACAAGTGCCTAAAGAAGACTTCAGAGTGTTATATTTGTTCGTCTCTGAATATGAGACTCTGGACTCCTCCAAACATATCCCAAAAATATCTCTGGAGGTTGTGGCATTTGTAAATGTAGTTCTCAAATTTGTTTTAAGTAACCAATTTCCCTGTTAAGCAATGACTACAAACTTTTTGCAAGCATTCTGGCTGAAAGAATTAAAAAAAATAATAACAGTGATACATAGAAACCAAAGGGGATTTATACCCAAAAGATACATTAAAGACAATGGCGGGTTATAAACCGCCCATTTGGGGCGGTCTGCACCCACCCCTTTCCCCGGTGTATTGGGGCCTCAGCGTGTAGAGCGGCAGCCGCTGAGGCCCCAATCCGCCGCTTTTCAGGCTGCGAGGAAGCAGCAAAATGCCGCTTCCCCGCAGCCTGAAAAGGGGTGCCCCTGGGGCTTCAAGCCCCAAGGACACCCCGTGGCGGCGGGGAGAAGGAGAAAGGGGCCACTTGGCCCCTTTCTCTTTTAGTCCGCTGGGCGCAGCCGTCTGAAGACTGCGCCCAGTGGACTAAACCAGGAAGGAGCTCCAAAACGGAGCTCCTTCCTGCTCCGTGTTCAGGGCGCACTAAGCACCCTGGCGCGGAGCAAGGACGTCACGTCCGCGCTGCCCTGTCTAGAGGCGGCATGGCCCTGACGTCCTCACGGCGGCGGCCGTATGGAAGGGCCGCCGCCGTTTAGTGCGTGACGAGCACGCACTAGGGTTAGGGCGGTGCAGAAGCACCACCCTTTTGTAACCCTAGTGCGTGCTCGTCACGCACTAAATTTCCGGTCTGTAACCGGCCAATATTAGGCATTATTTAGATTTGATTGAATATTACGAAGTTCACACAGACAAAAAATGGCAGCCTTTCTTTTTATATTGAAAAGGCTTTTGATAATGTATCTTGGAAATTATTATTTTGTGTTCTGGAAGAGTTTGGAGTGGAGGACAGACTTCTAGGGTGGGTGAAAGCTATATACAAGAAACAACAAGCTAGATTAAACATAAATGGAGAAAGAACCAACTTGATAAATAAAAGGACACCTTTATTTGTCCCTTGTCACCTTTGCATTTTGTATTGATTATGAAAGTCTTACTTCAAAATTTAAGAAACAATGCAAATATTAAGGGGATAAAAGTTAAAAGAACTGAGCATAAAACAGGGTCTTCTGCTGATGACTTGCTACTAACCATCAGCGATCCTGCTCTTGATGCTCAGGAATTAATAAAAGAATTTAAAAACTTTAAATCCATCCCAGGACTGAAAATAAATAAGGCCAAAACAGCAGCAATAAATAAAAATTTGACTTCACATGAAATAAAGGAATTGGAATCAATTACTGGACTCACCTCAAGTAAAAAAGTAAAATACTTAGGTATTAATGTATCAAATAAAAATTCTGACCTTTTTGCTAATAACTATGAGAAATTATGGAATGATATCAAAAAAGATTTGGAAAATTGGAAAAATCTGAACTTATCGCTCATGGGTAGGATTGCTGTACTAAAAATAAATATCTTGCCTAAATTCCTCTTTCTATTCCAAACTATTCCAATTATTAAAAAAGATCTGCCATGCAAAGAATAGCAAAGAGGGATCTCAAAATTTGTATGGAAGAGGAGGAAAGCGAGAATGGAAATGAAGCATCTTCAAGATGCAAAAGGGAGGGGTGGGCTGGCCATGGCAAATCTCAAATTATATTTTGAAGCAGCATACTTAACCTGGATAAAGGATTGGCTTACTTTAAAAGATGAAGGATTACTGAACCTGGAAAGTGTGAACCTGAGATTTGGCTGGCGCGCCTACTTATTTTATGACAAGGTTAAAGCTAACCAAGATTTTAATAATGATTTTTTGAGACACTCCCTAATGAGAATTTGGAAGAAATATAAAAAGTGGATTTGTATAAAAATTCCCCTTTGGGCATCCGCTCATGAGGCCTTCTTTAAATATAATCCAAAAAGGGACACAAATTGGCTCACTTACAAATGGAAACTAATTGTAGAATAAGAACCTATAAAGAGCTTAATTGAACAAGGTTACTAACCCACCTGGTTTTTTTATAGACAACTTAGAAAACGTTTTCTCATGGATAGTAAACAATATGGTCTTGGACAATCTGATTCAGATTTGGAACAGCAGATATTGTCAAATAAGAAGGCTTTATTAGCAAGGTTGTATAATTGTATTCTCAAGTTTTATATGGAGGAAGAAATTATTAAAGATAATATGATTAGATGGTCCCAAAATTTTGGTTTTGCAATTGAGTAAGATAAATGGGAATACACCTGGAGAAAAGATTGAACTATACTTGTAGTCAAAATATAAAAGAAAGTTATTATAAGATTTTTTTTTCCTCATTGGTATTTAACTCCAGGGAAAATAAGTAAGGGGTATAATAATTGTAGTAATTTATGTTGGAAGTGTGAAAAAGTGGTGGATTTGTGAGAAAGCGATGCAATTCTGGAAGCTAATTTTTTTTTTAAATCAAGAAAGTTGTATCTTTATCCCTTAAGTTCTCACCTGAAATCTTTCTACTTAATATAGTAGAACAAGATATGGGGAAAAATATGGTAAAATGTTATTTTATATGTTGTCAGCTGCAAGAATAGTGTATGCTCAAAGATGGAAGTCTAAAGAAATACCCTCAAAGGAAGATTGGGCTCTCAAATTATTGGACATGATGGCATTGGACAAACTCTCAAGAGGAATCAGGAATGAACCTTCGAATCTGTAGGAAGAAGACTGGAATAATAGAATAGAATACTTCCAGAAATCCTGAAGGAAAAATTCACCTCTAGGAACAGATCTAAACTAATCAAAATTATTTTATAATGTCCATAGATTAATATCAGTTGATAATGAGAACTATGAGGAGAGAGAAATACTCTAAAGATGATGTTTAGTTTATTTTATTTAAAGCAATTTTGTGTTATCTAGCTAACTTAAATGAGGTTTGTATAAGTAAATAATCGGTTTGAAAAGCCAGTACAAGTTGAACATTAAATATACTGTTATTAACAGATAATCTAGAAGTAAATGAAATATCATTAAGGTAGTTTGATAGCTTGGAAGTAACAAATGGAGATTGTGAGTGGTTTTTTTGTTATTGTGTTATTATGTTATTGTGTTTATTGTTTGTGATAATGTTCTGCATTATAAGTGATATTTTGTCGGAATGATAAATGTTTTTATACATGTTTTAAAAGTGAATAAAAATTAATTTTAAAAAGTTTGTTTTAAGTAACAAGACAACTTTCCTGTTGTCCCAGACAATTTGCAATTCCCAGCAATAGCAATATTTCATTCCCATCCAAATAGTGGACTTAAAAAAAAAAGTCAAAGGCAAAGGGTGACAAGGTTCTCAAGTCATGTCCGACTGAAGTGGGCGGTGCTCATCTTCGTTACTATGCTGAAAAACCAGTGTTGTCCAAGACAGCTCTGTGATCATGTGGCCAGCATGACTGCACAGAACACTGTTACTTTCCCACTATTTATCTGCTTGTATCTTTACATGTTTTCAAATTGCCAGGTTGGTAGAAGCTGGGACTAGCGATGGGAGGGGACTCCTTCATGCAGCACTTGAACTGCCAATCTGCTGATCATGCAGTCATCAGAGTCAGCGCCTTAATTGCTGAGCCACTATATCCCTTTTTAAAATTTAGGAAGACCATATTTATTGGCCACTACTCTCCCTTGCTGCTACCAAGGGTGAGGTGGGGGGTAAAGAGTCTGGCAATAGGCATATTCCTCTGATGTTGAATTGTTGTTCCTCTGTTCTTGCAGAGGAAGGAGAAGCAGTCACCACTGCCTCATTCTTCTGTCTCTTCTTTCCTTCCAGTTTCATAGCCAGAGCAGTGGCCCCACAGATCTTGCTGGGATTAATCAGGTGCAAGTAGAAATGGAGGCAGCAACAGACTGACTTTTTGTCTAGAGAGAGTTCCTGAGGGGATGCTCACCCAACTTCATCTACCCCTGGTTGCTAGCTAAACTTTCATAATAAAATCTTAGGGATTGTTCCCACTATGGTTTAAATCAGATCATGATTTGAAATGACCCAGTCTCAACCACCATGGTTCCCACTTAATTCGAATTGCTGAAGCGATTCGGAAAAGGGGGGCATGGTTTTTACCCATTTAACCCACATCAAAAAGACACTTGGTTAAAAGGATTTTTTTTGGGATGAAATGATTTATTCTCAGATAAATTGATTCATCCCAGTGAGAACCACAGGCAGATTCGAATCCATTGGCCCAAGTGGGAACTAGGCAGGGCAGATTCGATTCCACCGTCAGTGACGGGGGGCAGCTGCAATGGCCCCAGCCATCTCCCCATCACCAGCCTCCCTGCCTCTCTGTACCTGGGCCACCGACTTCTCTTTGGCTTTCCTGAGACCTCCTTCTTGCCTTCCCCGGGTGCGGGGAATGGAAGAAGATCGGGGGAAGCTGGGAAGGAGGTCACAGAGAAGTCAGGGCCATGAGGAATAAAAAGAGGCCACAAGGAGGCTGGGGAAGCCAGTTAGAAGCCTAAGGAGGCCAGAAGAAGCTGGTAAGGAGGTTGGGCTGGGGACAGTTGGGGCTAAGAGAAGCCAAGGTGCCTGATCCGAATTGATAGAACTGGTGCAAACATAGTGGGAACCAGGAAATATTTTTGCACTGATTCATCAATTCAGATCAGGCACCGAATTCTCCGAAAGTGGGAACAAGGCCTTAGAGTTCAGAGGAGCATCAAGTCCAACCCCCTGCCTTGCAGGAATAAACAATGAAAGTACTCCTAAGAGATGGCCATACAACCTTTGTTTAAAAACCTCAAAAGAAGCAAGCAAAATTGTGGTCAGAATGATTATCTTGATTAAAATTTTAATGCCATCAAATAGCAGTTGATTTGATCCCAGTTTAAATTTCTAAACACAGAAGAGGTAGGCTTTGGTACCTACACAGAACAAGTTGGTGGGAGGGAGTGGCACTTTAGCAGTTTCTCAATTTATATTTTCATGTTGGTGTTTCAAATAGCTCGCGCCTATTCCCCTCCACACACACGTTTGGTCTGGTGTGGTGAGGTGTGAGAGTGGTCAGATAGCCTAAGACTGGGGCCCCTAATATATTAACTTAATGTATATTTGCAATGAGGAATTGATGGTGACTAGGAGCTTGTTTATTTAAAAGTTTAAACAAAAAGAAATTCGTTTGTTTTTGACAAAGTACTGGACTTAGACTTAGGCTGCTACCACACTGCAGAAATAAAGCAGTTTGTCACCACTTTATCTGCCATTGCTGAGTACTGTGGAATTCTGGGATTCATAGTTTGTTAGGGCACCAATGCTTTCTGACAGGGAAGGCTAAATATGTCACAAAAATACAAAGACCAGAATTCCATAGCATCGAGTCATGGCAGTTATAGTGGTGTCAAACTGCTTTATGTCTGTAATCTGGATACATCCTCAGTCATACTTAAACAAGACCCTTTTAAATCAGTGGAACTTACGTTAGTAAGGCAATGGTTTTTATTTAATCACACACAGACACAATTTTAACATGGACAATCTAATTTACAAGCAAAGTAAATATACATAGGGAAATTAAAGAGACAGAAAAGGGAAAGAAATTAAAAGGAAGGAGACACATAATTAATAAACAATAGGGCTCTGACCCCCCCCCCCTCAATCCTGGCTGTAATGAAAAGAAAAAGGAAAAAGGAAAAAAGATTATTCTACTATTACTGATCCAACCATATAATCCTACAGCATTTACTAAAAGCCATAACCACAAATTATTACATCATTAGATTTCTTATTGCCTTTTAAATGAGCCAGCCTCCTACCTTCCCAATCCCTTCCAAAAACAAATCTCCTGGAATACATTAAGTAATAATAAAGCCAGGTCATCTTTTTAATATTTATACTGTGGATGTTTTTCTTTCATCCCTCAGTTTCTAAAAGCAATGCAGATCACACCCATAGTGCATCCTTCCACTTATGATTGAGGCCAAACAGAACATCAGTGTACAAGATGGGTATCCTTATTGTTGCCAGTGATTTAACTGATAACATGCAATTTCATTACCTGTCAGTCATAACACTATTCTGCTTTTTCTCATCTTCCCACCTAGTGAATGATTGTTTTTCTTTCAGGCTTTTGTTGTTTCCTCTAATTGCTTGTAACAAACAAATTTTCCAGGGGGCAAATCCAGATTTATGGAGCATTTTAAAGCTGCTCCAAGCTTGTAATATGGCAAAACAATAACATTGCTATTTAGAATAAACTGTACATCTTCCTCCTCTAATTGAAACCCAGGGGGTGAAGCATTTCCACAAATATCTAATCTTTTACTCCATAAAATGCCATTCTGCTACCTCTCCATCAGGAACATTGTATTATAATGGCAATAGCACAAATAAGATAAGGATATCTCTGTATTAAATTTAGAGGGTTTCACCTTTCTGAACAAAATAAAATCTGCTATATTTTGCCGCTGGTGTAGCAGGGGTTATACAAATATAAGCAACGAGGGAAGCAGAAAATGTGATAGAATGGGGAGTTATCCCACCCTGTTTTCATCTAGTCAATGATTCTCTTCACAGAGGTTTACATACTACACAGTTAGACCCACATGATTCTACTTTAACCGGTGTTCTAGAGAATCCGGGGATTTGTAGTTCAGGAAGAATTTAGAATTCCAGCCCAGCTCTAGTCCCTCCCCAAACTACAAGTACCAGGATTCATCACTGTTACAGTTAAAATGGAATTGATGCTCCATAATTCTGTAGTGTGAAATCCCCACATGATGGAGAAAAATGGTATGTGTCCCTCTTCTCTGAAGGATCCCTAAGTAATATGTGATACAGGCACTACTGCAGAAACATGGTGGCATAGTTTGCATTAGTTTTCTCACAACTCAGTGACCAAGCACATGGTATGCATACAAGAAACCCCAGGTTCAGTTGTTGACATCCTCAGTTTAAAAGTATCAGGTGGCAAGTTCTAGGAAAGACCCCAGTCTGAGACCTTGGACAGTTGCTGCCTGCTAATATTGTGCAAAAATAGACAAATAATCTGACCTGTTACAAGATGGTTTCCTATGTTCCTAAAGCATATCTTTGCAGGGAGGCATTAGATCAGAAGAACCCTGTTTCATTCATTTTGATGTATCTCTAATAAAGGGGAGTAAAAAGAAAGAGGAGAGAGGAGAGAAATGTGAGTCCAAGAACCATTTCCAAAGTCACCATGGCTAAATGCATTGTGCTTGTTTTTTCTGTAGTTACATTTATTTTATTTTATTTGTCCTTTATATGTTTGTATAGTCCCTTGCATGTTTGTATTGGAACCTGGGGCCCTTTGACACTACACTCCTCCCTACAGGAATAGACACCACTTGGGGAAATGTTTAAAGTCAGCATCGGTTTATACACTAGTTTAAGCATTAAATATTACAACTGTAAATCCAGGAGAGAACATCTGGACTGCAGCCCCTATTAGCCCTAGCTAGTAGGGCCACCATGATAGGAGAAGTCCTGCAATAACTGTAGGACCACATGTTCCTTATTTCAGATTTAAACCCTTCTTCAGTAAATGAGCACAGAAGGCTCATTATTCTGAGATGCAGAAGTAAAATTGGCATGGAGTGCCAATTTCATTTCTCCATTTGACTTTTCTATGGTGCTAGATCAAGCTGAAGTGTATTATAATCTGACACACTGTGAAATAATTTGATATTTTACTACCAGTGGCAGCAAACATTCAATTACTTTGGTGGGTAGGAGATGGAGAACAGAGGCAGCCAGCAAAAGATAACCAGGAAGAATAAGTAATTACATTACAAATCTTAGCTCTATTCTCAAATGGCAAAGATATGCAAGTTACCCTGTCTTTTTTCATTATGGGTATTCATCTCAGCTCAAAACCATTTGCAGTATAATCATAAGTGTAATTTCTTTTCAGACCACTACATCCCCTAGTATTTTGTGGATAAAATGGGAGGAAAAATTAAAACTGAAGCACTGTGAGCAATTTGCTGACCAAATGTAACTGTTTATGGTGAAGGTGGGGGCTTCCCCACCACAAACTGAAGAAAAAGTGGCCATGTTCACACATATAACAAAAGGCCAGGCTTATTGAATACTGGCAGTGTGCTAGTTCGTGCTGCCCAATTGCTTTCATTTACAGTGGGATCCAGTTAAAAAAAACACAAAAAAAACATGGTGCTTTGTTCTGTGGTTTCTTTATCATATTGTCTAAACCTGTCTAAACCTAGCACTCTGGCTTGTTTTTCTCCCACAAAGCTAGAGCAAAAGCCTGGGTCCAGATGAATCCCAATCAATATAAGCTTCTTTCCCCACCAAACCAACAGTTATTTTCCAGTCAGTTATTTTCCAGTGACATTCCTACCCTCCCACAGTTTTTTGGTTTCTTTGTAGACGATTGTTTCTTTAGTGGTATCACAGTACTCATATTGATTGTGACCACTTTGGGCAGTTTTTGGCATGGGGAGTCAGCCTCTATTTTGCGATATTGGGGACCTGGTATGGGTTTTTTCTTTAAGTGACCTTGGAATGACCCTTAAATGACTTTTTTTTTTAATCTGGGAGGATGCACATTATCAATGGTGTGAATGCATTTGCACATAGAGGCATTATATAGAGAGGGTGGGCTTTTATGTGGAGGGGGGCACATTCCTGCCCACCTGACCTTTTCCCGCTGTTGAGGAAAAGCTCCTGCTTTGTTTTGGTGAAGTGCCATTTTCGAAAGCACCTTTGTATTCACAGAGTTGTCTGTATGCTGCTGTGTTCATACATTTTCCCCCTTAATGTAACTCTGTCCCACATCTGTCCTTAAATCCTTTTATTAAATCCCTCTAATTGGAGCCTTTGCATTCCCAGTCAACAGGTGGTGAATTCCCTTTTTTTCATCTATTTACTCTTTCTTCATGGCCATGTGGGGGTTGTTATTGTCTAAATAAAAAGTGATGTCCAATCTTTAGAGCACACAGAGAGAAGAAGGGGCATCTCATGGAAATATGCCTAGCCCAGAGACAGATGAAAGACCCTCCTTCCATTCCAACTGCCACTGCCCTGGCCTTGGAGAGAGAGAAGAATCAGCAGTATCCATTGAATTTCTTCCCCTTTCCTACTGCCATTCCCTTCTCCTTTTATGTTATGTCTTTTTAGATTGTAAGACAGGGAACTGCCTAATTAACAATTTGTACATTGCTCTGAGAGCCTTTACAAATTATTGCATAAAGCTTTTCTCCCAATACAATTGCACATTTTTATACAACTGAAACAGCAATGCTTCTTTTCACACAGCCACACAGTTGTGGATTCACAATTGGCTGATGACAAATACTATTGCACACACTGAACCATTGCATTCGAGCTTCATTCATCAGATCTTTGAAATTATATACCCTCTTGCATGCATGGTTTTGCCTGATGTTGGAACTCTTTTTATTTTTTAGAGGATGGGAAGTGTGTACAACATTTTCCATATGAGAAAAAAGTTTCCCTTGTGCAGTATATTAAATAATTTAATCAAGATATTTTTTCTAATTCCCTAGATGGTTTGCAGATTTTTGGAGTCAAAAATGCAATGTATTTTTGGAGCTTGTTAACTTCACGTGATTATGGCTTTAAAATAAACAACAACAACAAAGGGAGGCTCAGGAAAGGCAGCCGCTTTAGAGAAATGAGAAAAATGATTATTTTTCTTGTCAGCGCCAGAAGTAGAATGGCAACGAATGGACCAAGGACAGGGTGGGGGAGAGAAAGGGATTATCGGCCACTCATACCACAGGGAATCACTACCAATTTACACTAGGATGACCAAACATCCTCAATAATGGCTTAAATGTGTGAATGAGAACTATTAATGGGATTTCCCCATTCATTAAAAGTTGAGAGAGAAGGATGGATTGGCTGCAGGATAGCTACTGCCCAGCCATGAGGCTGTGTGGTAGGATCCTGGCATTAGAATGCTAACCCCAATATTAAAGACTAGTGCAATAATCTACTTTGTGGCAGAAGAGTGCAGTATAAAAACTCTAAATGAAATGGAATTAAACATGAGGAGAATGTGGACCTCATATCTTTGTGCAGCGAGGAGAAGGTGTAAATCCAGCTCTGTGAAAATCATTGTAAATTATGAACTGGATTAATTCTATGTCATCTTGAGCCAAAAGTACTCTCAGCTCATTATATAGCTCCCCATTCACACATTTAAGCCATTATTGAAGATGTTTGCAGTAGTAAATCAAATGGAGGCTGGACTTTTGGATTCAAATTGTCCTTTTTATAATCTTGATCAGATTGTTTCACTAAATCCACAACTTTTTCTTTATTTAGATCAATAAATTATACATAGTAGTTTTAGCTATATATAACATGTATTTGTGTTGTATATGTGGTTGTGTTAATAAAAATATATTTAAAAAGAAAAAAAAAAGAAATGAAACTACATCACTTTAATGGCCATGGCTCCATTCCACAGAATCTTGTGATTTCTAGTTTTTGGAGGCACTAGCATTCTTTGACAGAGAAGGCTAAAGATCTTGTATAATTACAAATCTCCAGATTCCATAGGATGGAGCTACAGCATTTAGAGTGGTGGCAAACTGCATCATTTCTACAGTGTAGATTCACCCTGTGTAAAACATGTAATGTTCAGTGTTTTCCGCATTCAGTGAAGTGTGTGTGGACTCATTCTGGATAAGGACCATTTCAGCTGATTTTTATTTTGAAATCTTGAATCCTCTGTGTATAGAATTTAAAGGAAAATAAACCTCCAGTGATGTCAATATAGCTCCCTTGAGAAGGGACACATTCTAAATAAAAACCTTCACATAATGATCCCATTCTGGAGCCAATCTATATATTTGACTGTAGCTGAACTGTCATTAAGCAAAATAATCATATAATCCCCAGTGGAGGTAACAGGAAGAGGAAATAGAGTTCAATTTCTGTGTGAAGAAATGGGGAGAGGGGTGGAGAGAGAAAGGAGTACTTAGTAACTTGAGCATCAATCCTAATTTAAAACCACCACTAGTACATTTGTGCTATATTTCCCTAGTGTGTAAGTGGTGGCATAAAGTTGTGATCCAAGAGATGGTATGAGCAGTTGTGTAACTGGTCATACAACCACTTGTACAACTATTTTCCCAGTGTCGTGCAAGTGAATGAAACCATGCACAATAAAACTGGATACAACCCTTGCACTAATTTTGAAAACCTGCAGCACTCCTTGCATTGAAATAAGAACATCACTGAAGACAGCCTTGAGATTTCCACCTGTTTGAAACTTCTCTCCATCAGTAAGATCAGGGGCCTGCAATAGGTTTTTGCTTTGGCTCAGCTACTCAGATTATATAGAAGGAAAGGCTCAGATCATAGTTGTCCACATAAAGCAAAAGAGAGGGCCCCAATCTGATGTTCTTTTCTCACGTACATTTTGCCATGTTATACCATTTAAAAATTACTGCAGCTATGCTCTCAACGATAGCTGATTGTTGACAAAGTGTATTGGAGCCTTGCCCATTTGCACTGCAATAGCATGATGTGCACTTTTTTTCATCTGCATTAATGCTGTTATCACCATGCCATTTGCCTCACCTTGTGCTTTGTGACTGGCTTGTTGTCATTTTCTTTCTCTCTCTCTCTCTTTCTGTCTCTTGATATATATATATATAGATTTAGATATAGATACACAGAGAAAGTGAGAGCGAGATCATGAAATTAAAGTGTGATGTAAATATGTTGTACCCATCATAACACAAACCTCTCATTGTGAGATGAAACAAAGGAAGAGAAATGGACCATATCATCCCCTGCCATTTTTGGTATTGTTTATCACACTGGTCAGTTGTTGCCCTGTTCAAAACTGTTTCACCTATATGCATTACACTGTAATAATACTATTGCAGCACAACTTCTTTATAATACCCCCATCACTGCCCAGATCTTGAACTGTAACAGGTGACAAAGGAAGGGAAAGGGACAACACCATCCCCTACTAGTTTTATATCCTTTGTCTGTAAAAATCAAAAGTAGTTATCACACTAATCAGTTGTTTCAGGTTTGGTGTTCAAAATCTGGTCCATTGACTCTTTAAGCTGTAGGAACTCTATTACATTATGACAACATAGTGCTATTATACGATTACCTTAAAGTGATTTTAAAAAACTATTAAAAAAGCAATCCTGTGGGGATAACACTGAAGTATGTACTATTGCTGGAAACCAATTGAGAGATCTTTGGGAAACATTACCATGCATTAAATGCATCTGAATAGTGACTTTAATGGTTAATGGGTCAGAATTGCACCATTATTATTGTTCGATTGTTCTTTAAAACTTTGTATTGTTTTAACTTGGACTTTTAAAAATTTTGTTAGCTGCCTTGATAGTCCCTATACCAGGAGGAAGGCAGAATACAAGTAAATATAAATAAATAAATAAATAAATAAAATTATAACACTATAACAGCAAACCATTTATATTAAAAAATAGAAAAGGTTTACTGATTTGTAGCAGGAAAGGGTATAATTAATGGATTATTTCCAGCATGCAAATAAATAAATAAATAAATTTCCAAAAATTGTACAGCACAACAGCACTGGAAGGACCACAACATAGTGTGATAAATCTGATACAAAAGCAGAACTAAACCACTGCTATGATGATATAATGATGTGGTATGAAAGGGTTCTAATAGTGGTTTGTTTTACACAAAGACAATAGGATAATATAAATAAAACTTAACTTCCATTAGCAAACACTACTTTGGTTTCGCTGCATTTACAACCAAGGAAGGAAAGACGGAGTCATGCTTCCTCAACTGTATCAATAATTCATTTATTTAAATATGTATACCTAATTGCTAGGAAAATGGTGCATCTTTAATATCTCCAATTCCTCTGAGCAGTTTCTTACATGAGAGTGGTTATTAATCAAGATACAATTGTACTATACTCAAAGTGCTGGGGGTAGGAGAGAATCCTGGATTAAGTTTGGAAATCTCTCTCTCTCTCTCTCTCTCTCTCTCTCTCTTTCTATTTCTATTAGTATAATGACATAAAATTTTATTTGCAATATATACTAAGGGCTAAAATATTAATCAGAAGGCTGATTAATGTCACTCTGTACCCCTCCTAATCTTATGACAGAAATAGCACTGTCACAGCTGATACTGTGTGTATTTACTCATAACTGGCACTGTATTCAGTAAAGCTTATTCCAATAGAGTTCCAGCCTTGGCTTAGAAAGCTCCTTGATTCATTTCAAACTTCCTTGGTTCATGCTTCTCACATTCCACATTCCTATAGTACTGGTTTTACCTTGTTAGACATGCCTACTGTTTGGCTTCCCATCTTAGAGTTGCTCCTTTCTAACACCCTTTTTGTGTATTAGTCTTCCCACCCTCTTTTTTTTCCCCTAGCTGTCTCATCACAGGGTTGTTGTTTTTTGCTGAAAGGGTTTCACAAGGAGGGTCACCTTTGCCTCCCTACACACAGTGCCAACATTTGCTAGCTGTGGTGTCACTGTGGAATCTTTTGTCATCCGCAACTACTTCTGCTGCCCAATAGCTGTTGGTCCTTCTGTTTTATGTATGCTATTGATCTTGTCTGAATTATTTCCCTGCCCAGCCACTCAATTCTTCTTCTCCCCTTCCTTCTGTCCTTGAATGGTCATACTTCAGTCCTTTTGTCCTGCTCTTTTTGTTCTCCTCCTATATATCTTTCCCTGGTAGTGGTGCTTTTTGACGGGGAGGGAGAGATGGCTTGATGCCCTCCTGCCTCCTCAATGCTTGCCCAAATGTCTGGCGGTGGCAGAGGAGGGTCTCAGGTGGGGAGGAGGGGTGGAGATGGCTCGATGCCCCTGCTTCCTCCTTGTGAAATTTTTGTTTGGATGCTTTGAATGTGTTTTAACCTATGTGTTTAAATGGTTTTATGTGTTCTAATCTATGTTATAAACTGCCTTGAGCCTTTGGGAGAGGCAGTTTATTATTCTCATTGTTGTTGGTGATGATGTTGTTATTATGCCCTTATCGGGTAGCAATACCATGGGATTTTATCAAAAGAGAGTTCATTCTTAAGCACACTGTCATATAATTAATTTCACTTAAACACCTGATTGCTTCTTTGTTTTTGTTTTTAAAGGGAGGAGGTCCAGTGTCAGCAAGCATGACACTTTTTTCTTAAAGTGTTTTGATCATGCAACGTAGGTGTTTTACAGCAACAAAATATGATGCTGATCAGTATCAGAGTTTTGTGTTTTTTCCCCCTATCATGGAATTATCTCCCCTTGTTTATAGGTGTCAATTACATAAATATTATGTGATCTCATTTATACTTGCAAATTAAATAATTGCTTCAGTGCTGATTGATCTTGCATCCTCACTGAACCACAAATCCTGCAAATAAGAAGCTTAATTACCATGCTTCTTTCAAGTGCTTATTTATTTATGGAAATTAGAAGTGATTCACAATTTAAGAAATCAGACTAGACCCAGAAAATAAAATAAGATGTGAGGAGAAGATAAATGTTCAAGTGGATTAAAAACATATATTTTTCCCAACAGTACATCTTGTTTGAGGCTAGCAGGTGCTCCACTATCAAGCTCAGAAAAATGGACTAACCTTGTTTTGTTTTGTTTTTCAATAGACAACACTGATTGGTTCAAATTTAGAAGCTTTTTATATCAGTCAGTAAAATGACTGCTATGTAAAAATATAAGCTTTGGTCTTAAGATCCATGACCAGAAAGGAAGTTTCTCATCCCACTTTAGATATTCACCTCCTTTTGCTGTCACACATCACACTACACCCAGAAGTCACTTAAATAGTTGAATGGATTCAACCTGTGTGCAATTTCAACACCACATGATTTCAGATTAAATAGACCTCTTTCTAGAAGGCTTATTATTGCGTATATCTAAAGAAAAGGTATTTCAAAGATCAAGTAATTATTTATTTATTTATTTATTTATTTATATCCCGCCCCTTTGAGGTCAATTGGGGTGGCTAACAGCAATAAAATACAATACATTGTACATCAAAATTCCCTCCCCCCCTTAAAAAATTATTAAATCAATTCTAATTAAAACCAACAAATTAAACAAAATTAACACATACACATTATTACAAGACAAAAACAAAACAGAACAAAACAAAACAAAATAAATAAAACAGTAAACTATGGTAGTATTTCCAGGGATGACCTTGGGGACTCTCATGAGAAGAGGGTTCCTGAGGCCAGGGTTATCTATCCTGGAAAGGCCTGTCAGAAGAGATCCATCTTGACAGCCTTTTTAAAGCTGTTTAAAGATGTCAATTGACGGATCTCGTCCGGCAGGTCATTCCATAATCTGGGGACGACAACAGAAAAAGCCCTCTGGGAGGTAGCCGATCTTTGAAGCTGCAGCAAATTCCTCCCAGAAGACCAGAGTGTGCGGGGAGGATTATATGGGAGGAGGCGGTCCCTGAGATAGTTTGGACCCAAGCCATTTAGGGCTTTAAAGGTGATAACCAACACCTTGTACCTGGCCCAGAAACTAATAGGTAGCCAATGGAGGGACTTTAATACCGGAGTAATATGGTCCCTCCTCGATGTTCCTGACACTACTCTGGCCACCATGTTCTGCACTAATTGCAGTTTCCAAATCAAGCACAAGGGTAGCCCCATGTAGAGCACATTACAGAAATCTAGACGTGAGGTTACCAGTGCATGTACAACAGTCTCGAGATCCCTTACTTCCAGAAAAGGGCGCAGTTGGCGTATCAGCCGAAGCTGATAACAGGCGCTCTTGACTGTCGCATTTACCTGATTTATCATCAGGAGCGACGAGTCAAGGAGCACTCCCAGACTGCGAACACAGTCACGAGAGGAGAGTGTGACCCCATCCAGGAGTGGAGGTTGCAACCCAATTCTTGGTTTTGGGGCCACTACCGTGAGCACCTCTGTCTTGTCCGGATACAGTTTCAGTCAGTTTCAATCTGTTTTTCCTCATCAAATTATCAAAAAGAGGTCCACAATAAAGTTCTGCAAAAGTGCCAATCAAGGTTGTAATAATAATAATAATAATAATAATAATAATAATAATAATAATAGGATTTATTTATATGCCGCCCAATCACTGGGAATCCAGGCGGCTTACAACAGAGGTGATAAGACGGTTCCCTGCCTTCAGGCTTACAATCTAGAAAGACATGACACAAAAGGAGAAAGGAATGGTGGTGGGGAGGGGATCAGGCCCAGCATTCTTCTCTCCCTCTGAGGCCTGGACCAAGGTAGATGGACTGGAGGGAGGAGTCTCCTCCCCCAGGCCAGGCCTGGTGGAGATGGGCCTGCTTAGTCAACTCCCTTGCAGGCCAGAAGATGACAGTTATGGAGGGAGGAGTTTCTTCCCCCAGGCTAGCCCTGTATCAAAAAATTGCCAAGAACCAAAATGTCGTAAAGCAGCCCAGTCAAAACACAGACCTGAATTCAGTGTAAAAATCTGTGGTAAGAAAGTGGCTGTTTGGAAGTTCTCATCCAATCTGATAGACTGGATGCAATTTTGCTAGGAAAAGAAGGCAAATATTACAGGATCTGGATGTGCAAAGAGCATAGTGCCTTACCCAAGATGACTGACAGCTGTAAATGTTGCCAAAGATACTTTTACCAAATATTGACTTAAAGCGTTGAATATAATCAATGAATTCCAGAAACAGCTCCTTCACTATGCTGAGTATCTTGTATACATCAAGTGGTCAAAAGAGCAGTGAAATCTATTTCAGGTCCAAGTTGTCATGCAACAAAAGGCAAAAAAGTACAAACAAACAAACAAACAAACAATGTATGTTGGGGCTACTTCAGCAAGGTACTGTATATTCTAAGGTAGTTTTCTATAATCCTAAAGGGAAATCAGATTCTTTGTATTCTCAGATATTACACAGACCACCTACTGTGCCAAATACTCACTGCTGTCTACCACTGCCAACTTTTTTCCTGGCAAGGTTCCTGCTCCTTAGCAGCATAACAGGCAGAAATCCATCAAGTGAAGTATTCTCATTTATCTCTGCCAGGAAAGCATTACCTGCAGGATTTCTTGGTGTTATGCTGCTAAGAACAAGAACTCTGTGATCCTACAAAACACCAACTGCAGCGCTGGAATCCTACTAATGAGAGTTTAAAATTAAGCACCCAGTCCTTTCATTTCTAAGAGAACAGCAAATTCTAAGAACTTAGCAAACATTTACTTAGGAAGGTATGGAATGATGAGATGAGACTATGGCAAACTCCAGAATATAGGAATCCATCAAAAGGTTGAAGAAAATACAAATAAATGATGGTCTAGTTCATAGTTTAAAAGCCTGGGAGGCATGCATGCACCACTGAGCTCATTAGTGTCTGTACAAAAAGACACAAATGAGCTTATGTGAATAGGGAAATACAGTAATTAACTAAAATTAGGTAGTGTCAGCTGTGAAAATTGTGGGCACAATCAGGGTAGTTTAAACTGGGTGATACAGTCTCTAAACAGCCATCTCTTTTGTTTTCCCACTCACTCTGGATCAGAACTTGAAAATGTCATTTTAAGACTTCAGTTCCCACAATCTACCACATGCATGGCCACTTGTCATGTTTTCTGGGTTTTCTGAGAGCCATAGGTTTGCTTGTTTGTAAAAATGTATCTCCAAAGCTGTGAGATTAAAGAGAAGCAGTAATGCAGCTCACCAACCATATGACAAAAGCAAGGCTGGCCCTACCATTATCAAAACAGGCAATAATCTGGGAAAGCAAATACTGGAGGCTACAGCAACATTCCCAGACTTTCCTTCTTGAGCTCCCTGGCCTTTCTTCTATGTTGGATGACAGAACTGTGTTGTCCACATGTCTTGTCTTGAGTCTCCTAAGCCAGCATCTGGCCCTGTTGTAGTAGAAGATTCACAAATGTGACTTGTTTCTATATGCAAAACCATTAGGGTATGTCATCTTGTTGTTCAGATGAGCAAATGTCTTAGGCCCGGGATGGAAGTTTGCATATATGTGGCCTACTGGTGGTGGTGGTGGTGTGTCTGTATGTGTTTGTTGGAGCAGAGCAATCATCTGTTTATAAAAAATTCAATTTACATATATTAGCTGGTAACTGATCATTCTTTCCATATGGTGTAGAAAGGGGCTTATTCTAATCTTCAGCTCACTAAGGTCATGTCCTCACAGCATAAAAGAAACGTTCCACCTTGTTCCTGCGCTGACCTGTTTAGACGATACATGGGACCAACCTGGGTGAAACCCAGGCCAAATTCATGCTCCAGACTGATTCTCTGGAGTAAAAAGAGTTTGATTCAAATCAGGACAGATACTCCATAGAATCCTGTGAGCATGCAGACTATACCAGTGCGGGGAAGGGGGGGAGGAGTGGGCAAATGAGCCACTGACCTTTTCCTGCCTTGAACTTCCAACTCTCCACCACAGCACTTTGATTTTCTAGTTTTCGTGGCTGCTCCAGTGCCATTCCTTTTGCAGGCATGCAAATTGATTGCACAAGTACACATTAATGAATAATTGCAAATCAGGCAACAATACTATCAGTACAGCACAGCTATGCTCAATCAGTTGTGGCACCCACAAGCCATGAGAAAAGAGGGAGCGGAGTCTCCTGAGAAGCATGTGGATAGTACTGCTGGTATCAGTCCATTGTGGGTGGGATAATACTGCATCCTCTCTGGAGATCTGGAAGCCCCAACTATAAGCTGAGTTTTCCCATTATTGTGGACCCTCCAAAGGTAACATGGAATCCGGTTTGCATAACTTTTCCCTTTAAAAAAAAAGGGGGGGTGGAGTACTCACAGAATCATAGAGCTGGAAGGGATACTAAGGGCCATTTAGTCCAACTTTCTGCCATGTCACTCAAAGAAGACATGTTCATGCACTTCCATGTCATTATCTTGAAAGTATTGCAAAAGTAAGAGTGCTTGCATTCTCCTCTCCTCTTGTTGGCATGAATCAACAAGACTGGGTCATAATATCAAGCAGGGATGGGTCAATTGTTGCACTCCAGATGCTGGACTGATACTCCTTTCACCCTTCATCATTGGCTACAGGACTTGTGCTGATGGGTCTAAGAACATCTGGAAGACCACTAGTTGCTTATAAAACTATCATTACTAGTAATTTATTTGATGAAAGTATTCCAAAGTGATAAACACAATCCGAAGTGAACCTCAACAGTGACAGGTTAATTTAGCAATCTAACTGAGCTGCTTGGAGTTCTCTGCATCCCCACACAACTTTTCATGTCCAATTCATACTAGATTATTCACCAAAAGTGTACTCCAAACATATCCTTCTATGCCGTACTGTCTTAGAATATGGAGAATATCAGTCTTAACCTCTGTGTAGATTCTCCTTTTGTAACTTTGATTGACAACAATGCTTGAAAAGCATATGCAACATAAAACATGCAATTTTTTAATATATTCCCCACCATGAATAAATTTCATTTTAGGCATTGCCTTGTGACTAATGAAATCTGGTATCCTTGTGCATTTCTTTGTTCTTCTTATCTCTAAGAGCTGTAATATTTCCACAGTCCAGAAATTTAATATTCTCATTCCACAAACCTACTCACTATAATGCAGTATCCTCCATCTCCCCTTGTTCCATTATTTAATTTTGTATTTCTCTGAACTGCCTCTCCGTTTGCAACCAATATTATAATCTGACCTAGTATCATTCACTTCTTTTCACCTTTCAAGCCCTTCTTTAAGATTTGTATTTTTCACATAGAGCTCATTTTGTGCTGCCTACTGAGCCAACTAAACTGTCCTATTTTGTAGTCTTCACCAAGAGTCATGGGAGGTTACTTTTCCAAGAGACATACTTTACACAACCAAGTATGTTGCACAGGTACAGGAAAAGGACCAAACCAAGAAAAGATTTCGGGGTGTGTTGGGGGAGACTTTCCTCTCCTTTTTCTTAAAATAATCTTTATTAAATTTAAAATTGGATTAATACATCCAATAATACATTGTTACATTCTTTAACCATAATGTACAAATCATAATATTCACAGTTAACATCTTCATTCCATCTGTTCTTTTCATCAAAGTATAAGATATTCTTATTCCATTAATCTGTGTTACCTTATTTTTGCTAATACCATTAATATATCAGTACTTTACTTTTCAATATTCCCAACATTCAATCTTTCTATATTTAATCGTTCTTTGCAGTATGATATCTTCACTTTTTCTTATTTATCCTTCTCATGTTTGAACCATCTTGCCCTCGACATATTCACATCTGAGTCTTATTACTCTGTTTTATTCTATAGCAATTCTATAGCCAAAACAAAAACAAAAACAAAAAACCCTGTAAGGTTGGGGGAGACTTTCAAAGAGGGAGACTTATCAAAACACTGTTTTGTCCACAAATAATCTTCACACATAGGTATACAGTCGGCCCTTCTTATACACAGATTTTTTTATACATGGATTCAAGCATCCACGGTTTGAAAATATTCAAAAAAAGAATAAATTTCAAATATCAAACCTTGATTTTGCACTTTTTATAAGGGACACCATTTTGCTATGTCATTATATTTAAGGGACATGAGCATCCATGGATTTTGTTATCCACGGGGGATCTTGGAACAAAACCCCAGTGTATAACAAGGGTCCACTGTATTTTATTTAATGATTTAAATGTGTTCCTGGGCATTATTTTTTAACATAAAATATGATATGATAGACAGAAATAATTTATAAAAAATAGGGATAGCTACACTACAAACAAGAAGAATAATTCAAAATGTTAAAGCAAACTTTGCATCCAAAACTAACAGTATGTGAAATGCAACAACCAGATCAGATAAGTCTTGCATAGTAAGCAAAAATTTTTTTGATCCTTCTAGAGAATATTAAATACCTCTTCCAAAATGTATCCATTTCCCCCCCTTCATTAGCATCTACTTCTCTTATGATTTCCATTTTAGTGACCAAAATCTATGCATTTTCAACATGCTGGGGATAACTGTTTATCTCCCCACCACCACCACCTTTTCTCTCTGTTTTGCTTTTCATGCATGCCAGTAAAAGATTCTGGTGGTGGCAGCAGTGTACTTTGCCTGTTGTAGTGAGTCACACACAGCTACAGTAGAATCAGCTAGAATGGGATCCAGTTCTTTCTCAGCACAAACTCTGTTGCATTGTTTACTTCAGACACACTGCTGCAACGTGATGTTTAAGGTTTGTCTTCCTCTTCCCCTCCTTCACAATCCTTCCAATGCCACTGCTGCTAAAACAAACAAAAAAAACCCTTCTATCTGTGCATTTATACATACATGCAAAAGTGTGCACTGTGCAGGAAGAAGCAGAAAATCCATCCTTTTAGTCTGGCTTTTCTTCCTGTGGTGCATTGTGTAAATGCCCTACCTTAAAGCCGTCTGGAAACCTGCTTTAAAAAAAAAGCATGAAAAAAAGGAAAATTGGGGTGAAACAGACTGTCAAAATAGGTAGGTTTCCAGCTGACTTCGAGGTGGGTCATTTAGAAGATGAACACCTTGAAGCTGACTGAAAAGCGCACCCAAGCCATGCTATGGGAAGAGAAGCCGGACTAAAAAGGAGATGGATTTTCTGCTTCTTCCCGGAAAGTACACACCTTTGCATGTACGTATAAATGCACAGATACCAGGGCAGCTCTAAAGGGATACTCTTTTGAAACCCTAACTCTAATTGTGTATGTAAATGCCCCATACAAGAAGCATATTTAAAAGGGACAGAGCTGCCGTACTCAAGTGTTGAGGGTGGCAATACCCAAAATAGAAACCATAACACCTCTCACAGAGATGAGTACAACATACACAAAACAGACAGTCAAAGAGGGGGCATGGGGTGAAGGGCGGGCATGATTGTACCTTGCTGGCATCTGTATGGGCACAACCCTGCTCCAATGCCATGTCCCAGTGAAACACTGCACATGCGAATGTGTGCAGGTTCAAGGGATGGCCATCCAATGAGATGGCAGTTGTCAGTAGTTTGCTCCTGTGAAGATGTGCAGAGATGGGGGGGGGGAATAGTAAAAAAAGTACTCAGCAGTGCAGCTTGAACCCATACCATGTGGTAATGATATGCGCATCCCAGCTGCCTTGGGAGAAGGTGGTGTGGTTGGTGGGGTTTCAATGCAGCTTCAAAAAAGGCAGCTTCAAGCCACTTTTTCCTGCCCGTTTGTTTCACCCCTTAGTTCAGTGTTTTGATGCTATGTTCAAAATATCTAGCAAAAACTATTTACACCAGTAATTATGCAGAAGACACTTGTTCTTGTTTTTTTACACAGAACTTTAGTATTTTCTCACATTGGGCTCATTAACATCAACGGTTTGTAATTCATTTGCTAACAAACCTTTAAATGTATACAAACGTACAATGTATATTCAGTTTGCTGCTCTTCTTTTGCACATAGAACCTTAATGCTTATATATTTTCTCTCTACCATGTTAAATAATTAGCTCCATTCCTAGTATATCTATGTGGTTGTTATCCACTTATTAGGAAGGGAAATGTAGCAACAGTGAAACTACATTATCTCTGTTTCACTTCAGAAGTGCAACAGGATACAACTGTTACAACTATAATGAGAGAAATCCAAAAGACTGGTGCCTGGCAGGAGTGCTAATATTTGGCTATAGATTTTTATATAGATTTGACTAGTATTATGCCATGGGATGAGTGGAAGTGACAGAGTAAAAAAATTTGAGCATACTGGTACCTGCATCTCCTTTGCATACCTTTAACTAAGAGACTGTGCAGACCGGCCATTAAGACTGGTCTGGGGGTGGAGTTGGGGCATGATGTCCATACAACTCATGCTCCAACTCCGCCTCCATGGCAGTGTGATGCCGCACACCACTCCACGAAGCATGTGGCATCACGGTGCTCCTCTGCTGTTCCCTTTACACGATGCAGCACCAAAGGAGTGTGTTAAAGCTGCAGCACCACAACTATTTTGCAGCTCCTTTTTGCACCCTGGAAAGGTCAGATTGGTGCCACGGCATGCATGCCACATCTCCAATCTGGGGAAGATAGAGGCTGCTGCAGGTCACCCCTTCGTGGTGGCCTGCACAGTCACTAAGTCCATATATAGAGAATGAAACAGAAAAAAATATCTTTTGCAAATTTATAATCACTACGTAGGTGGTATCAACAACAGAACTGCATTTCACTTATGTACTTACCGCATGATGATGTATGGGCTATTTCACTATCAACTTAACTTTATAAAACTATATGTGCACTCACCAAGGGATGGTGAACATATTAAAACTGCTGCCACACCATTAACCTTCCTCCATTACTTGTTATCTAATATTCCTATGTATTTCCCTTAATGCACTTTTACTTTTCCCCCTTCACATTAATGAACAGAGGCAATATCTTATCTTGTTAAATTAATGTAGCCACAGAATTCCTGACTTCAGTAATTTCCTGAGTTTCACCAAAGTGCTTTATTCCTAAATAGTAACATTGCATTAGTAACAGTTGCTATTGTATGTCCATAACATAGATAGCTTTACCATGAGGAGAGGGGAGGTGGTTTTCACATTCAGTGGAACACTGAGGATAGCAAATATGTAACCCTTACTCTGCCATCACCACTGTCAGACCAAATGGGTCTGTGCTGCTCTTCAAAGGTGCCACTACATGTAACTCTCCAGAGGCATCTATTTCATCAATGTCTGGTTCCAAGACACCTATGGAAGCAATCACAATAGAAGGGACCCACTGGGAAACAGCCTAAGCCAAGACGCAAGTGATTTTCCAAGGTCCTACTCCCATAGTCTTTTGTTTCCCTTCCCTATTGATATTTTTTTCAATGTACATAGAAGAATAGATCTCAGCGAGAAAGCACCCTGCATTTCATGTCACCCTGCAGTCTGCAACAGCCCACCAAGGTGAATTCGGAAGTGCCTGCTTTGATATGAACCTTTTTGGTTGTCCTCTTGATTTTCACTCAGAACTGCAAAGAGGAACCCTTACAAGTCACTGTAAATTATGGTTTCAATAATCATTCACCCTTTGTTGTTTATCATGCCATGATGGCTGGGTTTTGCATGAGAAAGTTCCTCAATATTGATATACTTCATGTCAGTCTTAATTTTCACCTCCTTTGAAGACTTATGACTTGAAGACTCTAAATCTTGCCACTTTCATTGTGAAGTACCTTTGTATGATACACTTCAGAGAAATTGCACAAGTGCCTAGCCTACACAAAAGGCTTATGGATCTGTAACTCACCCAGAAATCCAAACTCAGAAGTAAGTCCTGGCAAAATTAATGGGACTCATTCCCAGGTACACAGATAAAATGTTTGTAACCCAAAGCTTTATGTTTTCAAAAGTCTACCAAATGCATAATGTGCACTTTAGATTAAATTATATCTCCCCTTCTGTGTACTGAAGAGACTTCATGAAAAGAGAATTCCTTACCTCTTCACCTATTCTATCACCTTCTGCATCTTAAAAATCTCATCCTGAATGCTGGGGAAACCTTATGAATGTCATAGGCTGGGGGGGGGGTGGTGGTGGTGGTGGAATAGAGCTTGTAACTTTTAGAGTACTGCTCCTCATTTCTGAATGGAAAGGCAGTTCAGGAACCAAGCAGGGCTGTATGGAGATATTTTGCTGCCTTTGACAGCCAAGTCAAAATACAAAGTAACTAAAGCTGGCCACGTTACTTTGGCATATGTGCCAGAATTTTTCAGTAACACCTCGCTCCCTGGCAGTAAAACAAATAAAACCCTAAAAATTTGTTTACCTCCCATGATAGCCAGGATCTGAGACCTAAGGTGGTATTCTTGTCATTCTGCTGAATGACAAGGCTGGGCCTGAAACCAAACCACTTCAGACTTCAGAAATACATGCTGGCTCTCTGCTCGGGAGAATAACCAGACACTGGTAATAAGGCAGTGACAAGTTCAGCAGTGAGGACATTTGAACTATTTCTGAATAACGAACCAGTAGTATAGAAAGAAACCATCCCTTTTAAAAAACGAAACAATATAGACCCAAATGAGTGGATGCCCTGCTTTACAGCACTATGTCTTGTTTTTTTTTTAAGAACAATCAATAGTGGCTCACATAGTTGTGTTCATGGTTATCATTTTCTTTTTATCATTTCCAATTTACTCCAAATTAAATACATAGAGGGGGAAAATTAAAGTAAATTTTATCCTGTTTCAACATGCTTAATTTTTTCCAGTCCATCTGTCAACTCAACACATTTTGGATCAGCTCAAGTGTTATAAGCATCTTTATTTGTTTTATTAATTTTAATGTTAGGGATCATTGAGCACACACATCAGTACAATCTTGAGTTTTCAGTAACAGCAAACATATCTGTTTCTATAGAAACTGGAAGATCCATTCATAGCTGGCTTTTCTGATGGCACATTTTTGTTTTAAAATAAGTTCCAAAGCAAGCCATCAAGGTTCTAACAATTTAAAACCAATGTATGACTTCTCTGCAGTCCTGTACTGCATAAAAATATGCATTTCTTTGTAAACCCATTTAGTATTTTGCATTGTAAATAAGACAGTGTGCCCACGCCATGGGCGGGCACCCCATACGTGGCTTCCTTCTTACGCGGAAGCTGCGCGATGGGAGAATGAATGGTGCACACACACTCTCCCGTACCATGAGCACGAGCCCCATTCAATTGGGTGGAACTTGAGTATACGCGTTTTTCGGCTTATGCGGGGTGGGGGGTGGGGTCCAGAACGAATCTCCCACATAAACCAAGGGACCACTGTATATCAATTACAGTTCACATTATAGTGTGTCAGGGACTTCCTGCAATTCTTCAGCATTACTCACAAAACACTATATTATTTTTCTTTTAATGGCACTGGATGCCATCTTGGAGGTAAAGTGAAAAAATTCACTGTAGCAGAAATTTCAAAATTTGGATTAAGATATTACTTTAGATGAAATATTTTGTCAAAGATATTCCCTATGATGAACTCATTTTCCCACAACAGGATTGCTATGTGTCACAGCAATCAGACTTGAACATCAAATGCATATTTACTTTCCAACAAGCAAATATAAAAGAAGAATGCTAAACACTACATACTTAGATGAGGAAAATCAGGTACCAAATAACATGACTTTCACCCCTTGGGAAAGTGCATCTGCAAAACAAGAAAAAAGGAAAAAAGAGGGGCTTTTTAGCAATTTTCTTCCTTTAGTGAGAAAATCGTTGAAATTTGAAGCCTATTTATTATTCAGGATGATGAGCATGTTTACATGGGCCTAATTAACCAGTTGCTCCCTGTTGTTGCATCTCCCTGTCCTCACAATACAGGGCCAAAGGCCTGATTCTACTGTGGACTGTCTACATGTGGGAAAGGCATACTTAAGGTGAACCTGGGCCATCCCTCCATTAAATTGAAGTTAAAACATTACTAAAAATCCAGAGCACTCCAAAGCTATGCTGGGCAGCTGTTTACACAGTGGTCCACTGTACCACACACAGCCACCTCCACCACTGACGTGAGTCACCTCTTTGAGATCAAAATGAGGTGCTCAGCCATGCCATGTGATTGGTGCTGGACAATTTTTATTTTACAAATTTTATTCCCAGCTGATAAAATGCACCATGTGCAAATTATGTACAGAATAAGTCCAGAATTATGAAGATTCATGTCAGTCCAGATTTCTTCTCATCAGGATTTCTCCACTCTTGAAAATCATGTTTTTTAACAATTTTTCAAATATTTTCTGATTGTCTTCGCACCCCTTATTAATATTAGTAACTACTACCACTAATGTGTTTATGCTATGTTATTTAATGAGGGTGACACACACAGATATAGTGTAACAAGATGGTACATTTCTGAAGCACAGTCAGCCACAAACAACCTTTCCATGTAATGCAATAAACTTCTATTACTGCTTTGGCTTTAGAGCAGGTACTACTATTTTTTATATAAGGAGTCAATGATAACACAATGCAGAGAACATTCTCCAAATCCATTCGATCTTTCTGTAACCTCATTTGATCATTAATTCACAGGTTCATCCGATATAGGATTCTGTTCATTCAACGTTTTATCAGCTCATCTGCTGATTGCTTTCCTGACACTTTGCCCTCCAGTAATACTTTCTCCTGATTGTCATCCAATCTCCTTTCTTTTTTTCTCTTTTTTCTTGTTGAAATAGAACAAGTGTTCTTCAAGCTTCTTTTGCAGTTGCATGAAGAATGTTCTGCCCAGGCCCACCAGCTGCTGAAGCATCTGCACAGCAGCAGTTCCATATTCCTTCCATCAAAGAAAAAAAGACAAGAGAAAATAATAAACACACCAATTAAAAAAAATCCACAAAAATGATTGCTTTGATTTTAGTGGCAGCAACATTGTTTTTCAAATTTGAAAGGATAGGACTGATACTTAGAAACATCAGGAAAAACACAAGGGGGGGGGGGGGGGCTGCTATGTCAGACCAAAGGCCTATCTAATCCAGTATACTATTTCTCACAGTGTCAAACAGATACCAATTAGAAGTCCACAAGCCATGTTCACAATAGCAGACTGCATGGAAACACTTTTGAAAATGAAAATGATGGAAAGTAAAGGGCTAAACAGACCAGCAAGAAATGCTGGCATTGGAATGGAATGCAGGCATGGTGACTGCATGGCAGGCAGTGTCACGCTGTTTCTTTGGCGTAATGTTTTGATGCGCTGCACTGAAGAAAAGCCAAAAAGCCACAGTGGCAGCAGCAAGTGCAGCTTTTTGCCATTCTAAAAAAGGAATGGCATTTTTCTGCTTGTTTTTAGAGCAGCAAACTGCCAGATCGGGGCTGTGGCATGCAGTTGCTGTGGCCCCAATCCGGCACTGAAAGGGAGGATTGGGGTGGTCTGCTCAGCTCCTCAGTTAATCAGATCACTAGAGCATGCTGTCATTTCAAATGCCCATCTAACATAAATTACTTTTTGAGCCAAGGCATAGGCAGTTTCACATTATTACAGATCTGAACCAGTCCTTGAAGGATCTCTTGATCAACTCTTTACCCTATGTAGTAAGGCCAGAGTTTGATCATCATCACAGATGTTCAAACTACCTCAAGGACTCAAAGAAGGAAGAGTCCACCCATATCCTAGGTAACTGCTTATACTATTAAAATGTGGATTTCCCTCCATCAGTCAACCAAGGCCTATCTCCTTGTAACTTAAACCTACTATATCTATTTGTGCCCTATGAGGTATATGAAGAGAGCTATATTTTCTCCTCTCAGTCTTTTCTGAATCCACTTCTTTGAACCTTTCTCTAATCATAACCACTATTGTTGCTCTCCTCTGATCCTGAACCTATTTCAGTTTTTCTACCTACTTTATCAAGTGCAGAAGCAGTTTGTTTCTTCTCCTGAAAAAAGTAAACACAAGTTGTTATGTTGCAGATCAATCATGGAATAATGGGACTAGACATAAGGACCACTTTATTTAACCTAGAATCTATTTATACTATGTTGAACCTGAACAGGAAGAAGAAGAGGAGATCAACCTAGCTGAGGCAGATGTCCCTCCTTGACATCTTAGTCAGACTTCTCCTGAGCCCCAAGAGCAATCCAATATCTGGGTTCTCCCAGTCCCACCAACTACTGCAAGGCAGACCAGAGGAATCCCCCCGCCCTGCGCTGATGCCAAGTAGTGGGACTTAAGTGAGGACAAAGTCCCCAGACCAGCCCCAAGAGAAGTCTACTTCTCCTTGAGTCTCAGAACCTAAAGAGGCAATTCCAGCCCCTCCCCCTTCACCAAAAGTGTGGCAAGTTTTCTCCCCCTACCACCTGCCATGGAGAAGCAACAAGTATCTGCTTAGTCCCTTTCCACCACTAGGCCTACCACTAGGGCTTTCCGGGAAAGCAGCCAAATGGCTGATAAGACCAGCGCAGTTCCCAAACAAATGAATGGCTTGCAGAGCCAGTGCAAGGCAGCAGACAAAATTTCTGGTTTAAAATTCAGAATCAAGAGGTTTTATCAGGAGATTTGTCAAGAAGTACGAGGTCCAGGGTATCAGATAGGTAGGTCAATAAGGCAGTCCAAAGGCTGAGTGTTCCAGAAAGTCAAGACAGGTCAGCAATCCAAGAAGCAAGGTTTCAGTCCAAAGAGCAATGGGAGCCAGAGATGGAGTACTTTCCTCTAGAAAGTCATATAATCACTGAGGCAGGCATCTTGCAGCTGCTTAAATGAACACACTGCAGGTGTTCAGGTGTGTCTGATTGCCAGTGCATTTCTGATAAGGCCTCCATGACCTTTGAAGGCATTCCCTTTCGTCTCAATGCTGACTGAAGGTAGGCACGGTCCCTTGATCCTCCTCCATGTCCAAAGACTCTGCTACTGGGAGACTTGGCTGCTGAACCTCCTGAGATGCCATGGGCTCTACTGGAGTGAGCACAGTAGAACTAGGGCTCAGGTCCCAGGGGAGGCTCCTCGTCCTCATCCAGGGGAGGCTGGGCATGACAATGACACTGATTCCCTACTTCAAATCCACCAAGAACAACATGTTTCTTGCTTTTTAATGATGCATGACAGGGTGCTGAAATCTCTATTGGGATGTGGAAGAAAGTGACCCAACTGCCTATGCAATGCATAAGCAATGCATTTTGAATCTCCCTATTCACCCTTCCCTGTGTATGCCATATCAATGTATTGGAGATTCCCTTTATCCATACAAATTTGGTGAGGCAAAATAGCTGACAACATCAAAGTTATTCCTAGCAATCTAGTCTGTATGACTGGCAGATCATGCAGAATTTGAAGGGTAAAGGGCCTTGCCCTTCAATAAACTCAAGTCATTCCCACTGAGACGAATGACCAAAACATAAGGAGGAAACCCATCGTACTCTTCAAATAACAGAAGCAGCAAACCCTGCCAATGAAGGTCTCTCCTTCCAAGCCACTCCACTGTGGCATGCTTGCTTAACTACAGTTATTTGGCAGAGAGCATTCCCCATATGGACCCTCACCAATGGGCAGACCTTCATCTGAAACAAGAGCTTTTCTTTCTCCCCCAACCTTATTGGAGGGTCCCTTGAGACTTTCACTTGTGCTTCCAGGTGGAGGAGGAGGGAAAGGATCAAAAGGACCAGGGAATGCTGGCACCTATAACATTGGCAATGAAAGAGGAGAGATGAATTCTGATAGATTATCTGATCCCCACAGACCACCTTCTGATACTGGATCTCTGTCATCTCTATGGGATAGAGATTACCGGATAAATCCCTCTCACACAGGTCAGGTGTATAATGAGCAATTGCTTGCTTCATGAAGGCCAGAAAGATTTTACTCAAATCACCCAAATTCTGGAAGGCTTTCAGGACCAGCTTAACTACAATTGAGCCCCAAAATGGCAGTTTGGGGCCTGGCGTACTGCCAGGTAAATATTATGGCAACAAATCAGAAAAGGTCAAACATACTTCTTAAATATCCAGAATCTCTAAAGCCCAATATGCTGGAATGATTATGAATCTAAACCTATGGCAAAACAAGTAGAGAGACAAGCCCAGTCCTAAATAAATGGACCCCAAATGCTGCAATGCCTTGAAGACAACAGTATTGGTAAGGGCCAAACACTCAGCATGACAAAATAAAGGACATTGCCTGGATCTCCTGGCCTGTATTTAATTCTGTAAAGTTCTTAAAAGACATAATCCCACTTTTACTCCCTCTGATAATCTTAGAAGTATGGATCTGTTATACTGCTTACTGCACAGAAAAAAGGTTAAACCCTTAGTTCTAATGCTCTGCCTCAGTGGTTCCCAAACTTTGGTCCCAAGATTCTTGGCTTTTGGTCTCAGTAACTGGGGCTTCTGGGAATTGAAGTCCAAAACACTTGAAGGACCATAGTTTGGGAACCACTGTGCTTCTAGACAAAACAACCAGCTCACCAACTCACAATGCTCCCCAAAAGGCAGTCAACTGGCACAAATGGTCAAAACAATGTGGCCAACCAAGGTATAAGTGACCAACCAAATGCCCCCTAACATGCTAAGGACCTCAAGGGATAATGGTTCACACCTTTCAGACACTCTGCCCTGCTCCCAAGACCATCCTCTAGTGCCTTGTGAACTCTGAAGTTCCCTGTGTTGTCCTAGCACCCTTGAAGCAAAGGAAGTAATGAGACAAGCAGGGACGTAGCCAAGGGGGGGTTCTTGGGGTCCGGACCCCCCCTTCCATTAGAAAAATGAATGGCATGTGCTGCTGCGCCGCCGCACTCAAGCCCCATTATAATGGTGGCACTTAGTCTGGACCCCCCCCTTCCTAAAATTCTAGCTATGTCCCTGAGACAAGCCCACACAGCAAGAATGCCAGCCACACCTGCACCCCACCAGTCCTCCGAGGCAGTAACTATACATGTTCCTGCTGTGGGGACAGGACCAAAGGAAACAACCTGTGATCTCACGGCAAAGACACTGACCAACTCATCTGTTAGCCTGGCCCTGCCCTCTCAGATCACACAATGAGAGTAGATGCCAAATGTGTCCAACTGACATCTGATCCTGCAATCCAAACCACTAACAACAAAACCAAGGCAGCAATGAACACTGCCTTCTGCTCTGTCCCTAAATATTCACACCTTGATTTTCAACAACCAACAGAGGGAGCAAAGGGTATGGGATGGGAGAACGTGATACCCTTACTCCACTGTAACACTCAGGGGCTATACAGACCACCCCAAAGGGGCGGTCTGCAGCTGGCCCTTGCCACGGCAACTTCACACTGCAGCCCCAATCGGGCCTCCGGAGAGCACAAAAAGGAACCTCAAAAAGCAGCTCCTTTTTGCACCCTACACACCCTACACAGCTTTATGATGCCCTTCAGTGTTGCATCATGTGGATGTAGCACCGGAGGGGTGTCATGATGGTGCGTGCTGTGTGGACTGGCATGTGCCAAAATGGTACCCTGGGGGGCGTGGTTAGGGCATCCAGCATGTGGATGCTGTGTCCTAGCTCTGCCCACAGGCCGGTACAAAGTGCCAGTCAGTATTGGGCCTCAGTGTCCAGGTGCAGCCAAGCCACTTGGCCTCTGTATGAGTATGCAGCTGAATCCTGCAAAGACAGAAGGAAAGCAGTATGTAGATGGCTAGCATATATAAAATATAGTCATTACTAACAGAAGGAGCAAAGCCCTATTATAAGCTAGCACTTAGTGGAATTATTTGTCACTATTCAAATGGGATAAAGGGTTTTAGGCAATTCTTTTTGATTAGGCAGCATTAATTACCATACATACACAAAATCACATGGTGGTCTGAATGGTTTTCCCATCCATTTCATTTTAAGACTCAACCACAGCTTAATTATCAGCACAGTTATGCAAACAGCAGAGATTTGATTGCTTTAGTCAATATCCTAGCTTGAGGGTGAACCACCATTTGCATGCAGCAATACTCTTTGGCTAAGATGATTAAACAAGTTAATTTCCCCCTCTTTCTGGAAATAGTTACCTAATAAGAAATTGTTATTACTACAGGTTTACTAGCCTTCCTATAAATTTGTTTCCCTACAAAGTTTAAAGACATCATTTTCCAGGACTCTAAATCATAATGCCAGCAGAGTTCATCCTCTCACTCCTCTCAACCATAACTTCATGTCTCACCAATTAATCTCCATGTGATTCAACACACCTACTGTCATCCAAAGCCCTGTGTGCCACCAGAGAGATTAGTGGCCCGGTCTAGTGACCTCAATATACACACGAATCTCTACTTGCAGATGGATATGTGTGCATTTGTGCAAAGCTTTGTTAATGATTGCACAGAACTGAGAGGATTAAATCTCTTCATATGTAAGCCTCTGCAGACAGACATATACAGTGTGCCCACGTAATACGTGGCTGTGCCTCATGTGGCTTCCAGCATACGATGGAAGTCACACCAGAAGTTGCAGCACCACATGCTGGAAAAGACAATGGTGCATGTGCTCGTGGTATGCTCGCTGAGCATATTTTTTTAAATATGGTTAATAGTTTAATTTGGGTTTAATGTTGACTTTTAACATTCACCACAGGCATGAGCCCCATTCACTTGAACAGAACGGATCCCCTGTGTAAGGGAAGGGATGCCTGTACTTCAGATAATATATTTGGTAGATTTGTACAATCCAAAAAACAGTTGCTTTACTTTTGAAATTTTTAAAAGAAAGTTACTCTGCAAGTTACCCAAAATTACTTCACAGAAGTCAATACAACAGTCCTGGTGTGTGCATAAGAGATAGAGAATCATGTTGTTCTCTTTTTTTTAGGCAACAAACTGTGCTGATGCTGACTGCAACTCCCAACAGCCCTAGCCAAATAGCTATTGAGGAGGATTGCTTGGAACTGCTGTTCTGCATACCATCTTTAGTTGAAACAATCAGGGAAAAGGGGGACGGGGAGAAATAGTTTTAACAGTAGCAAACATCCCACTGCATTCGATTGGCTTTCAGGATCATCTGAGCTATATGAGGCCCCTAACCACTACAGCTGGAAATGAAGCATAAATATGAAACATATCCAGTCTATTCAAGTGTATGACATGTAGGGATTGGGAAAAGCTTTCCGATGTCACAGTTTTGCATATCCATGATTTTTCGATTAAAGTGCCAGTGAGGTAACATGGCTGTTCTGACACAAATGTAATATATTTTTATTCCTCACCTGAAGCTCTGCTAAGTTTCCTTATGTCTACATTGGCAATTTTCTAATTGCCAGCCCTTCACTTTAAAGGAGGATGTAGATAAATTTAACATTGGTGCTATGACATACTCACCAGCTTCTAGTGATGATTCATACCCTCTGGTAAGCCATTCAATGCAAGATTCCAAACTCAGGGCATGTGTGTCTGTTCCTCTTCCACAGTTTACATATTTCTAGTGGTTTGTATCCCAGGTTCATAGGATTGGAGATATTTAGGGTGTATCTATACTGCAGAAATAAAGCAGTTTGACAACACTTTAACTACCAGAGCTCAATGCTATGAAAATCTGGAATTTGTAGTTTTGTGAGCTATTGAGTCTTCCCCTGTTAGAGAGTTCTGATGCCCCAGCAAACTACAAATCCCAGAATTCCATAGGTCTGAGACATGGAAGCTAAAGTGATATCAGACTGCTCCCCCACCCCCACCCCAGTGTGGCAGTAGCCTTAACCCTTCCCTAAAATTTGCTCTTCTTTGCCTCATCTTGCCTGGCTTCTAGATATCCTATACAAGTAAAAGTATTAACCATGCAATTATAGAGCAGCTTAAGAACACGGAAGGCTGGCTTTTATTGAATTACAACACTTGTCCATCTAAGTCAGTATTGACCCAGGCCAGCCTTGTCTTTGGCTAGTGAGTCAACTTTATTAGGCAGCAGATGTTTGGATAGGGGAAGGAAGCAGGGAACAGCAGCAAGATTTTTCAAGGCAGTGCTATGTGAGCCATGAAACCTGTACTATTAACTGGGGGGGGGGGGTGTGGTGATGATGATGATGATGATGATCTTTATTTATATACTCCCTTGTTCCAAGACTGGGACTCAAGGTGACTTACACGTTAAAAAGATTACAGTTAAAAACATACAAAAGTCAATATTAAATCCAAATTAAACTATTAACCATATTTTAAAAATATGCTCTAAAAAGATTTTCAAAATTACACATATAAGCTTAAAACAGCACTTATAGCCCTTTATTAAAAGCCTGCAATTCTAAAAGTCTATCTGTATTTTAATTAAGTCTTCACTTTATGGTGGAAGGACAACAAGGAGGGGGCAACTCCAGTCCCGCTAGGGAAGGACTTCTAAAGTGTAAGGGTAGACACTGAGAAGGCCATCTCTTCTGTTCCCACCAGTTGTATCTGTGAAGGGGTTCAGACTGAGTAGAGGGTCTCTCCTCTGGATCTTAGGGATGGGACATATTGGGAGATATGGCCTATCAGATAAATTAGGTTGCTGTCTCTGACACAGTATCCCCCAGCACTGGTGTTATGTAAGATTAAACTGCCAATATGATTAGTTTCTGTGCATGAAATGTGGTGACATCTTTTCATTTACCTCAGCCAGCAAAGCATCATTGGCAGGCCTTGATGTCTGCTCGGCATTAATGGCAGCAGTGTTTCAAGACAAATATATTTCCAGCCTAACCTGCAGATGACAAAGATTGAGTGTAGGGCTGTCTGGAAGTCAACCATGCCTTCTACCAAAGAGCTTAGAAAAAGTACTTCTTATTGTTATTACATCTCCCAGAATCTCCATGCCAGGGCTCATGCTGGCTGGAGCTTCTGGGAATGTATCTTTAAAAAGTTACTTTTGCACTCTTTCCTCTGCCACTGTAATGCAGCTCTTCCTCAAGTTTGGGAGCTCAGGTTCTTTGTTTTATGTAGCTCAAAATCAGAGCTAAGAAGCTTTCTGTATATTCCTACAGTGAGTCTATTGGCACAATGACACGCACAAATGGCATAAAATTCACAAAGTTAATCAACTAAAGAGGAAGCAGGAAATGACATTGTCCTGTTCCAATGAGGTCACCAAAATAATTATAACTTTCCAGGAAGATCTTTTACTAGAAAAGCAATCAGTAGCCTAGTTTAAAGACTAAACAAGAATACTAAATCAATGTAGAGACCACACAGCTGACAATAATGAAATGAGACAGTGATAAATTCAGTTCACTTCCGTAAGACTTTCATGGCCACCTATGGATTGTATTAGCATTTTGGTGCTATTACATTCTAAAGGGAGCCTTTCCCCTTTAGAAATTGTATTTCTATAAAATAAGCATTTGAGCTAACAATATAACAAAAATAATATCTCCTTTGTATTGGCATGAATGTCTGCTGAAATCTGGGGGCTTGCTATCATTGTCCTCATATTTTAAAAAGGAAAGAAAAATGATCCTGGCAACTACAGACCAACCAGTCTCCTCAATACGATTAGCAAGCTCTACACAAGACACTTACAGTGGAAACTCATGGACTGGTTGGAACAAGAAAACATACTTGCAGAGTACCAAGCCTACTTCAGGGAAGGCTGATCCACCATAGACCAGTTCCTTGTACTTCAACACCTCAATGAAAAGTATACCATCTGCAACACAGTCTCTCTCTATGGCATGGTACAGATGGTGGAAAAGGGGTGGTCCACAGATGCTTCTTTTCTTGCCGGGTTGGAGGCAGGGCAGCCTCACCAGCAGGCACTGCAGCTCCAACCTGGCGCTTTTCCAGGCTACAGAGAATCAGCAAAATGCTGCTTCCCCGTGGCCTGGAAAAGGGGTGTCCTTGGGGCTTCATGACCCAGGACACCCCAACAGCCTCAGCCAGAGGAGAAAGGGGCCACTTGGCCCCTTTCTCCCTGGCGCCATTCCCGTAGCCAATTGGTGGCTGCGGGAATGAGGCACGTGGCAGAAGGAGCTCCATATCGGAGCTCCTTCCCACACCGCTGTTAAGCCTCCACAAGCAGCCTGGGGTGGTGCAAACACGTCATGCCTGCGCCACACCATTTGGACACAGCGCAGCCATGACATCATAATGGCGGTGCCTGTGTACACAGGGCGCTGCCATTATACCGCCACCAGCACGTACTAGGGTTAGGGAGTGTGTACATGGTGCGTGCTCTCTAACCCTAATACCAGCTCTGGTACACCACTTTTTGGCGGTCTGTACCACACCTATATTGCCTTTATAAACTTTAAAGCAGCTTTTGACTCTATGAACTTTATCGCATGGGGCTTAAACCATTCCCCAGCGCGTTCTAACCGGGCGCGCAGGGGCGTGCATGGAACACGATGGGCACCGGATGGGGCCCAGAACTCGACTTTACCGCACGGGGGAACGCCGCCGCCGCGCGTTCCCATCGCGTCCCAATTCGGTTCCAGAGGGCGCCATTTCTGGGAACTGTTTCAAAGCGGGCCCAGAAATGGCGCCCTCTGGAACCGAATTGGGACACAATGGGAACGCGCGGTGGCAGCGGCGTTCCCCCATGCGGTAAAGCCTCATTCTGGGCCCCATCCAGTGCCCATCGCATTCCGTGCACGCCCCCGCGCTCCCCCGTTAGAACACGCTGGGGAATGGTTTAAGCCCCATGCGATAAAGTTCATAATCTCAATCCAAACTGTGGGGAAACTGGAGGCTTCCTTGATTGATCAGCATCTAATATACCTAATTCATATGATGCATGAAGGGACCTCACTCAAAGTAAGATGCAATCCACAGAATCATCTCACCAACGCCATTACTACCGGGAAGAGTGTTAAGCAAGGTTGCATTCTACCTCTACTCCTGTTCAATTTTTACATAAATGACATGATGGGTCATCTCAACAACAAAAATTTCCATCCTCCGAAACTAGAAGATGCTTTATGCAAATGATGCAGCTGTAATTTCAAGAACACCTATTGCTCTACAAAGAGCATTAAGAACACTAACACAATATTGCAAAGAGGACCAGCTAGAACTTAACTACCAAAAAACTCAAATGGCATTTGCTAAAAGGCCCAGGAATTGAAACTGGATTATAGATGGTCACAAGATTGAACAGGTCTCCTGCTTCAACTATCTGGGGGTAATCTTTTAAGCTACCAGAAATAGGAAAGTGCATGGGGACTATGCTGCTGGCAATGAAAACAGGAACTCAACAGCTATCCTCAAATTCTTATGACAAGAGGAGGCCATTATACACTTGCAGCATTCAAACTTTTTGAAGCCAAATCGGTTCCACAACTGCTTTATGGGTCCCAATTAGGACCCCTTCCCAACTGTGCACTATTAGAACTTGTGCAATCCAAATTTCTAAGATCAGCATTTCAAGATCCAAAATGTGTTTGTAATGTAACTCTGAGACTGGAGTCAGGCTTTATGAAAATGGAGGCCAGAGTGTGGATGACCATACTCAGATACTGGCTCAGACTATCCTTCTTTCCCACCCACCTTGCTTTGCTTACTCTGACTGATGAATTCCAATCTACATGGAAACAGATGGTGATGACTAAAATTTCTCCAGATCTTTTGCTCAGCATGGGATATGAAAAAGCTAAAGCAACCATAAAATGAGTGATAGATATAGAGCAACAGCTAGACCCAGCTAGCACCCTAACTTTTATTGTTAATGACCTCAACAGATACTTGGTATCACCTATGGCATATTTAGCAAAACTTGAAATGCCTAAACACCAAAGAGTTTTTGCTTTAGAATGATGCCATGCCCTCCCTTCAGCTGTTCTTGAAGGCCAATATAAGAAGATCTCCTTGTCAAACAGACTATACCCCTGTGACTCTGGCCAAATAGAGACAACAGAGCATGTACTACTCTAGTACTTTTACTACAGGGACATCCACCTCAGCCTTATGTCACTCTATTGTATAAACATCAAGGACACACCAGTCAATTTTACACTTCTTAGCTGCTTTCAGAAACTAATCTGGATATAACATCTAATGTTGCCAGATTTGGTGCAGCTGCAGTTAAAATCCAACAGGCAATGACCTCTGCAATAGGCCAGTATTAATCTTGCCCAGCACACTGGATTTTACAAGGATATTTGTAATACTGTTCTTAACCTGTGTTTTTACCTTTTTTATGTTGTTTTTACCTTGCTTTTACTATCACCTTCTTTTATTATGTAGCCCCTTTTTTACCTGTGCTGGTCTATGACCATGATAACGATGAACTGAAATGAAGCCACCTTGTCTGCCAGCCTCTCATCCAATCTTTCCAGTCCAGCAATTCCTAGCCAGTTGTTGGTGTGTAAAATATTGACGGGAGATTATGAGAGTTGTAGTCTTATACATCTGGAAGGCCTTATATTGGGAGAGTCTGTTCTAATTAAAATCAGCAGTTTATTAAAAAAAAACATGAAGATTCTCCAGCCAGATGAAAACTGAAACCACAACAGAGGATTGGATGCAAAAGAGTAGAAACAAGCTTTCACATACATTTTAGTTAAATACTGGGGGGAAATTACATTAATATTTTATTTCTAAATATAGTACAATCAGTTCTGACTAGCCCAACACTTGTGTAATAATTTTAACAAGCAGTTGATTTACAATGTCACTGCCTTAAATTGCTTTCGCAATACCATGGAGGCTTCATGAACAAGACAGTTTTTGACAACAGATTAGAAAGAAAAGGTGTAGCACTGGTACAAGTATTCTGCAATGCAGGCCCAAGCACAGGGGCAATCAAGGAGAATATTTTTCCAGGGCATAACTGTGCTAGTCTGTTACAGCAATAGCAGCAAAAGTATTGCAATTTCTTAAAGACACACTTTTATATGGGCATTACATTCATGGCCTTAGAATCACAGAATCATACAGCTGGAAGAGAATGCAAGGGCCATCAAGACCAACCCCCTCCCATGAAGAAATACATAATCAAACCAGCCCTGACAGATAGCCATCCATCCTCTCTTTAAAAACTTCTAAAGAAAGAGACTCCACTATACTCCTAGGCAGCGTATTCCACTGTCGAAGAAGCTCTTAGTGTCAGGAAGTTCTTCCTAATGTTAAGATGGAATCTCTTTTTCTGTTGTTTGAATCTATTTCTCTGGATCCTTTTCTCTGGAGCTGCAATAAACAAATTTGCTCCATCTTCAGTATTGTCGGACCTCTGTATCCGTGGGCTTGCCATCTGCGGATGTGAGCATCTGCGGATGGAAAGCCCTATTCTCCCAAATGGCTGCACTAACAGATGCGTGCACATTGCACTGCCATTAGGAGGAACAGGATTTGAGCCCCCCCCATCTTTTTTTGTATTGGGGGTGTGTCATGATGAGTCCCACTCATCCAACTATTTTCCTATTGTGGCAGCTCCATGGGTTTTGTCACCCCACCACTGCCACCAAATTATATGACGAGAACCACCAAAACTGCTTATTTCTCCTTTTTTAGAATTCACTTTCAGATGGTACCTAGTAGTGTGGTTACTTATTTCAGACCCAGACAAGCTTGTAAGTAATTAACAATAATATAACCTCTTAAACATGTCTTCTCCAGGCTAAACATACCCAGCTCCCCAAGCTGTTTTTGAAAAGCTGCAGGAGAAGCCCAGGTTGCATATTGGCTGCCTATTGCCCAGCCATGGAGGAATGTGTTAGGAACCATCACTGAGTTTTAGATCCCACGTCTATTCCAGTGGGTCTTTGCTGTGCAATAATCTCCTATGTTTTCTTCTATTCCTGCTTCTGCTCTGTAGGTGAAGACCCTTGATTTGTGCCTATAACTGTAGGTGCCATGGCGGGTGATATACAAACCCCATTGTTTTGCTAATATTTCATAATCCCTCTGTTGGATGAATTTTAATTACTGAAAACTACCTAGGAACTCTCTTGTGACTGAAAAACAGGATATAAACAAAATAAATATGTAATATGAATACAATATGCTGCCACCAAATAGATACATTCAACTGTCTCTGCAACTAGTAAAGATTTTTCTGAACAAAATTGTCAGATAGCATTATTATTATCATCATCATCATCATCATCATCATCATCCTTTATTTATTAAATGGAAACTAGGGGATAGGGATGTAATTCTTTGCTAATTTCATTTTTAAAGGATGCAAGGAGTAATTTTAGCACTTTTCTTTGCATCATGAGTTGGGGACTTATCCTGAGCAAAATTTACACATGATATTTTTGTGCAATACTGAACACTGTGGGAAGACATCATTTTTCCTCCCAGAATGAGGATGAGATAAACAATCCTATCAGCATTTTTCAGTGAGGCATGAGAGGGAGGGGGGATAGATCAAGTGATTACCTGAAAGGTGACCAATTCCTTTTTCACACATTATGCAGTTAGTTGTGTCAGAGAAATCTTATTGATCAGACATTCTATTAAAGGCATATAGGCTCATTGTTACTTTACTTTATATGATACATAAAAAATACTGCATCCTGACAACTATCATTTAATTGAGAGAGTGACAAAAAATAATACAAAGTCTGAAGGGTTCGTGACTGAGGCTTAGTTATGGTAAATCTGTCAACCAATTCAACCTATTATTCTGTTGACCATGATTTCCCCCCTTCCTATTCTTCATAAATGCAACCCACTGTTCATCAAGCAGAATAAATAAGGCAACAGAACCATATTAGGAAATATCTAATTATACTACCAAGATATACAGATTTGCTTCACATTACTGCTTGATTCAAAACAGATGCATAACCATATGCATCTTGATTTGCCAGTAATTCAGTAGAATGGAAAGTTTTCCATTTGTCATAAACATACAAACACCTGAGACAGATGGGGCAGCCTGATCTTATGACCTGCCTAAGGTGCCTGCCACTTAAGAATGATTGCATCCATCCAAACTAGATGGAGTCTACTGATTTCAATGCATGCATGTGAAATCACCTGGGACTTCTAGTCTGCTTTAATAATTGTAAACAGGAAAGCAGGGAATGGTAGTTCTCCAGATTATTCAAATATAATCTGGAATGCAATTGTGGAGAGCATACCCTTCAGCATTTTACAGATGTACACTGGGATAGATGTGACTAAGCAACCTCAGAATGTGGCAAAAGTTATTAATGCGGAAGAACACCACAAGCTAGGAGTGGCTGCAGCTGTTTGGTTATTCCTGAGCCTACTGGGAAGGGCAAGATTCCATCCCCTCCTCTCCTCTCCTCTCTTCCCTGCTCCACTTGCTGAATGAACTAAGTACAAAATATTTTTCCACTTTGAACACAATTTGCAGCAAGTAAGCTGAGAACAAAGAAAAGTGGGGGGAACTGAGCAAAACTGGAGCGCTTTATAAGCAGCTGAAAAACTGGGGCAACAGATGTTTAATTGAGCCACCCCCTGGAAAATTGAAACATTTGGAGGATATAGGATAGTGGTTCCCAAACTTTGGTCCTCTAGGTTTTTTTGGATTGCAGCTCCCAGAAGCTCCAGCCAACTTGGCCAACAGTCAGGAATTCTGGGAGCTGAATTCAAAACACCTGGAGGAGTAAAGTTTAAGAACTACTGATATAGGAGAAGGAACCCTCTCCTCTCATTACTGGCCCCAAAATAGTAACCAGTTGGCTCCCACCTATGAAACAGATGAAAGCACCAGTCAAAGTATAAGTCTAGAAATGTTAGTAAAATAATTGACCCAAAAAACCTGAGTCAATTTATCCATGTGTCAATAGCAACAGCAAGTGCATTTCTATACCGCTTATCAGTGCATTTAAGCACTCCCTAAGTGTTTTTTTTTTGGGGGGGGGGTTCGAGCTATGTGGCTATGTTCTAGAAGAGTTTGTTCCTGATATTTCATCAGCATCTGTGGCTGGCATCTTGAGAGAATGCTGGCATGGAAGTGAGTGGGGTATACACACACATGCACAACCACAGACTGGGTTACCCTGGGTTGGAAGGAGTGATTTCCATGTTAATCTGTGTATTGTTCTGTTGTTGAATGGCAAGGCCTCAGGATGGGAGGATATGCAAAGAGGATTTGTGTCTGTTTAATTAGAGATCCATTGTCTGCTGGGAAACCCTGATCCTGAGTGGTTTTCATTTGCATTTGAGTGGTGAAAAGCAAGAGGTTAGTCCATCCTGGAAGCATCTAAAAGAAGCACAGACACTCCCTCTTAGGGAACAGCCGGGAGGGTATGCGCACACAGCTAGGAACTTAGGAATGACTGAGCTCCCTGAAGCCTTGGGACTGAAGGAGGAAGCAGCCAGCATGCCCTCCTTCCTTCGCTCCCAAGGTTCGAGAGTGGTCCCCAGACCTCTCCCAAACCTTGGGACTGAAGGAAGAAGTGGCCAGCACATGCTCCCCTGCCCTTACAGCACCTCAAACAGCTTGTCAGAGGCTTCGGAAGGGAAACACACGTGTGCACACTAGTCCTCCCCATTATTCGTGATTTTTTTGGATTCATGAGGGTCCTCTCCCCTAACCCCCACGAATCCAGATGGACAGCTGTATCTGTGTATGTGTGTCAGCTTTTCTGGGTTAAAATCAGGCAAAGTTGTCACATTAAAGTTAAAGGCTATAATAACTTTTAATGTAGTTGCAATGTTCTTTGCTTTGCCTTATCCTCTTTGTTGATATGTGTGCATTTTATTAGCCCTGTCCATGCCTGGTCAGCTGTCCCACATTTTGCACAGCCATGATTTACTGTAGTTCCCTCCTCATCCACTCAGCCTTTAGGATGAGCACAAATAGTTATGCCTGCCTGAACATTGCAGGTTCTTTGGCCTCATTTTCCTTTGCTTCACCCTTCCTTTACATGCTTTGTTACATGTCCCTACATTTTACCTTCAATTTATCCACAGGTCATATCAAAATCCATAATTTTGGTCCCAAAATCTACCCTTGTCTTATACATGGAGTCAACATAGTCAAGTATATACAGTATTTGCAACATGTAGGTACAGCAGATTCTTCCATATAACAGTCTGCTGTTTAACACACAACTACTGTTCTGAAAGGTATGCTAAAGGAGATCTGGGGGAAAGAGTCGGTGTGCAAGTTGCTATTAATATGGTCTTACAGTGGCTCTGTGGATTCTTGTTAGGTCTGAGGATCTACTCTATAAATCAAAGGTAAACAAACTTGTTCAAGAAATATCTCAATTTGGTTTACAGGTTTCCTGTCCAGGATCCTGAATTTTTACCTTAGACTAGCATGGGGAAAAGATTCTTTTTAAATTTGGTGTTCCTCCTCACTGTTTATCTTCACTACACAAAAATTAACTTTTCTTTTCAGAAAATAATTATTGGTTGCGACTTTGCCTCCTCAGGTCACAGTGAGGCCAGAGAGGCAGATTCATTTGACAGCAGAGGTTTTTAGAGAAAAGGCTTTTCCAAAACAGAAAACAATTTGCATTGTTTAGCGTTCAGTAACTAAAGATTGCAATTATCAACAGCAGGATGAACATTGCACTTCATGAAGTTATGATCCCCTGTTCATTATATAATTTAAAATTATATAAGTGCAATTTATTTCTGCTAATGCATAATTATAGTGTTTCAATTACCTCTGTAGTGCTTCTTAGCAGTGTTGACTTCTGAAAATACTGTTGCTGTTAAAGTATTCATTGACTCTGTCAAAAGAAAAGAGAAAGGGGAGGACACATTGGGGCCCCATCTTTATACAACAAATGCACTTTATTTGCTTTATAAATTTGAAGTTTCAGTCTTATGCTTCCATCCTGTATTGAGAAGCAAATCCCAAGAAGGCTTTGCTTTTTCTCTTTTTACAATATACCTTAAGCCTTTGGGATACAATGGCATTGCTCAATACTGATTTAAGATTTATATTGCATTTTTGTTTCCAGATGTAACATGGTGATGATAACCAGAAATGTACAATAATTTAACTTCCCTTTTAAAAAATACATATGCTTTAACAGCCACCATATATTTTAAAGCTCCTTTCCTCAAAATGCTCCAAGATCTCATTACATTGGGTTTCTGAAGCTGCCTTTTACCTACTTAGTCAGATCACTATCCAACTTAGCAATGTTTATACTAATTGACAGTAGGTCTTCAGAATGCCATGCATGGTGTTTCTTAAGCCTACCTAGAATTTCCTGGTGTTGAACCTGGGACTTTCTATAACTAATATGCAACTTCTGTTTCAGAAGCCAGATCCAAATGGGTCAGAATATTCTGGGAGCAGCATGGTGTATTCTGACTCTGAAGCTGCCCTAATGTCTGTCTCCTCACATGTTACTTTGGGTACTCAGTTGCTATGGTGGGCAGCTGTGCTACCCAATGCCACATCACCTCTTCTGAGGCCAAAAACAAGGCACCCAGCCTCACTCACATGGCTAGGTGCCTCATTTTGAGCTCAGATGGAGCGACACAAGGCAGTGGGCAGAACAGCAGAATACATTGTAAACTACCACCCATCAGAGGGCGCTGAAAGAATTTGAAGGCAGATAACTTTTTATTTAGAAATGGTGTAAGGGGGGATATGTGATGGATTCAGTTCAGAACTGGCTGGACATTATTTGGAAAGTTTGCACCAGAACTAGGGATTGGGCCCTGCATCTTCTGGGCTGCTTGTCTGGAGGACATTTTATTTGGCCCATGTTTGTTTTTTGTTTTTGTTTTTAAATAGATTTTATTTATTAAAATTTTGAATCATACATACATTTCATCACCATTTAAACATTCTTAACACATTGTCTCGATAATTCATAATATCATAATTACACAAAATAATCTGGGGAATGAAGGAATCTCTTCTGATATGTGAAATTCAGCAAAAAAAAAAAACCCATTCACAATACACTTATTTCTTATGTTATCCTTCTACTCTCAGTTCTTTCCTGTTTGTCTCTTTCCCTTCAAACCTAAATTCTCCATCCAAATCCTTCAATTATTCTCACTCTGCATCTCTTCATCTTCCTTCTAGTGTTATCCATACTACATTCTCTCACCTTCGGTGACATACTTATCCCTTTATTTGGCTCATGTTGAGAACCCCACCCACCCAAACACCCACTTATGATATTTCCTCATTTAGGACCCCAGATATGCATATGGTGAATGTTCCATTTGGTAAGGTGATACTGGTGTTCTTGGAAGTACAATGACTAAATCAAATTAGATGTTCTGCTATAGCATGTGTGGCTGTGGCTTATATCATTTCTCAGTAGTCTATACTATCTTGAGCTTACCAGGACATTTTGCTGACTGCTGAGTGACTGTCTCCACTATTGTACCAACTAGTGACATGTAATATAGCTGACTTACCAGCTTTTGAGCCTTTTTCACATTTGTCTGATTCCTATAGATTTTCTGACATACTATCACACTTTTAGTCATATTTCTGTTGACAGAGCAATGGACTGAATGGTAAGTGTGCAATTCTCTCTCTCTTCATTTGTTCCCATATGAATATTAGGGAAATACATATTATGTGTGGTCATGGTTCCATTCAAAGTTATTTTTCAGTGATGCAGCATTCAAGAGTTCATTTTCCTCTTTTATAGCATGATGAAAACAACATCATAATCAGCAACACAAACATACAATTACATTCTATTATTGAGAATTAGGCAGCATGAGGAACATTCTCACTGTTCAGTTTAAAACTTTAATAAGCCATAATTCAAAGGTATTCCTACCTTTGGTTCCTTAGGCAATGAGGAGAAAATGTAAGAAACTAGTTGAAAGCTGACTTACAAAAGCAAGTGTTTAAATATTTAACTTTTGTTTAAAGTGCAATTCTAAACACATTTACAAAGGAGTAAGTCCAATTAATCCCAATGGAACAAAGGTGATGTGTTTAGGATTGTTGTGTAAGCTATTGAAAAATATGTCACTATGATTTCAATTATACTTCTAAGTAAGAAGGCTTTAAAGTTTCTGGTACTAATAGTGTGAAACTGCAGATATCAAACATCCTTTTCTCTCTCTCTCTCTCTCTCTCTCTCTCTCCTGTGTGTATTTTTCAGCCAAGGACTTCCTGATTATGGGAAAAGATTCTGCCATTTTACTCCAATTTGTATGGTGTACTCACAAGATTTGCACCAGGGGCAAATAATTACATGTGGGTCAAGAAAGTATTTGCCCTCTTCAACAGTGTTTCCCCCCCCCCCATGGATTAGACCAGAAACACATGAGTAGAAGATGTTCTGAAGCATGCTGCTGTTTGTGGGTTGCTCCACTGAGCTTCATGAGGATAGATATCAGAATCTTTGAAGAATCATCCTGCCTAGCTAAAAACATTTCACTCTCTGAAGCAAAGGACAGAATTTTGCTCACTCCCTGTTCCATGTACAAAAATAAACCAGACTGGCAGTATTTCAACATTGGTGATGGGGTATCATCCTTTTTGCTTCTTCTGAAGCTAGTTTAAATCCTAACTCCCCCAAAAAGGCACATGGCACACCCAGATGTGCTGCATAGGAAACCTTCATAAGGAACAGTCAAGGAATGGCTCAATTAGCTAAACTTCTCTATGGTGAAGAATATGTGTGCACAGCAACTAACAATTTTGATTAAGGTTGTAAAGACACCAATAGCTACAGAAATAAAGGCATTATTATTATAAATTATTATTACTCTCCATTAAAGATAGAACTATCCAAGACTGCTAAGCTAACAGTAAACTGACAGCATTGACAGATTGGCAATAAATGCCATCCTCAGGACAGAATGGGGGCGTAGCATCCACATGACGGATGCCCCAATGCTGCCCTGATGCCACCATCACGCCATGCTCCCGACTGCATGGTGAGTGGCATCACAGCATTCCTTTGGTGCTGCGTCCAGATGATGCAGCATCAAAAGGAGCACCAGAAGATGCCACTGCAGTGGCAAAGGTGCCCTTTCCATGTTGCAAAAAGGAGCCACTTTTTGCAGCTCCTTTTTGCACCATGGAAATGGCAAATCAGAGCTGAGGTATGTAGCTGCTGCGGCTCCAATCCGGTGCTGAAAGGAGCAGCTGCAGGCAAGTAATTCTCACTTTTGGTAAAGGTTATAAGGAATGGAGGGAAGGATAAGTGGAAAGATTCCTAGGAGTATTATAGTCAGACCTTCGTATCCATGGGGGATACATTTTGTACCCCATTGTCCCTAGCAGCAGTGCACATGCCACCATTGGAAACAATGGAGCTTGCCATCTGTGGATGGTAAAATCTGCAGAAGGCAAGTCCACGGGTAGTGAGGCTCCACTGTGGTTTGTATCTCAGGGTATGAGGAAACTTTGGACCACTGAAAACTACTTAAGCCTATCACAGCTGCTGTCACTAAAATATTTTTCAATCTTCACGCATTGAACATTGCTTCATTTCCAACAGCCTTCTGATAGTGCCATACCTAAGAGCTGGAGCATAGAACGTATAAAGAACTGTTAGCAAACATTTTGTTTTTTTCTAAGAAAATTCCAAAGAATTAGCTATATTCATCTGGACAGAGAGATAATATTGGTGCGATAATAATGACAAAATCAATATCTGATGAGCTGATAGAGCTATCATATGAATTTGGATAAAGAACCAAAGATGCTTCTATTACTGAATTAGGTTAATATCAGGTCTGAATCCTCAAATGTGTTTGGGGATTTGGATTCCTGGTAGCTCAAGCTGTATATTCCCTGTTGATCCTCCAATTTCTCCCTATGTTCTTCACTGGTAAATCCACTTTCAAATGAACAGAACAGTCAAATACTGGACACCACCACAAAACTTCTGAAATACAAACCATTTTAATATATAGTTGGCCCTCCATTTTCATAGGGGATCTGGAAGCTCGTGTATATTCCAGCTTCATAGGCTTGAATGGGGTGCACCCCCATGTGTGCAGCCTAGGCACACACACACCATTGGAGATAGCAGACATTGCCCTCCACAGATATTCAAGGGCACAGATCCTAGATCAGCGAATTAGGAAGGGCAACTGTACTATATATGAATGCTCTGCATTTTAAAGACTCAGAAATTGTGCTTATGGTCATGGTATTAAGAGAGCTCAGTAAGAGGCTCTAGGTTGCGATTTAAATTGCTAAACAAACAGCCATCTCTCCTAATTTTTTGGATAACATTTCCCATCACTCCTACTCAAAATGGCCAATGAATGTTGGATGTTGTAGTCCATCAATCTGTACAAGCGTCTAGATTGGGTAAGGATGTGATAAGCAAATAAGGTATGGATTTGCAACACAGCATAGGAAGAGGGAAAATTGGTTCTTTATGTTCCTGAATATGACTATTTCCTCTTCTTTGGATATTAATATATTTTAGGATTTGAAATCTCAGAAACAATTATTTTTATCATGCATCACCTTCTTTAACCATCTTTTGTTAGCAAGCAACTGATTTTTTTTTAAAAAAAAATTAAGACATAATTAATTTTTTAAGAGCTGAGTCTGGAGAGTTGTTGTTATGACATTTCTCTATAGAAACTATGCCCTAGGTACTGCGAGAACTACTGTGACAGTAGTTTAGAAATAATTGCTTCCAAAAACATTATTCATTTTAATCTGAAAGCTGATTAGCACAATCACCTTTGGGCAGTTTGGGTCTGAAAGCTTGATGGAATTTATCTAAAATAAGTTCAGAGGCAAAACTGAAAGTTTGGAAACAAAAGGAAATTACAGGGTCACTGAAAACTGTGAAGAACTGGCTGGCTACATGCAACGCTTTATATCTATTAACCTCAAACAATGAGAAAGTTAAATTCAGGTTAATCACGGAAGTCAGTGAGAAATTAGGAGGCATACATGTCTATTGGACTAGAATTATTATTATTATTATTATTATTATTATTATTATTATTATTATTATTATTATTATTCACTGGTGTCCCAGGCACTCTGCATGATGTTCACATTGCGTGTGACAAGGAACATGTTACAACCTCATAACCCCAGTTTCTTAGCAAGATTCATGGACTTCTGCAGTGCCATTTCATGGGGTCTGAGAATATACCACTGTCATGAGAAAAGAAACACAGAAAGTGCCACCTGTAGCCTCCAATTCCTTTTTTGGCACCTCCATAAGTTCCCTGAAAGTCCTCCCAGCCTCCTTGGTTTTTTTAAAAAAAAAAAAACATAAATCTGACAAAAAATCATCCTAAAGGTATTATTGCTCAAGGCATCACAAAAATGTGGCAGTTTGGCAGTAAATTGCTTCCTACTAGCCCCTTAAAACAACTGAATATTTCTAAATACTGCTGATTTGCTAGGGAAACATCAATATATTTCTGGTCACTATTTTTTACTGCTTAAGAAATGTAAGAAGAGGGGACTGCCTCTTCCATGCAGTTACCGATCCCTGTATCAAAAGAAATATTATGTTTTCTTTACCCTGATGCACACACACATAACATCATCCTGCTTAGGCACCCGTGCATCTTGGCAATTATTATTCATCAGCAATTCTACAATGTTCTTTAAGTTGTTGCCACACTGCAGACTTTATGCAGCTTGACACCAGTTTAACTGTCATGGTGCTTTTCTATGGAATCCTGGGGTTTTTAGTTTGTTGTGGCACCTGAGCTGTCTGAGAGAGATGGCTAAATTGCTCACAAAACTAGAAATCCCAGAATTCCATAGCACTGAGCCATGACAGTCAAACTACATTAATTCTGCAGTGTAGCAGCAGCCCTACTTCTGCTTTACAGAATGACACAGAGTAATAGCAATAGCATTTACATTTCTATTCTGCTTAACAATGAACTCGGCACTCTCTAAGTGGTTTACAATCTGTAAGTCAATTGCCTCTAAAAGCTGGGCATTCATTTTACTGACCTATTAAAGGATGGAAGTCAACCAGAATATGGCAGCCAGGCTGGTCACTGGTACTTCCAGGGCCAGCCATATTACACCTGTGCTTAAAGATCTGCATTGGCTGCCTATTCGCTTCCGGGCACAATATAAGGTGTTGGTAATGACCTATAAAGCTCTAAATGGCTTGGGCCCAGGATACCTGAAGGACCGCCTCTCTCCGTACATTCCGCCCCGCACCCTCAGAACATCTGGGCAGCAACTCCTTAGGGTGCCAGGGGCTAGGCTGTCCTCCACTACGAGGAGGACATTCTCCATCGCCGCTCCGGCCCTTTGGAACACGCTGCCCATAGAGCTCCGCTCGAATACCTCCCTGGCCCAATTCAGAAAGGACCTTAAAACCTTTCTCTTCCATCTGGCATTCCCCGAATAGAGTTCAGTGGGCCTCCCTTCCTCTCCTGTGGCAAGGAGGAAGGGCTAACGGGGGCTTTGTATTGTTTTATATTGTTGTTATGCTGTTTTTATTGTATTAATTTGGTTCTGTATTGTATTGTATTTTATGTTGGAAACCGCCCTGATCTACGGAAGGGCGGTATATAAATAAAACTTTTATTTATTATTATTATTAACCTTGGAGCCCTGCAATCAAACTCACAACCTTGTGGCTGCAGTACTCACATTTAACCACTGTGCCACCAGGGCTCTTACCGTTAACAATTCAAGAAATAGAGAAAGAATGGGAGATAGCGGGATGAGACTTGATCTAAGAAGTGAAATCTCAAGGACATGTTAGGTGTGCTTTTAAAAAAAGGACCCCTGTTTATTTTTTTCCTTTGTAATGAGATACATATAACTGTCCCCCCAAATAATTCTGGTATTTTCAAATTGGGTAAACAGGTATAGAAACTGGGAACCAAACTCTCCAAAGTTGCTCAGTCTTTCTCTAAGCAATGGATAGAAATAATTCACTGATAGTAAGCAAGAGAAAAGGGGTAACTGATTTTCAGCCAGCAAAGAATGCAAATATTAGAAAAAGGTACACATAGACCCTCAAAGTGCTGTTCTGCTCATAAAGGACAAGTAATTGGTTTCTTGGTATATCTGATTATGATTCTTATCAGGTCATTGTAACTCTTCGTCACTACGTAAATATCAGGCCTTGATCAATTCACCTGCATTATAAATCTGTCAACAATGTTTAGATCCTTGTTGGCCCAATGGAAATGTCAAGGCAAGTTAATGTGCCAGATTAATCATTGCTCAGTGTCAGTTTGATGTAAAGTCTGAGAAGCAAATCAAACCACTTGGGTGTGCACAAATTATTACATAGCTTTCCTATAATAATATATATAAGTCTTTTTTTTTTCATTCCACAAATATAATAAATGCATGGAAAATAAGATAGTACCAAAATATTGACCTGTCCTGCAGGATGGTTTTAAGAATGTTGCTTGTAAAGTGCTTTACTCACTGCCAGTGAGTGCTATATAAATACTACAGTATTATTATTAATATAAATAATATCCAGTTTTAAAACTGATTTAATTGTACCACAAGATTTTTAATTGTTACTTTTCAAAATTATTTGGGTCAACACTTGCCCTTTATGGTGAGACTCTCCACACAACAAAGCATTCTTGTATTTTGGCTTATATTTACTTCCCTTTTCTTCAGAAAATAGTTGAAATAATTTACTATAGCTGTGGAGATGTTCCCAATCCTCAGTTTAAAAGCTGGGATATATATATATCCCTTCCCTTTCAGTATAACAAGGAATTGTGTTCAAGTTATTGCTCTCAGTGGTGATCTATCTCCTCAGGGAATGTCTATTCATTTACTCAGCCAAATTAAAGTTGATTAATGTTGTTATTGATCGTCATGTCTTGTTTACTATTACAACAGATTCACAGGTTAATTCTACCACCTTTGCTCTTGACACCAAGCCTACTAAATTATCGACTTCTGCAAGTGTGCTGGTCATTATTTCACTTATTCACTGTAATGAATTTTATATAGGCAGTGCTTCTAGTCGGCTTACCTTTTCCTGGCAAGATCCTATTTCAAAATGGATGCCTGAAATATCATCAAATTATTGTTCCAAATGCAATATTGCTTTCTTTTTCACCACACTACCTTTCTTGTGACTTCACAAGAGAAACACTAAGCTCAGCAAAAGACAAGAAAAGAATAATTGTTAGACTGTTTTTTCCCTATACAACATTTCTTAAATAGCTGGGTGAAAATTGCAAAGCATATTTTATGGACACAGTCTTTCATTCATGTGCTACTTGTAAGGTATAATAATTTAAAATGAAAGTATCAGGAAGATAGTTCAGTATTTCAGATGCTACCTATGCTTCAGTACAAAAAATGGAAGTATTTGTACTGTGGCTATACATGCCAGAATGGTATAGTGGAATGAGTGCTGGGCTATGACTCTGGAGATCAGGGCTCAAGTCCTCACTTGGCCATTGACACCTCCCAGGTAACCTTTGGCAAGCCACCCTCTTTCATCTCCATAGGAAGTCAATGGCAAACCCCGTCTGAACGAATTTTGCCAAGAAAACCCCATGATAGGTTCACTTTAGGGTTGTCATATTTCAAAAATAACTTGAAGGCACATAATAACAAGAAGCAACAGCACATACAACCACTATATAACTCACTGTTGCTTAATACTCCATTTATCTTCCCAGTATTGGCGGTGTAAATGATTTCCGAATGAGTAAGCTTCCACTTTTATATTTTATCCTGACACACTGTATTCATTTCTAAATAGTTGGGTGACAATTTGTAGATCAGAGGGGGAAAAAGTTGGCCTCTTTCCTGACTTGTAAAGATCCCACTCCTACTTTTTACTCTGATTGGCTGGCTATGTCAAAGCCCGGACAAAATGTATGGTCTTGTTACCTCAAGGTTTGGACCCCCAGTATCACACCTCTTATATTTTATTGTTATGCCCAAATTGGTAAGGGCAACCCATTTAACCTGAGAGTGTGTAATGAAAATTTCTCTTTCTGTGGACTTACCCAAACAGAGCTGACACAGATACTTGAGACACCAAATTTGGTTTTTGCCACTATGCATGTAACATTTATTAAATCACAAAAATAATACAGACATTAAGTTTCAAGAGCTCTTTCATTCACTCACACATTCATACAATACTTACACACTCTTTCCTTCCACTGAACAGTGTTCGCGAAGGCTGGGGATGACATCGGTGCCACGGGTGATGCCAACAAGATGAGGCTGGAAGGACCATTGTCTTTATACTTCTCTTCTCTCTGGCCTTTTGGCTGCTGAAGTTTCACAATATTGCAGCCCATTACTCAACTTTTTCTTTCTGAAGAAGACATGCTGTTCAAAGCAGTCCATTGTTTTGTCAGTTCCTCATCTTGTTCCTCTTCGTTGCAGCTCAGGAGAACAGCACTTCCCTGGCCATAATTTGTTGTTTGTCACACCTGGGCAGCACCTCACTTCAGCTACCAAATTCCTCAGCGTTCCTCATCTCGGATGCCAAATCCCTCCTTCACATCAATGCTCTGTGCAGAACCATCTTGTTTAGTTCTTTAGCTTGTTTTAAGGCCATGTTCCTTGGTACTTTGGTTCTTCTGTGTCTAAGTCAAAACTCATTCACTCATTTCACATTATATCAGATTAATATTAAAAGGGACTCTAAGTGACGATGACCTAGGAATGGCCTGGAATTGCCCCTACCGTAGGACATCTGGCCCAGACCAGTTGCCTCCAGCAAGGGAGGGAACAAGGCGCTCACTACAATGAGATGACCCAAGATATGAGCATAATCCCTTTCATCTATAGAGGGTGATGATGGGATTTTGGGTACAGGTGACAGTGGTGCTTCACAGACAGGGGTCACTCTTGCAAGGGCAGGAGTTCACCTTTTGTCTAAGGCAGTAACACAAATCTCTTAACATTTGTTTCAGCTCTCAACTTTTTGTCTAAGATATGCAAAACAATCATGAACACATCTACTGCAATTCCCATCCAATATTCTTTCCTGTAAAACTATTTGGCATAGATATAATCCATTCAGTCCTTGATTTCTGCCCTCAAAGCACATTTTTGGTAGAAATACGACCCCTTAGACAACAGCCCCAGTGTAGTTCAGAAGCAGGCATCCATGCTGCTGGTTTTCCTCTAGATTCCTCAATAGCTAGCTGCCCAAGTAGCTATTGAGCCATTTCTGTTCTGGAGGTCTTTCAATTGGAAGCAGGTTCATTGTTGGTGAAGGATTAGCAAGGCCTTTTACTATTCACTTTTTACCACTGTTGTTTATTTAGCTCATGTGTGTGTGCCTTTGTGCCTTTGTGTGTATGTTGCTCATTCCCTTAATAATAATAATAATTTGTTTTATTTAAAAGCATCAGTTATGGGGAACACATTGAAATGTGCCAGAGTTAGAGCCCTTAAAAGCATCAACTAATTTGGAATTGCCTCTGGAGTTCTGTGTGATTTGGGAACTGATAAAAATAGGGTTGATATTCCAGACTGTCTGTTGCCCCACTCATACTATAACTCTCCTATGATCTGTTATGTAAATTTACCTAAGACATATTAATTTGTGAGTGCCTTCAAGGACCCATGGCATTTTGGGTAACAGGCTTTTGGGATGAAAAAGGATGTGCTACGGGGAAAACAGCAGCTGCTCTTGCTTCCATGGACTTGCTGATTCACAAAGTCCCTTTCCTGAAAATTGGGAGTTATTTCATACATTTATTTTCATTTCCAAAAATAGAATCTAATCTGAAAGTGTTTCTTTTTTATTTTATTTCTTGACCAGGAGCTTTATTGACCTTAAATCTCATAGAAGTCCAGATTAGTAGTCTTGTAGAGGAAGGCTTCCATGTTCCTGGGGCTAATGTTTTTCTTCAGTCTTTAGGTATTTTATTTCCTACTGTTGTCTTCATGCTGTGATTCATGCTGCCTCCATCCATTATCCTGCTCTTAACAAGCAATGGGAATCATGTCCACATCTCCCCTCCATCTTCCTTCCATATTACAAATCAAGTCCAGTTGGAGATTTTACAAAATAGACTTGTTTAAAAAATGAGTCTTTGATTATTAACAGGGGTATTTTTTACAATTTTACAAAGTTAAAAAATTCACAGATGGTATTCTGTGAAATAAACTAATGTCAGAATTGCAGGATATAAACATGAAGAAAGAGTCATTGCCACAGTTTAGACACATCCTCAAATGTTTTTAAATGCCCAAGACATAAATATTTTTGCCTGAGAATATGCAAGAATAAGAAAAGTGGAAAAATATTATGACCAAACTGCTATACATCATATTCAATATTTATTTATTTTTATTGTTTTAAATTTGGACCCAAATTTATTACAACCTTCCCAGAACAAATAGTACCATTTATAGGCAGTGGTCTTGCAAAAAGGAAGGAGTTCCCTTAAATGCCTTGATTTATATATGAAGTGGATTCAATGGTATTTTTCTACCAGTGCAATATACCCTAGTGACAGAACAGATTCCCCTTCTCCCTACAGCTCTTGTGTACTCCTAAATTTGTTCCAGACATCTGGATCGTTCCTGGGGAGCAGATTTCCTATGAACTGAAAGTTTGCATTCATAGGAAATCTGTTCTCCTTGCGACGATTCAGGGACACTAAGGAGGGAGCAACAATTCCCTGACAAGTGAAGAAGCGCACCTGGCTTCCAGAGACATGCACTTCCTCCACCTTTGAGCAACGTTTCAGAGATGTTTTAGCAGCGATGCAGGCAGTTATGGAAATCTTCACAGTCCCATTTTCTCTTTCCTCCTCTCACTTCCCCCCATTGTCCTTAGCCTACTCCTAATGCTGCAAACTGAATTCAAAATGTAAAAATAATTGTACTCAATTAAATCAGTGGTGGAAGAGGACAAAAGAGGATGGAATCTTGCCCTTCCTAATATGCTTTCATAGATGTTGTAGGTTATATTGATTTTGCTGTGAAGAAATCATGGGTGCTATTCACTTCCTAGTAGAATTACACGTCTATTCTACACTTTCCAATGATTAGAAGAGTTCAAGAACTGAACTCCAGGTTTACAAAGATGCACACATAAATAGCTGATTGTTTTAAAGGAACTGTTTTTTTGATCCAAAGAAATATCACCCTCCATTTCCACATGATTATATCCCATACCAGCAGAATATACTAACCCATGACGCACGTTTAAGTTAAATGGGATTCTGATTTATTATTTTGTTTTAAAATAAGAATTCTTTTATACACTACTGAGTACAAAATGCTTAAGATTCTAGGGATCCTATTAGAATCCCAGAATACTGTGATAGTTCTGATGATCAGTTTAAAGAAGTCCGTAGCTTTGGTCAGAAATACATACAGTATTCATAAACCCCATCATGTCAAAAGAAATCATGATCATTCTAATCTATTTTGTGCAATACATTTATATTTGAAATACTTCATTGCAGATATTGACATGATGCACCACTGTGATGATTTTTGCTAGAGTTTGTTTCAAGGATGCATAAAACAAGCCCATTGATGTAGCTCATAGGGATAACACATTGACTGAAACCAAGACGTGCTGTAGCATCAGATAAATATGAAAGCTGTGATATGAGAGGGAAGCCTATTTAAGCCTTTAGATGTTTCTAAGAGTAAATATCAAGACTGGAAATGATAATTAAAATGGCTGAAATAGATGCCACCTTTAAATATCTCTTGTAGATATTACTTTTGCTCAAGCATTACCAGTATCATGTAAATAACATGTAAACCCTCTTAAGCAGTTTGCAGTACAGAAGAACAAATAAAACTTTTCCCATTATTCCTTTGAATATTATAGAGTTTTCCCAGTCACCTATCACTCATGTCAGCTATGATGTCCTCTGCAGGACAGCATCTGGAGTTCCACATCTGGTTCAATGACATATTCCCAATCTATGCTTTCAACATAATAAAATGCATAATGAAATATATTTTAAAATATATATGTTTCAATGTGTATTGTATTTTGACATGGTATTTAAAACATATATATCAATGCACAAATAAAATAGAACTGAATTATTGGTAAAATCATGAGAAAGTAGCATGAACTGGAAATTGATTGGAAATAGCACAAATCTATGTGGCTACAGGACTAAACAGACAGGCAAAAAGAGCTGGCTTCCCGGCGGCTTGGGGGCATGGCATCCACATGCCACATGCCCAACCAGATGGTATTGCGGTGTTTTGGTAGTGCAGCTTTTAGACACTGCACACTACCAAAATGCAGAAAAACTGCCACTGTGGCAACAAAGAGATGTCCCAGATGCTCAAAAAGTACATACTAGATACGTACTAGGGTTAGGAAAGGATGTCCTTTCTGGACGCCCTAACACTAGTATGTACCTAGTACATACAAAATGACGGCGCCCTATACACATGGGCACTGCCATTTTGATGGGCCGGACGCTTAGTGTCCGCAGGTCCCCCTGTGCTTGCGACATCATAAGTGCGCCATTTGCACACCCGTGTGTCGCAACCACGACGCAAAAAGAAGCCACTTTTTGCGGCTTCTTTTTCCACCCCTGGGAAGCCTCCCCATTTGGAGGCTGAGGCTTCCCGGCAGTGGAAACAGAGGCAGCGGCAAACCTCTCTTTTTGGGCCGTATGTAAACCGCCAAAGTCTCCTTTTTCCCAGTTTAAAAAGGAGTGACTTTCTACTGCTTCTTTTTGCACCAGGAAAATACCAGATCAGGCTGTGGTGTGTGATTGCCACAGCCCTGATCTGGCACTCAAAGGAGCAGCCAGAAGCCTCTCCTTTGGGGTGATCTGTTTCGCCCCTATGATTGCTTCCTAGACATCTCTCTTTTACCATAACAACACAGTTCTGGGAGTCTAGGACCAGGCCATTTGCTCTTCTCCCTCTGTCTTTTATTCTGTCCTTTCAGATCAACACAGTCAAGAAGAACTCAGAATTACAGACAATATATTTAAGGAATCCACAGTGATTATGAAGGCAAAAATATGGAACAAATATCATAAATCCTACATCAGCCTTCAAAGCTCTGTTGCAAATAATTCATTACTTGGAATAATGAAGAAAAATGTTTTCATTTAGAAGGTCATAATTAATCTCAGGTGTGGAAGCATTCGTCATCAGTAATCCTGGACACATAGCAAGGCCATGGCATGGCTTTCTAGAATCACTTCTACAAATAACAGAACAAATCAAGCTTCTTTCCACCATAGCAGAAGCATGTCTGGAAGCATGGGAAGAAGCCAATCTCAATGTGAAACTTTGACTCTACTTTTCAGTGGATGGTGGGATGAAGCAACAGGCATAACCAAGATCCACCAACTACTAGTCTCTACTATCATCAAATACCTCTGTGCTCCATAGTATGAAGTCCCAAGAGCCACTGTTTAGCTCCCAGACTCTGTTCAGAATCACAAGATCTCAGGGTTCAGAGACATGGCAAGGCTACAGTTCCATGTAGGATGGTAGTGGCCATATCTGGCCCTCAGGCTGACATCATATAGGTTTTGGGCTAATTTTAAGTCTTCATGGAATCAGATCAGGCTTCTGTAAGACTAATCTGTCCCTCCTACAGCAGTCCATTAGAAGATGAAGCAGAGGGGGGCAGATACCTTTGGCTCCAGCTCCATTAATCAGTGATTTCAGATGCACCCATCTATATGTACTTCCTGGCAGGAAATGTTACTCTCAACGGAGTGGGAGGAAAGTTACTATCCCTGATGTAACAATTTATTTATATTTTATAAAGCTCTCAGTGCATAGGATCTACTATTACCTAGGGCCATGAGAAACAATCAAAGGTAGAATCCATTAATTTGCAACAGACATATCATATGGTGTCAGATGATGCATTAGGAAGATAAGATAGAGAGCAGCCAAGAACGATAAGAGAAACAGCTCTGTATTGCTTATATATTTCTCTCTGTCCTTTTGGGATCTAGAAAGTGGAAACATTCATTCTTTCATTAAATTTGACCTTTAGAGCTCAGACCTTTCTCATTTTCAGGCGTAGGATGTGTAGGTTTCAAGAGAGCTGAAAGTCTAGTTTCTATCATGAAGGTGCAAACTCTTATCTTTGTATGTGCCTTGAAACTTATTTAGCTGTGATCTGCCCTTCTTCACTTTTCAGCAAAGCTGTTTCAAATCTCAGAGCAGCAAAAATACTGGTGGATTCAATTGTAGAGTGGTTTTTCATTTTCTTTTTTATTCTGATCTTTGTGAAGGATTACAGGGCTTTATTTCATTAGCCGGCGATAGCTGGAATAGCATGTGGATTCCCACATGGAGACCCAAAACTCCTCTATTTTATCTTTCTTTTCCAGGTGTTTGCCAATTGTGCTTTCTGACTTTAAAAACGTCTTCCTGTTGGCTGTTTCCACCCCTTCCCATCTGGAAGCTGTCAAGAAACTAAATCAGGAAAAAGCCAACAAATACTGACAAGAGAAAGAACATTTATACAAGGCAGCTTTCTTCTTGAAAGTGACTTCAAACATGCTTGAACATCAGTCTGACCATGTGGGCAATCCATGACAAAAAGAAAAGAAAAGAGCTTAATATACACCACTGGGAGAATGGTAAAAGAAAGTCAAGATGTAAAGATCTGGCCCTGTAAAAAAAAATAGTTATACAATCTTAGTCTTACCTGGAGGACATCACCCAGGACCCTGCTGTCTCATTCGTTTTTCCTTTTTTCTTAAACATTTCAAAAAGAGAGAGGTGGCAGACATTTAGTGGATATGAAATTTTTGACAACTTACCTGGGTTAGAATAGAATGACAGATTGGAGTGAATGTAGAAAGAATGGATTTTAATAATAATTTGTATGTTTTTCTTTTAGTTTGGTTTTATTTTTATTTTTTAATTTCAGCAAGCCACTTCAAGTCTTAGTTTTAAGGGAGAAGATGGGACATAAAGGAAAGGAGGAGAAGCTGGTGGAAGGAGAAGTTTGCCTTTAAACTGAAATGTATGAGTGCCTTCCTAATGCCCTTTGCTTTTTTTATCTCTAAAACTTAAGAACTGTGTTGTAATGCTTGTTTTTCATTGCTAGGTGTCACTACAGTTCTGAGTGCATTAACATCCCTGCAATCGCTCCTAGTGGAAGGTTGTAAACAATAGAAATCTCTCCACATACTCCATAAAACCAGATAGAATGTAACCTGCACTGCAAACAACATGGGATGGCTGGTTATTAAAGTAAGTCTTTCCACTTAGGAGGAAACCACATTTTGCTGCATAACATCAAAGGGATAAGTTCTCTACACAGGTAATAGAGAAAGGGAACTGTACACATCTGGGTTATTGATGGTGTGAAATCATCTTGCAAACCCAGTTTACAAGAAAATTTAGGCTGCAACCTTACACACCCTTACTCAGCAGTACATTTAACCAAATTCACTCCTCATTACTTCTGAGGAGACCTCCAGGTGTTAATGCAAAGTGTGGCCCTGCAGATGTTGTTGAATTCAGCCTTAGACAGAATAGGGCTGCTTGGAATTGCAATCTATGGGACTTCATTTTGCCTATATCTGTATTCATGGTTCAAACTTCATGAATGTGAACAAGTCAAGCTGTCTGTCATTGAAGCTATGGCATTCAGTCTAATTTAAGGATAGCTGTGACTGACTGATTTACAAATGATATAGATATTTGTAAATGAGGCATTTTCCAGGAATTAAATAGTCAATAAATATTGTACCCACAGCCATCAAAGCAAGGAGGAAAAAACTGTTTTCTTGAGACTTTAATGATGTTCTATTTCCAGACTATGCTGCAGCCTTTATTTGATTACTATGGTTTCACACACACACACTTTTTTTTAATCTTTTGTACAATAGCTTGGGAAACTGTTTACAACATGGCCCTACAGTGACATCTATAGCATGAAAAAAAGTATAGTCTGTCTGAGCAAAAAGGCAAGACTAAGAAACTCAGTTTGTTCTGCCTGTGAAGGAGAAGCTGTAGGGGTATGTGTGTGTTGCGGGAAGTGATTAATGAATTGATGGATTGCATAACAATAAGGAAAAGGGAAACTAATTTGTTTCTTTACCTGGAGTACAAATGCAAGCAGCAAACAGTTTTAGCATTTAAGGGAGGCTGACAAGTACACTGCTCTGGTAATAGCTTTTTGCCCAGTCTTCTGGCTGCTGCCCACTCTCTCTTTCTTCTTTATACCTTTTGAAAAGAGGCATGGAAAAGAGCATTGGACCAGCAGAACAGTGGAAGGTATTCAAGACCATCTTTGTTGGTGTCATTTCCCATCAAGTCACCTTCAGCCTATGGTGGCCCAATGAACGAGAGACCTCCAAGAGAGACTTCCTGGGCATCTCTAACCCTGTTCACATCTTGCAAATTCAAGGCTATGGCTTAGTTGATTGAGTTTAGCGACTTGTAATGCAGTCAGTCTCTTTTCTTACTGTCTTCCACCTTTTCCAATGAGTCATGTCATCTCAGAATATTTCCAAAGTACAATAGCCTCTTGTTTAGCCATTTTGGATTCTAGGAAGAGTTCAGGATTGATATGCTTTTCAGTCCCATCATTTGTCTTTTAGACAGTCCATCATATCTGTAGGCACAAGTTTTCAAGCAACTTGATTATCTTCCTATCAGCTTTCTGCACTGCTCACCTGTTACAGCACTATCTTTAAATGTTTTCTTCATGTGAGCTGTCAATCTTTTAGTCATACTGTTGTGTCCCAGACTCAAGGTGTTGCAATTTATTGGACTGAAATGACTGTTACTGGAGACAGTGGGGAGTTTTTAGAGGTAGGGAGAAAAAAAGACTGGGGACTGCTGTTAGTAATGGATAGAATGAGGGTGAACAATCTGAAACTTAATCAAGACAAGCTAGAGGTACTCTTCGTGAGCTGGAAGGCAATTCAGGGAATAGGAATTCAGATTGTGCTGGATGGGGTTACATGCATTCTGAAATCTCAGGTTTGCAGGTTGTGTGTGCTTTTGAACTCAAATATGAACCTGGATGCCCAGATTTTGACTAGGGCCAGGAGTACATTTGCATATTTAAAATTAATGTCAGCCAGCTTTGCCCATTCCTTGAGATGTCAGATCTGGCTATGGTGACACATGCCTTGATTAAATCCTTTTCAGACTATTGTAACATGCTCTATATGGGGCTGACTTTAGAAACTACAGAAATGTCAGCGGGTCCAAAAATGTTGTGGCCAGCTTTTCACCAGAGCTGCGCACAGGGGTCATGTGACACACACCCCAGTTGAAACAGCTGCAATGGCTACCAGTCTATTTCTAGGCAGAATTCAAAGTGCTGGTTTTGATATTTAAAGCCTGACATGGATTGGGTCCACAATATTTGAAAGACCATATCTCCTTATATAAACCAGGGTGTACATTGAAATCTGAAGGGGTGGACTTTGTCATAGTGCCATCACCTATTCTCATGCAGTTGGTGAAGACTCCAGAGAGAGCCTTCTCTGTGACTGGTCCCAGGTAGTACAACTCCTTCCATGGGAGGCCCAGGTGGCTCCCTCCCTGCTGTCTTTCCACTGACAAGTGAAGATGGTTTTTTATTTAGGCAGCCTTTTGAACTTTAATTATGGAGTTGCAGTATGTGAAGTGGTGTGCTTTTGAAACTGTGTTTTAAATATGTTGTATTTTTAATGTTTAAGCTGTTTAAATCTTTTTTTTAAAAAATGTTGATGTTTAATTCCTTTGAAACTTTTGTAAATTAATCTTTTAGCTGAATTTAAAAAAAAAAAGCCATCTTGGATCCCATTTCAGGAGAAAGGCAGAATAGAAGTGTGATTGGTAAATAAATAAATAAATAAATAAATAAATAACAATGTTTTATCAGTGTCCTATTCCGTTGAACCCACTTTAGAAGTAACTAAATCTTGCTCAGGGATTCCCACTTACTGAAATCAAGCAAAAGATTAGACTTCAAGGTAGGGATGGGTTATATATGGCCGACCAAGTATTGCTGGACTGCAGCTTCTATCAGTTTTAGCTAGTGTAGCTTGTGGTATGGGATAATAGGAACTGTGATACAATAGTATATTGGAGGAGAGAGATAACATGAATTTGTAATCAACTACACACACATTAAGATAGCTGGCATAGTGCTACATAGTGTTAGAAATCCAACAAAATGAGGGCAGTTATCACAAGCAAGGGGAAACAGGTGCTGAGAAAAAGAGCTCCTTATTTTGGGCCTGAAGTTGTACTGTGAAGAGATCCCCTATATTACAGTCATAATCTGCCTTTGAAAAAGGACTATTGTTCAAAATAGATCAGTATCAGATTTAAAAGTTTTCTCAACCATTTTACTATCAAAATAATTTGAACTGTGTGACCCAGGGTGAGACACTGGAGTACTGACTGAAGCTTCCTGAGGACACCCCATGACCTTTAATGAGATTGTGGCTGGCCTTCAAAAATCTTCATTTCCTGAATCATCAGTTCTATCGTAGTCACAAGAATATCTTTTGCAATCTTCAGGTACAGTATGTTTCATGCAAGACTTACAGCACAGAAAGAAACCCACTGGTGCTGTGGTGATGATCTAAGGCACACCACAGTGCTGTGACTGGCTGTATCAACCACAGCTCAGTCATTATGTAGGAGCATGATAGCCATGTTTTTCAGTCCTGGATAGGTGCCAAATGGAAGTGATCATCCACTTAGGCAGTTTAGATAGTAAGCAAATTGCATGGAGTTGTACAAATGAGAGTAAAGAAATAAGTTTTTTTCACACAACATGGATTTTCTGACTTTCCAGAGCATTGCCCATCCCACAAGTAAGACAGTTGAGCTTTCATATGAGACTGTTTAGTTTATAGATAAGACTGCATCCTAAAACTGATAATACCCTGTTTCCCCAAAAATAAGACATACCCATAAAATAAGCCATAGCAGGATTTCTAAGCATTTGCGCAATATAAGCCATATCTGAAAATAAGGCATAGTGATAGGCCCGGCACGAAACGTAGGGGAGCAGAAAGATTGGGGTAATGGTTCTAAAAGAAATAGAGTTGCAAGAAATTCAGGATGGAATTCCAGGTTTGTAGAGTTATGATGATGTTCCAGAAGAAGACGTCTTAACTATATTTGAATGAATGTAGATTGTTGTACCATACTTAAATAAAATTAGACACATCCTGAAAATAAGCCATAGTGTGTCTTCTTCAGGAAAAATAAATATAAGACAGTGTCTTATTTTTGGAGAAACACGGAAGAACCACAAGCTGCAATGATATATTTCACTTGGTACTGGATGAACCTGGATAGGAAAAGTATAAAATGACTTTTCTGTTCCAGTTATGTCTTCTTCAGGCAACAAGATCCTAAGCACTAAGCTGTCTTACATCCTCCAGTTCTGATTCATAATTTTTGTTCTTTCCCTTTAGATGTTATTTGGTTTGTACTTATTTTGTTTATATTTTGTCTTGACCTCTGGCTTGTCAGACAGCTTCTGATTTTGGCTTCTCTTTCTGAAATAGTGGACAGTGAACTTGAATCAACAGTAAAAATTGTAACATAACCGCTCATCAAATATAATTAGTGAAAAAATTAGATCCCTAGATTCTCAGCATGACCCTCTGAATCTGCTTTTAGATCCTGATGAGTTCCCTTCCTCTTCCTCAATTGAGAAAGAACACCATTGCAGTGGAAGCTGCTGAAAGCCTTCATGTATTTTAGATTTTTTTTTGTGTAATGAAAACTGTTTGCAGATTTCTTCTAAAATGAACTCTGTATTAACCCAGAGCAGCAACAAAGCTGGTACTCGATGTCAACAACAAATGTGCTGCTAAGTAAAAGGGATTATCTTTCCATGGAGAATGTTCCGAATCAAATGCAACCAAAAACTTGAAATGCTAGTGTGAGGTGATCCCTGCTGTTTTCTGTATCATGCTTTATTTCAATTTTCCTCTCAATGTTTCATGTGACTTTCTTCCCACACGTGATTTTTTTAAAAAGCATATGGGGCAGTGCCGCCAGAGGACAATATTACCATAGGGTATGGTCAAGTCATTTGATTGCCTGAGGTGGAGCAGCAAATGGTGGCACTTAATACAGTCAAACCAAGATACATAATGCTCCAAGCCAAATAAGTGCTTGGCAAGTGAGGAATAAAATTCTACAAGTTCTTTTCCACATCTTTACCAGGAAAAGTGTCACAACTAACAATCTGCTTCCTTTTCACAGCACACAAACTGTCCTCTCTTTGCCTAATGGTAGGACTGCCCCTGCTTTCCCATTTGAAGTTAAGACCCCTTTGTCACCAGAAGATTAGGCACTAGCTTTGACCACAACAGCTACAAACACAATAGAAGTAATTGCAGTTGAATTGGTGGAGATTTCCTTATTCAGAACAGTGATTCACAAACTTTAGTTCTTCAGTTGTTCTGGATTTCATCTCCCAGAAGTCCTAGCCAACTTGGCTGACGATCAGGGCTTCTGGGAACTGAAGTCCAAAACATCTGGAGGACCAAAGTTTGGGAATCACTGATCCAGAGGGATGAAATTGTGGGTCTTTAAAGTATTGAGGTTAGTTCTGTAGAATGTGTTTCTTTTTCTTGCTGACATTTTGAGACAATAGGAGGAGGAAAGTCAGAAAATACTGTACTTAGGCTGTGTCTATTCTGCAGAAATAATTCAGGTTGACACTCCTTAGACTGCCATGGCTCAATGCAATGGAGTTTTGGGAACTGTATTTTGTTGTGGCACCAGAACACCACAGTCCCATAATTACATAGCATTTAACCATTGCTTTTAAAGTGGTGTCAACCTGGATTACTTCTGCAATATAGATGCAGTGACAAAAATGAAGTAAGGGAAATCTCTTCCCCAAGAGCTATACAAAACCATATTTTATACACACTACTAAATGCAGTAAATTATTAGTGTTCCCTTTTGCCATAGTAATATTACTGCAAAACCTTGAAAATTAAAAAATTATTCAGATAAAAAAGGATTCAGATACCTGTTAATCCTGAGGCTTAGTGTTACATTTTGCAAAGGATAGCTAGGTCAAAGAAATGCAACATCCATGAAAAGCCAGGCCTGGCCAGTGTTTGAAATAATATTTCCATTTTTAAACCAGTGAGGATGAAGGGTTCTGATTTCCAGCCAGATTTACATGTTTTGGTTTGTTTATTTTCCCAGAAGAGTAAAATATGAAGGGTTCATAAGATTTCATGTCGTGCCTGGAGCACTATTTGTTCTGAAAAAATAAGATATAAATGTAATACTCTTATCCCTCCACATTTGCAGACTTAACATTCATGGTTTTGATTATTTGTGAATGATAAGCCTGCTGGTGCACACTCTTCTTCTTCCTCCTCCTCCCTCTTGGGCTTTTTTCTGTGGAGGAAAAAAGCCCAGGAGAAAGGCAGCAACCAGGAAGATTTCATGCTTGTCCCCTTCCCCCTGCCCTCCTGTGCCTTCCCGAAACCAGTTAATGGTAGAGGAGGGCAGGAGAAAGAGCAGAGCAAGCGCATGCCAGTCCCTTTCTCTCCCTGTCCCCATCTCGTTCCTTCCCCCATCCTCTGCCTTTAACTGGCTGATCGAGCTCCCTTTGGCCTTCCCATGCCTTGGGCAGCTGTCCCAGGCATCAGAGGGGAGGGTGCTCCCCCTTACTTGCAGATTTTCCACATTCGCGGGGGTCTTGTTCCCGTAACCCCTGTGAATGTGGAAGGATGACTGTACAAGATTAAATCATTTGGTAATACCCCCTAATAGAAATCAGATGTCTTGGAAAAGAGGGTCACATTTAGGATTTGAACGTTAACCGATTCTTAATTCCCTATAGACTGGAATCTTTCTTCCAGTCTCAGCAACATTTAAACCAGCATTAGCTATAGTGAAATCATGGCTACTAGAACTTTTGCAGCGAAGTTTCCAGTGTCTGTTACATCCAGGAAGAAATTCTAGTTATGGAACCGAGTAGCATACAGCAGGTTTAGTATTCATTGCCCACAGCTTTAATGAAAGCAATGACACCAGCAAGACAAAAGCACACAGTCTAAAAAAGAATATTAAAATTAAAAGATAAAACAGCAGCAGCAATTTACTTTACTTTTCAATAGGGACATCTGTGTATTCAGGTGCTTCCCCATTTTCTGTTTTCAGTATATATACACACACCTAAACACTTTCTTGTATGTGCTTTAAAAATTCAAAGTATAATATAGAATATAGAAATATATGGCTGCCTGTTATAAGATCCCTGTATCAGACTGCATCATCAGTCATCAGCCTGCTGGCAGGTTATTGTATCAAGTGCTTAGCCCTATCATACTCAAGCAGTATGCCCTTTTGGTTCCATTATAGTTAGTCAGTTGTTTAATATTTTCTGCTGGACTATTTTGTCTTTATCGCTTTTGTTTTGACTTGGATAGTTTCATGCCTAGAACTAGTTTTGCTATCTGACACACAGATACATTTGACACTACATTTTACTATAAATGGACACCCTTATTTTCTTAATTTGCATGGTTCAGAGGCTTACATTTTAATAATAATAATAATAATAATAATAATAATAATAATAATAATAATAATAATGATAATAATTGGATTTATTTATATATCGCCCAATCACTGGGAATCTGAGTGGTTTACAACAGAGGGGATAATAGACATTTTGCAAAATATCTATCAAATTAGAACTGAGCCTATAGCAATTTTACACAATATGTTTGTAGTGCATTAAGATAAAACAACTTACATTTTATCTATTGAAGAATTGTACATATATAGAGCATTTGCATACATTTCCATATGCAAAGATATCATGTAGCACCTTTGAGACTACCCAAGAGAAAGAAATTGGTAGTAAAAGCTTTCATAAAAAGACGTAAGTATAGAAAAGCTTATGTTACCAACTTTTTTCTCTCAGTTAGTCTCAAAGGTACTACAAGGTCACTTTGCATACTGATCCAGATTAACACAGCTATATCGTTGGCGGGTTCTAGACCGCCGCTGCTTGCTCCGCACGGGAGCCTCAGCAGCCAAACCGCGCGGCTCCCGCGCGGAGCAAAAAAGAAGCTCCAAAATGGAGCTTCTTTCAGTGGCACACTGATGACATCGCGAAGCTCCAAGGGCGCATTCGTGATGTCATTAGGGCTGCGCGACGTACGGACGCTCAGCGTCCGATACGTCAATATGGTGCCGGCCATGTAGAAGGGCCGGCGCCATATTGTACGGACACAGTCCGTACTAGACTCAGGGGCGTCTAGAAGAGACGCCCCTTTTTTAAAATGGGACGTCCTCCGGACGTCCCAACTGCCGGTTTGTAACCAGCCTTAGAATACATTTCAACATTTAGTAGCATTTCATAATTGTCTATGCATTGCATTAACTCAAAATAATCTTAGTCATAATCACTGTTTCATATATTATTTCAAACTCTGTTTGTGAACTGTCAGAGTATTGTAATCTATTTTTCTATTCTATACAGCAAAAAACACAGAAGAAAACTTCTTCTGGCTCAGTTGCCCAAGAGCGCTATCTGGCAAAATCTGCTAAAATCAAATGGCCTATGCAGCTGTGTTTTACTTTGATCTATATCTTACACAATATGTTCAACTTTTCTAGACAACAGAAATGCTTGTCTCTCATTCTGCTTTCCATGAGAAAGCCAAGACTGACAGTTTTGGCCTCCTGCCCAGAAGATGTTATCTTTATATGGTATTTCCTCCATTACAGAGACTGGAACACGAGAATCAAGACTGACAGTCTGTTTGCAGAACCTGGTGGATTGACCATGTTCCAAATATTCACTGATAACTTCTTATTTTTGGAGGAGCAAATCTTGATGGAGATCACTCTCCAATTTCTGATTTGTTTTTCTAGAAGACCAACTGAGTTGTCTCCTTGTCTCTTGTTTTATTTTGGCTATGCTATGCACTTAGAAGCAGAGTCCAGGCCTTCACACCTAATGCTTCCTTGTCATTTACAAACATATAATCACAAATCCAGGGGAGGTCTGGCAGAGAATTCCAATGTCCCCCTCTAAACTGAAAATCACAGGCTACCATAGGATAGAACCAAGGCAATTAAAGTGGAACTATAGTACCATAATTGCGCAATATAAAAGGGTCCCCACGTTTTTTTCCTTCTCTTCCCTAGGAGTTGAACCTGTTTGTATTGAACAAAAACTAAAGATTTTGCTTCTGCAAGTTTAACGGTTGTTTATCCTAAACTATATTTCCTCTGATCCTTTTGACTGCAACCCCTAGATACTAACCCAGCCTCCCTTTTATACCACTACATTACTTTGGCCTTCCTGACTGTCAGTCAGTGCCAATCTGGATCTGACACTTGACTACTTACAAACGAAATACAAAAGCTTTTGGATGTTTAACATATCCCTAAACTAGCAAGAGGAACTGAGAAGAAGCAGATAAAATCAAATTTGATTGTACTTGTTGGTTTGGAATAAACAGTGCTGACAAACAATGGCTAATTAGATGTTATAGATTGCTCAAAGTTTACAGCCCACTTTGGATTCCAAGGTATACAGATTTGTGAAACATCAACACTGGTTATTGTCAGACAATATGAAATCTCTGGATTGGTTGGACCTGGTTTAAATATCCTTTCATGTGTGTTCTGCCCTGGCTCAATTGATAGAGCAGGATTTTCTGCCTGTTGCACTTCAGAGTGTTATCATATCTTTCCAGTTCTACAAATGGACAGTAAAGACCATGGGATGGAAATAGAAATGGTTGTGGCATTCCTTCCTCCTAGTCATACCATATTAAAAGGAATTACAACCTAAATCTATTCAAGTTTACTGAAAGACAAATCCCATTCTATAAAATGCTCCATTGAAAAGTGAGAATTAAATTGATCAGGTAATATTTTAAAAGCAATAATACTCTCAGATAAATATGTACAAGGCCATGTCCCAAGTGAGTGGGTAAACATGTAATACAAACATAGTTTATTCATGCTCCTTTTATTGTAAACTCTTCAAGTGAGATTAATCTACATTTTAATATAAAATTGTTGTTATTCTTAACAATTGTGGTAAGCCAACCTGTGTGTCAACATGAAATATGCACACAGATAATACAGTTCTAATGAGAATTTTAGGTTTCCTGGAACACTTAAATCATTTTAAAAATTTCCCTAAAAACACCAGTCATTTAGGCCCTTACTGTTATATATGTAAAGTTCTACAAAATAGTGTAATACCATCTAAAACTGCAGCAAGTTTAACTTGAAAAGAATCTTTGAATAATAAACTCCAGCACTTTTGAAGTTATACTGCCCTCTAGGGGAATGTTATGAGAAAAAATTATTAGATCAAACATTTATACACAAGTAATAATGGTGCATCACAAGCAGAAATAAAATCCCAATACAAATAATCCTGTTTCTCACAAATGTTTTAATAATATTGCATAAAATAATTGCAAATTTTTCCTGTGGATTCCAAATCCTCATATCCTTGGCCAAGATATTCCCATTAAAAAAAATATCTGAAACACATTATGCTTTTTTATTATTTTGGAAGAAGAAATCTTTCACATAAATCTAATCACTTCCATTTCTTTGTGTGTGCACATGATTTATGCTTTTAAAAGTTGTTCTCATATGAAAACTTTATTAGTCAGGGCTTAAAACATGATGGGTTTTCAGCTGTTTCATTTTCCAGCAAATATAAAAAAATAAAATGAAATATCACGATAAGATCTCTACTTAACATTTCTGCTTTTTGACATTCTAGTATCCCATGGTGGTTAACTGAGTTTAAACCCAAAGGTTGCACTGTCTGTACTGTGAAGAAATGCACACAAGTGACTATCCTGACTTTCTATGAGAAGTTCACAACACACATCTTTCAGGTCAGATAAGAGATCTTTAACACGACAACTGGGGTCCTCACCCAATTTTTCCCTATTCCCAGGGGGGTAGTTGGGGGGCAGGGTTGGCATTCCAATGCTAATATTAATAGTGTGCATGGATAGTCCATCATGGCAGTGGTGTGTTGGATCTGTTCTCAGGTTAACTACAGATTTCAATGGGGCTGTCCAAAGTCCTTGTATAAGGAGGTAGAGTTCCAAGGGGTCATTCACATGTTGTTGTTTTTAGCATGATTATGCAAATAATTTCACTCATGTATTCTGGGTTTGTTATTCATACTATGGAACCACATCTAGTCACATCTCTGTGAGTTCAGTTGCTCACATGTGTCAGCACTCAAATAAAGATTGAGTTGATTATGCAAAGGTATTCTAAGTACTGTTCAAAGAATGCAGTTTTATCTCGGGTCTATTGGCACCACTTATTCAAACAGCCTAGAATCTGAATCTTTTAGATAACTTTTTTTGGGGGGGGGGGCATTTGACTATGAAGATTTCCATACCTGGCTCCAATTATTATTAAAATAGTTTTTTTGTGGATTTTTCAGGCTATGTGGCCATGTTCTAGAAGATTTTATTCCTGACGTTTCGCCAGCATCTGTGGCTGACATCTTCAGAGAATTACTGTATTAAAATAAATTAGGGAAGCAATACAGATGGGATACAAGAGTAATAGGCTTACAATAGTAAGTAAAAGGGGAGATCTTGTATGTCAATGGCTAATTAGATGTTATAGATTGCTCAAAGTTTACAGCCCACTTTGGATTCCAAGGTATACAGATCTGGGAAACATCAACACCGATTATTGTCAGACAATATGAAATCTCTGGATTGGCTGGACCTGGTTTAAATATCTTTTCATGTGTGTTCTGCCCTGGCTCAATTGATAGAGCAGGATTTTCTGCCAGTTTCACTTCAGGATGTTATCATATCTTTCCAGTTCTACAAATGGACAGTAAAGACAATGGTATGGAACTAGCTAATTTTCATGCACATCTAAATGTTGTGGAAACAGGACGGAATGGAGATGAGTGTAGAGGAATGAAAGTGAGCAGATCAAAACCGGAATGATTCCCACATCCTTGTTTTAAACATGCACAGATGTTGTATCAGTGCTTGCTAGCCACCAGGTGGCTCTCGTAATATATGATACTGAATATTTGCTTTTAGAATCATGGCATGAGGCAATCAGAATGGACAAAGAGAAATCTTCAGATCAAAATGTAGGCTCAAGTGGTTATCTTTAACACTCAGACTACAAATATTTCTCACATTTTCTCTTCTTTCCTCCAGTGAAAAGTGGGAAGTGTTTATTGTGCACATCTCAATTGGAAGATATTCCTTCTCTCTTCCAGCAATGTATTCTGACCTTAAAAGATTTTAAGGGAGGAAAAAAATTCTATGCAGACCAGAGGTAGGGAAATTGTGGCATATGCAGCCCTCAAACTTCTTTTTGAAGCCCCCAACTCCCCTCAAATACTCCTTCATCTCCCATAAGCCAAGCTCTAGAACAGAATATTATAGCCATAGGCCGACACAGATAAAAAAGGGTTACAGAGTAAAAGAATATACAGACACAGATTAAAAACTTTATTTAAAATAGCCTTTCAAGATTGCAGAGCTTCAGAATAGCAAATCAGAATTGGTACAAGTCTACTCTGGAGGTCATTGCCTGGCAAATTTTAACTGCAGCCGCACAGAATCTGGCAACATGCTGTATCAGGGTTGATGTCTGAAAGCAACATAGTACAGTGGACCCTTGTTATACGCTGGGGTTTGGTTCCAAGATCCCCCATGGATAACAAAATCCGTGGATGCTCAAGTCCCATTAAATACAATGGCATAGTAAAACGGTGTCCCTTATAAAAAATGGAAAATCAAGGTTTGATATTTGAAATTTATACTTTTTTATAAACATTTTCAAACCATAGATGATTGAATCCATGTATAAAAGATCCATGTATAAGAAGGGCTGATTGTAGTATAAAAGCCAGACATATAGTTTTATCAAGGTTATATTCATGAACTATCTTTGGGCATGAGCACATAGAGCTCAGATTCCCTTCTGATAAGCAGCCTAAGATGCAATAATAATAATAATAATAATAATAATAATAATAATAATAATAATACTGTTTTGAAGAATTTTATTAGTAACCTTGCAATCTTTTTATATATATTTTCTGTAGATTTTTTTTAATTCAGTGTGTAAGCTTCTCTGTTCCTATTGTTTCTAATGTATCTATAATTCATGTCTAGGTTTCCTCATTTTTCCATTTTTTTAAGCAAAATTAATTATCACTATTGAGATCATATACAGTAATTTTTCCCACTGTTTTCTTGCTTGGATGTTATTTATCTTATCTCTCATATTTAATAGGTATATCTCTGGGGTCATTTTATAGTTAATCTTTAGAATCTTGCATAATGTGTTGTGGATATTTTCCCCAAATCTCTTCAATTTTGAGCAGTACCATCACATATAAATTCGTGAGCCTTTGCTGTTTCCACATTTCCAGCAGTTTTGTGAATTGTTTTTATATATTTTTGCAATTCTTTCTGGCATCAAATGCCAGAGGTAAGCCATCTTAAGATAATTTTTGTGAATTCTTTGGCATTCTGTGTATTGATAGGTCATGGTTCTAGCTGAATGCCAGCTTTGTAAATCAAGTGGTCTGCCTATGTCCTTTGCTCAAGTAATCATAAATTGTTTTATTACATCTTTCTCTAATTTCCTTTCCAACAAGAGTTTATACAATTTAGAGGTTGTTTTCTCTTCATTTTTTTCCAAGGTAATGTCTCGTTCATTTTGTATTTCAGCAAATCCTTCTTCTTCTAGGTCTTTTTAAAATCTTTGTTGTAGTTAGTTTTGTAGAAACCTATGATGTTTTAGATTCAGATCTTTGGTTTCTTGAGAAAGTTTCATCTCCCATGTATTTTGATTGTTCTTCTTTATTAGATCTTTATATCTTAGCCATTCATTATCTTTGTTGCTTCTTCCAAAAAAAGCTTCCTGGGAAGAAACCCACTCTGGTATTCCTCTGTAGAATATATTTCTGATCTTTTCCCAAGTTCATGTGAAATGATATGTGAAATCTTTATGAACATTTATTTTTCCATACCATATGTAAGCATGCCATCTAAATCGAAAATTAAAACCCTTGAGGTTCAGTAGCTTCTTGTTCTTCAACCTGATCCAGTCTATGGCATATGAAAGTACATTGGCTTGATAGTATATTTCCAAATCAGGTAAGTCACAGCCACCATTGATTTTAGAACCTATCAAAGTTTTCCACCTAACATGTGGCTTTTTTCATTTCAGAGTTCCATATAACAAGGGGTTTTTTATTCACAGTTATTGTCAGTACCAGCTGATTTTTCCATCCACTAACATAAAAGAATTTTGCATTTCTGAATTTTCACCTGCAGAACTACTGTTTTTGAAGTATACTTTTGAGATTTAAAAAACCCTTTACAGCATCAGAGATAAGAGAAAGTGATAGTTCTTGTATAGAAAATACTGTTTTCTGAGCAAAAACACAACAAGCAAATTTAGTGAAGAATAACTCCCAAATTGTGAATAGTCAATTGAAGACTGTGTAGTTTTTGAAGACTTTCTTCCAGTGAGAAAAAAAAAATGTTTAAATTGTTCATTGTCTTTTTCAGGAAAAGGTCATTAAAAATTACACTTCTAAGTACGGAGTCCTTGTGGAGTAGTGGTTTGGGTGCTGGAGGACAATTTTAGAGACCACGGTTCACATCTCTATTCAGTCATGGAATCCCACTGGCTGATCTTGGACAAGTCATACTCTCTCTGTCTCAGAAGGAGGCAAAGACAAACCACCTTCTGAACAAATTTTACCAAGTAAACCCCATGATTGGTTTCTCTTAGGGTTAGTCAGAAATGACAAAGGCACCAACAAAAAGAAGATTAAAATGACAATATTTTATTCATTCATTAATTCATTGAATTTATATCCCACTCTCTCCCAAGAGGGGATTCAAGGTGGCTTACAAGTCACTTTTTAAAAGATCAAGTAAAACATCAATTTACAAAAGTTAAAAAAGAATTAAATGACAATATTATTTGAAAAATTATTAAAAAAAGCTAACATGTATAACATCTTTAAAACATAATTTCAATAGAAAGTTGAAAAATACAGCACACCACATTGCATACACACTGCAGCACCATCATTCAAATTCAAAAGTCCTGCTGAATAAAAATATCTTCACCTGCTGGCAGAAAGACAAGCAAGAGGGACCAGCTGGACCTCATATGGCAGGGGGTTCCATAACCTACTGTCCCTTGAAGACTGCCTCCTGAGTCCCTCACCAATTACACCTGCAAAGTTGATGGAAGTGAAAGAAAGCCCTCCTCTGCATATCTGAAAGTTCACACTAGTTTGTATGAGGAGATGCAGACTTTCCAACAGAGTGGACCCAAGCCATGTAGAGCAATATAAATTCACTCCAACTGCAATTGCTTCTTTGGGGCATGTGTTTTGCCATCATAAAGGTAAAAGTAAGGTAGCCCCTTGATGTGATTGTTTAGCTGTTTAGCTGTAAGGGGTGGTGTTCATATCTGTTACTAAGCCAAAAAGCTAGCATTGTATGAAGACAACTCCAGTGGTCATGTGGCCAGCATGACTGCACCAAAAGCTGTTACCTTCCAACCAAAGTGATACCTATTTGTAAAGTCAAAGGCTTTCAAGGCTGGCATCCATAGTTTTTTTTTGGGGGGGGGGTTTCGGGCTATGTGGCCATGTTATAGAAGAGTTTATTCCTAACATTTCACCAGCATCTGTGCCTGGCATCTTCAGAGAATGCTGACCTGGAAGAAAGAAAGAAAGAGAAAGAGAGCGAGAGAATATATATATATATATATATATATATATATATATATATATATGGCTGGGCCTCAGGGTAGGAGGATATGCAAAAGAGGACTGGTGTCTGCTAATTGGTGATCATGGGAGAAAGGTGGACAACATAGATAGTGAGAAACCCAGAGAATCATCATGCAGGATTATTCATCCTCCTTTCCTCCTTTGAGAAAACTGAAGCAATTTATTAGTGTGCATGTAGATGTAGAGGCGATATACTGCAGGAAGAAAAAGAGCATTTCCTATAACAGTTGTGAATTGCTACAACAGTTTAAAATGAAAATGTGTGGATTTTAAGGGAGCATTCACTAACAAGAGCTGCATGTTGATTTGCCCGAAGAGACGGTCAGGCTGCATCTATACTGCAGAATTAATGTAATTTTGGCACTGCTTTAACTGTCAAAGATCAATGCTATGGAATTCTGGGATTCGTTGTTTTGTGAGATATTTAACCTTCTATGTCAGAAAGCTTTCCTGCCAAAATAAACTACAAATCCCAGAATTTCATAGGATGGAACAATGGCAGTTAAAGAGGTGTCAATATGCATTAATTCTGTAGTATGGCAGCAGCCTCACAGTAGGAATTTTCAGGCTCTCTTCAGGCTGTGTATATACATGAACACAACCTTCACTATTCCACAATAAATTAAACAATTTTGACACCCCATTACACAGCTCCATCCATGAATTTTCTTCAAAACATCAAAACACCAGGAGAGTGACTTAGATTGTGCTACACTTCAGGGTTGTCACACAGATTTCTATCTTCTTAGGCATAAATGGACTACACAGCAACACTGGGCTGCTTTATGGAGTGTGGTATAACCTATTGCGCCACCTTCTACAATATAACAGTGATATATTTTTCCTACACTAATTGTCAAAAATGTTTATAAATGGGGCACAGGTGGACAAATTTTAAATACAATTGAGTTAGAAATATCATGAACACCTATCTTTGTAGTGGGGGGGGGGGGGTGACTGCCAAGCACAGATATACTAAACCCCTAGATTTCTGACTCATTTTAATGAGACAGTAGTCGCTTTCTACCTAGGAAGATCAAAACAATAAACCAGGAAGTTCCTTCTCCAGACAAATGATGTATAAATCATTACCACGACTTAATTCATTGACAAAAAAACAATTGAACACTGTGTGGGAGTACTACAAATCAAATGGAGAAAATAGCAACTTAATGTTTGCCTAATATATTTGTTTCTACACAACCTCAAAACTTCATGGAAGCAGAGAATCAAGGCAACTGTCATCCAAGGAGCAGTTCACTCCTTCCATTTCAACACTGCACCTAGAGCAAAATATGGCTATTGACTTCATGTGTTACTTGTAGCAACATGTATTTCAATGGGTCTTCTCTGCCATTTCTTTTATTGCATTCTTATTTTTAAATAAATGTATTCCATGACTGAAAATATATGTTTACTTCAACGTAATCTCTACATTGAGTGACCTCTCTAACAAAAATAACAACTGTGGAAGAAGTACATAGATTTGAGAGAAAAAGTGAAAGAATTCCCATACCTTGGATCAAACACTGATCAGAGTGGAGATGGCAATCAAGAAATCAGAAGAAGACTAGGGATAGAAAGGACAGCTAGCCTATGAAAGAACTAGACCATACCCTAAAGAATAAGGATACACAACCAAGTACAAAAGTTACAATCTCCAAGCCATTATATTCCCCATCACCATGTATGGATGTGAAAGCTGGACAGTGAAGAAAGCCATGAGAAAGAAAATCAACTCATTTGAGATGTGGTGCTGGAGAAGAGAGTTGGACAGCCAAAAAGACAAAGTAAAGGATCCTAGAACAGATCAAGGCTGAACTCTCCCTGGAAGCCAGGATGACTATAGGGCAAAACAGATGAGCAGGAAGGATCAGCCAGAAGCCTCTCCCGGCCCGATTGCCCCAGGGCCATGGCAACCACATGCCACAGCCCTGAGGGTGCCCGCTGCCATGGTCCCAGATGGACCATAGAAAGAAGAAGCAAACATTCATTCCTTTTTAGGTTGCTGGGGTCTTCTGGGTGCCCTGGGGGCATGTGTCATCTAAAGGCCATACACCTGGAGCAGCTGGAAGCTGTTTCTGTCTGCCTGTCTGTTTCAGGCCTAAATTGACATTGTCATATTTTGTGCATACACATATTTAGAAAATAATGCTAGAAAAAGTTGAAGCCAGCAATAAGAGAGGGAGACCACAAGACAGATTACTAGACTTAGCCAGGAAGACTGTGGGCCTGAACATGCAGGACCTGAGCAGAAAGGTAGAGGATAGGGGGTCTTGGAGAAATCTCATCCACAGGGTCACCATGAATCGAGGTCGATTCAAGGGCAGCGAACTACAACAAATCTCTCTATTGTCTGCTGAGATGCTGTGCAGGGAGTAGAGGTAAGAAAAAGCCTTTGATGTCATACACACACAGAAATAAGTCCCACTAGCTTTCAGTGGCACTAGCATTTACTTTCAAATAACTTCTTGGCCCCATACAGACTGCCAAAATAAAGCTGTTTCGGGTCACTTTGGAGATATGCTGTTTAAATGATGTATGTGTCCTAAGAATCTGGAAGCTGCACTCCAGTCCTTAGGACTGGACTCTTAAGATGCATGCATCATTTAAACAGCATACCTCCAAAGTGACCTGAAGCAGCTTTATTTTGGCCTGTCTGTATGGGGCCTTTAGTTGTAACATTTGGTCACAAGTGGGAGGAGTTGAAAGTTAATGAATCATGTGTATGCCACCAGATCTGATACCAGTGTAAGAAGCTAGCCCCTGCCAGGGTGAGACAGTCTTAAAACTCTGCTACCAGACAGCGAGTGGATACAGCAATGGTGCTTTGCAGCATGGAGGTTTCAACAGGCCATGGCAACAAAGGCTAAAATATGAATAACAAAACAAAGTATTGCACTTATGGGTGCATAACCTTGAATTATGGATCTGTAACTGATCCATATTCACAAGCAATGTGTAGTCACAATTATGGCACTATTGCCATGATCATGAATTCCTTCCAAAACCAAATTGGGTGAAGGAGGTCTATTCAGCTGGCAATTGGGGTGCAAGGGGGATGACATTTCCATCCTCTTCTCATCAGCCAGTATGTAACAATCAGAAGCAAGATCTCTGTCACAAATCCTCACCACACTTCCTCACTGGCTAATGGGATGGGTGCAGAAACATAATCTGAACAGACCTCCTTCTACCAATCCGGTTGCTGCCTGGTAAAGTGAGTTAGGGGAGTGATCAAGCCAGGAGACACAACTTAGTTACATGTATTTACTAACCCACTTTACCAGGCAGCAGCCCACTATGTAGGCAATGTAGAATTCTGACCATGATGTATACAGTGGACCCTTGTTACCTGCTTGGGTTTGGTTCCAGGACCCCCCATGGATAACAAAATCCATGGATGCTCAAGTCCCATTAAATACAATGGCATAGTATGCGCCTTATATAAAATCAAAAAATAATGCTTGCTATTAGGAATTTATGCTGTTTTGGAATATTTTCAAACCATGGATGCTTGAATCTGTGGATTAAAAAATCCATAGATAAAGAGGGCCGATGATACTTTAAAACCTAATAATTAAAAATATATAAGAAATTTTCATCAAATCCAATAAAGAGACATTCCCATACAAACTCTCAGAATATCTATAAGAGGGGGGTAAATATGAAATAGATATCCTTCCCTCACCACCACCACCACCACCATGCAGTTATACTGTGTACTGTAGACTTTGAGAAGCCTCTAGATCACAGGAACATTTTAAAAAAGTTTTCACACTGTTCCCTGTGATTTTCCTGCAATTTGGCCAGAGGTTTCTCTTTTTCTATGCCAAATCCCTCACTGGCAGAAGAATTTGTTTTAAATGGATAAATAATAGAACCTTGATAATTTAACATTGTCGAATCCAAACAAAGAAATAGCTCCACTTCAGCAGTGGGGAAGTAAATGACAAGTGTTTTCAAATACAAATACCTGTTGTTTCTGGTTTCTGGTAAAAGCGTAAATAGGCTTTCCTCAGAAAGATCTGGGTTGCAAGCACGCAATCTGCTTTGCCCTTTATTCAGTGTGCTATGACAAGGACATCCAGTCACAGCTAGTTTCCCTGGTCACAGCCAGTGCAAACAAAATTCTGTCTTTGTTCTAGATATTGTACAATGTGAGAAAAAGAGAGTTCACTCAAATTACTAAGGTAAATAGTTGGCAGGACATGCCCGCAGAAGCAGCCAAGGAAACAACAGCAATATAACAAAGATTAATTTAAAAAGCACTGAGGTAACTGTTGGCTGGTTTACCATTCCTTCAGAACAGCAAGATAAACAGGGGGAATAACATTTCTTTTCTGGAAGTTACGGTATCTTTTTAAGCTAGATTCTGCTTAAGCTAGGGTCTCAAATTCCCCAGAGCAGCTGGTAACAGGTTTTAGACCTGAAGGTTTTTAGCCAAGGAAGGTGTTTCAGGGTTGTGAATGGGTTTAGTTATTGATATGTCTTAGGAGTCATCTTCCACAGCAATAAAAAAACATTGAAGGCTCTAGGTTAGGGACCTGTAAACCCATCACAACACACCACAGTAGTGTTTGAACTATTCCTAATTCATGCATCTGTAAAGATAAGGTAATGATAGAGTGAAGACTGCTAACAAGAAGAAAACACTGAAAGTCTAGGAGGACTATAAAAGCCTAGAATAAAAGGTTTAAACATTGACTTTTTGTTCTCATCCGTATCTCTCCACATGTGGCCAAGCAACATTGGAGAGTGGAGAAGATGGAAAAAGTTAATGATAAGGAAGATAGGAGAGAATGGCTTCTCCTTATTTTGGAGAGAAGTGACTAATAGAGTGACCCAGGGTTCTGTCTTGGGCCCAATGCTATTCAACATCTTTATCAATGCCTTGGGTGATGCAATAGAGGACATGGTTATCAAATTAGCAGATGATGCTAAATTAGGAAGAGTAGTGAATACCCCAGAGGACAGGATCACAATTCAAGATGACTTTTAATAGATTAGAAAGCTGGGCTGAAACTAACAAAATGAATTTCAAAAGGGAGAAATGTACGGTGCTACACTTGGGAAGTAAAAATGAAATGCACAGATATGGTATGATACCTGGCTTGACGGAAATACATGTGAAAGCAATCTAGGCATCTTAGTAGAGCACATGAGTCAGCAATGTGATGTGGCATTTAAGAAAGCCAATGCAATTCTAAGCTCCCTCAACAGACATATAGTGTCTAGATCAAGGGTCCCCAAACTGTGCTCTTTAAATAATTTTGAACTTCAACTCCCAGAATCCCAAACTATTGGCCAATATTCCTGAGACTCCTGGGAGCTGAAGTCCAAAATCTCTTAAAGGTCACAGTTTGGGGACCAATTTGTACCTCTAGTAATGAACTTAATAGCTTAACTGCAGCCAAGACAAAGGGTATAAAGACTGAGCTTTGGTTAGACCAAGGTGAAGAATAGTCTGAGCCAAAGCACTGGATCTGAACACAATCAAGGAAGGCAAACAGATGAATAGATGGCCATTGATTTAATCACTGGGCCATCAGGTGTGAGGCTGAAAACAAACAGCCAGTATTGTACTGGTTTTTGGAGGAGACGGTTTTTAATGTAAAGTTGAAGGCTTTCATGGCTGGCATTCATAGTTTTTTCTGGGTTTTTCAGGCTATATGGCCATGTTTGTTAGGAAGAAACTTTTCTGGAACATGGCCACATAGCCCGAAAAACCCACAAAAAACTAGAGATGGTTTTTCTTGTCTAGAAACTCCCAAATTTCCTGTAGGGAATTTCCAGTCTTATCTCTAGGGCTCCTACCCCCACCTTTGCAAGCTGCCTACATGGCATCTCTGCTTTGGAGAAATGGCAGTGTCCCTGGGAGGTCAGCTTGGTGTCAAAGTGAATTCCACACACACTCCAAAAGTTAATATAAATCAATATGGTCTAACACTGTTCTCTCTCCTGAAAAAGTCTCTATGGGTGCATCTGCACTGCAGAAATAATCAAGTTGCACACCACTTTAATTACCATGGCTCAATGCACAATACAGTTCCCTGAATTCCATAGCATTGAGCCACGGCAGTTAAAGTGGTGTCAAACCAGATTATTTCTGCAGTGTGGATGCTACCTCGAAGTGCCTTTGGTACTTCTTACATCTCAAGGACATAGGGAAATGTTTTTGTACCTCCCCCCCCCCAAAAAAAAAACCCACATAAAATATGCAAACCTTGTACATTTTTTCAAGCTTTAGTTTTAATTTTTTTAAAAAAAATCCCATGAATGCTCATTATTCAAAACTCATTCTTACATCTCATGTTCTATGAACAAGTAGTATAGTTTGTTCATCCTGTGTGAACAATTTCATGATTATGCAGCCATGCAAAACTTTCCGCCAATACAAAATGTGATGCTGGAACTAGGCCCTGTTCTTCTTTTGACATCAATCTACTTAAAAGAACCCCAGCTCCACTTTAGACGTCTGGTAGTGTGTATTTTCCTTAGCTTTGAAGCTTTTGTTACGATCACCACACTAACTTTTTCCTTTCAATCTGAACAACATACTGCAGAAGATATTTCTTTCCGAGTTCAATATGGTTTCCATCTGAGTAATTGATAACAGGTTTTAAACACTTCTTAATAGGGACTTCAAACACATGGCTGAAATGATTATATCAGGAGCTTGGAATGTCCTTCCATAACTAAAGCTAGAAGGGCAGGAGAGAGAAACCTTAAAGACAGCATGGTAAAGTACAAAGAATAATACAATGCCATCAGGATAAATTGCTACAGGACTCTGAAAGTGAGGCTCTGTCATTGATAACAACCCCACAGATACAGTTAATCAGATCTTATAAGATGAAAGAGAAATTTATTTTTAGGCTCCAGAACTGTGAGTCAAATCAGTAGGAAAACCTGAGATAATTTTGCCATTGTTTTTCTTGGGCCATTTAGTAAAGAATGGCAATATCTGAAATTGTAGAAGAGGAAGGATGTGGGGCATTCAACTTTAGAGGTCCTAATGGCTCTGAAAAGGGACAGAGATATTATGGTACCATTGCAGTAGTTGGTACTGAGAACAGCTCATTATGTGGGCTTCCACAATTTCTCGTTCTAAAACAACTAGGGGGGAAATCATGTGAACCACACCTATGAAGCATAAGGCAGTAATTGCTGTTCATACTAGACACCAGTTGCATGGTTATCCTATTCCAACATCATACTACTTCAGGATGTATGTATTCAGCAAACCAAGTGAACTCAGGCAAGATCCTTCCATAGGTTTGAATTTCCTAATTTAACACTATAGCAACTGGACACTATTGTTGCAGGGCAAGAATTAGTGATGTTCAAAATCTGTTCTCTAACATTCGAAAAGTTTTCTGCACCTGCCCCACCCACACCCCCCAAAATGGCACAATTCATCCAGCTCTGGGTAGTATGTAACTACCTAGAATTCTGAGATACATCATTTTGTCTAATAGTAGGATGCTTTGAAATTGAGTGAGAAACAAGGATGGGTAATGTGTCCTTTGAAAATGATACGGTAGACATTCATGCTGGGATGAAAAGTAATTTTGGAATTGTTTACAAATCCCTGACCTTGAGGTGCAGGTTAGGTCCCTGGAACTGCATCTTTAGGTTGTGTAACTAAAGGGATATGAAAGAGATCTTCAGTGGGTTTGATGTGGGATATAAACATTTGCTTCTGTCCTGAGAGTTAAATGGGGAAATCTCCAGTTGGTGTTCCTGATGGGAGCTGGCTGGGGAACAGTCCAATTATCAGTTATTCAGGGTGTTTCGCCTGACGAGTCTCAGCTGCTCCCGCACTAGGTTGCTCCTGCCATTTTGCAGATCTTGTAGAAAAACACATAAATAAGGTAATTTAAATAAATGGACCATTTTGTAACCCAAATCTGTTGTCTGGTTTTGTTATTTCCAGGTTGGATAGCAATGAAACATTTGGTGTGGAATTTTGCTTCCTGGAGTGGCAGGGAGGAGCATTCATTTTAATAACAGTTTTTAGCCCTCATGATTGTGGTATCTGTGGTGTTGTTTGCATCCCCAAGGCAAATCTATAATAGGGTCTTCTTGCCAAGTTTCTTCAGAGGGGGTTTACCATTGCCATTGTTATTAATATCCTCATTATAATAATTACCTAGCTTTCCATGAGGGCTATTTCAGGCATATGGAGGAATGTGTCTTGAATTCTCAGAGAACATTATGCATGTATGTTTCTGTGGATGTCTTTAATGCATCAGTTAATTTTAGATCGAAAGCTTGCAGTGTCATCTTCTGCAGAATGTACTATGGTAGTGGAGATGTCTAGAAATCCCAGTGGCTATGACTTCACTCATGTGACAGTATTCTCATAATGCATCCAATTCTAACAGATATACAAATCTATTTAACAGCTTATATATATCATATCTAAGTCAATGTGGCAATCATGAGGCCTTCCAGATGTTGTTGGCCTGAAGTTCCCAGCAACCTCAGGCAGAGTAGTCAATGATAAGGAATGCTAGGAGTTACAGTCCAGTAGCATCTGGAGGGCTGCATGATTCCCACACCTAATCTAAGGGCTTTTCTAACCAGTGCAAAACCACCTACTTTCAGCACTAGCAACAGAAATATATGCAAATTTGCTCAATTTCTATATTTATGCAAGACACAGAACTAGACAGAATGTTAACGTTTGATGAGCAAAATACAATGAGCCTTTATCATAACTATAGTTATTCAAGTACACGTGCTTCATGGATTCTTGCTTTGATGGCCTGGATCCAAATCACTATGCTCTAGTATCCACATGCCTAAAAGGGTTTTGAATGCATGTTTCACAAACCACAGTTGCCCATGATGTATGCCAAATATTTTTGCAAACTGACAGAAGTGTCAAAAACCCTTTTTGTTACAGCGTGGGAGTCTGCCATTCAAAATAGAGAGAAAAGCCAAAGTCCCACTGGGAAAGCAGAACTTGATAGCCTTGGGCATACCTTAAATACTTCTTTGGATTTTATCCAAAGCCTTTTTCATCTTTTCAATAAAAGAAAAATCTAAGTTTGTTGTGAGGGGAGGACTAGCTGGGCTGCAAATATTACTAATAGACTGATAAAGTGTTTACTGCTCAGGGATCTAAGAGTAATTCAGTGGATATCCTGCAGATGGCATATATAAACCTTTGATCTTGTTCACAAAATAGACCAAAGATTGTAAAAGCACCCATTGAACTTTCCCAATTCAGAAGGAGTGGGAGATGCTGAAAAGCTGCAATGAAGATGCTTTGGTGTGGAAGGTTCTTGTGGTTTCACATTTCTCTTCATATCTTTTTCCTTTCCAAAGGACTATTGTCACCCAGAACTAAAGTTAAACTAAAACAAGTGACACAAATGTCTAAAACTTCAACACAGCCTTGGAAACATTTATTCAACAGAGTGTAGGTTCAAAAGAGTAAATGCTTATAATTACAGAGCCTACATTCAATTAAATTTCAATACAAAGGGCAAATTTGGTTTATAATTACCTAGTTATTTCTATGTATTTAATCTGATTGAAATAAGAGATTATTCTGAGATTACTTTCAGTGACTGATAGACCAGAGGATGAAAGCGAGTAGGTGTACATTCCCTCCTGTTCTTCCTCATTAACAACTTTTGCCATCTTGACTATTCTCTGATATTGCTTGGCCATATGTCCCAGGTTTCAGTTATGATATGTTGTGGAATATGTGTGTTTTATCTCCTCATTGGGTCATTCATATATATGTAAAAGCTTGACCCGGAGACTCCTTTTGCACCTCACTGTGGGGTACAGAAAAGTGGCTGGTCTCCATCTTCTTGGTGTATCCCAAATACCTGTTTGATGTTTAAGACTGCCTTTCTCACATGGATGGCCAACCAGTTAGGGTTTTCCTAGTTGGCCATGAACAGGTATTTCAGGTCAGATGTGAACATGCAAATACTTTGACCCTGGGAACCTAAAACCATCTCCCCAGAGTGCCACACACATTTAGACTTCATTTTTTTCAGTGAAATGAATGATGTTCCTCTAATTTTTTTGGAGGACCAAGTAGCACAGCAAGAGTCAGTGAAGATCAGTGGGACCAGCTTTTAAAAAGGGAATGGCAGTGAACGCAGTTTAGGATGAAGCCATGCTCTCTAGGGATAATGAAGATGTGAGACTAGAAAACTGAATGGATCCAAAGGAACTTTGGGGGAGGACAGAGTTAATGAAGATGATATGCCCTCCCTCACATTTTATGAAAAGCACTTGGAGTTTGAACCTGAATCTGTCCTGTATTTTACTTTGTTTTTAGTTCTGGGCCTTCAAACTTATACACAGACACAGACACAAAAACACACCTTATTAAAAAAGATTCAAGACATCTGCAGTTATATTCATACACACACTGTTTGTTTTTTCATCACTAAACTGCAATGAGTCATTGGTTCAGAGGGCAGAATATAAAATCATCAAATCAGTTCCTTAGTAAATAAACAAACTTAATGGGCCATTAATTGCCATTCAAGTACTTTTTCCATATACACAAACAAGGAATTATCTTCTATTAATGACTCATTTCACTGCAAGATTAAGTCTTACATTTTACAATTGAAATATGACATCATGCAATTGCTTCAGGGTGTTCCCCCTGATAAAATTATTCATACACAAACTGTCCTTTAATGAAAATGACCCATTTTTCTTTAGACTCATTAAAAATATTTTTAAATATCAGTTGCACTTAGAGTGACTGTAGGAACTACTTAGAAACTAAAAGACATAACAGTGTTAGTCTGTAGAATCAGTATGTAGAGAGATCTTGTAGCAGATTTGAGACTAACTGAAAGAAAGTAGTTTGCAGCATGAGCTTTTGTAGACTTATGTCTATGAAAGTTCATGCTGCCAACTCCTTTCTTTCAGTTAGTCTCAAAGGTGCTAAAATATCTCTTTACATACTATTTAGAAACTAGTGGGTTTACAAAAGCCTTCTGCCTTGTAGTTTGCTAATATTCCTGGTTGAAGGATGGGCAGCAATCATGGGTCTGAGGCCAGTCTTCTGCCTCTGAGATCCTTGCTGGGGGAGGGGGGGGGGTTGCTAGGACATCCCAAAATGCCAAAAACATCTCTGAGAAGCAGCTCGAAATCTACTTGTGGTTTTGAAAAATCAGTAATACACACATATACATATAGTGCAGGAGAAGAGCCATTTAAAGAGTGACCTGCTTCTTCAAGAGGGCTTGCTGGACAACTTCATTAAAGGTAATATACTTTTTGTGCCACAGAAAGAGCAGTGGGGGATAAAGGACAAAAGGTAAGAAAGTTTATCAGTAGCAGCTAATGGTATAAATGAAGCAGCAAATCTACTCCAGTTTGGTTGGTTGGTTGTCTCCCCCCCCCCCCCCCATTGTGGGCCTTCAGGTCATTTCCAGATTATGATGACCCTAAGGCTTATCTATTATAAGGTTTTCCCAGAAAGATTTGTTCTGAGTTGGTTTGCCTTCACCTTTCTCTCAGGTTGACAGACTGTGACTTGTCCAAGGTCAGCCAGTGGAGTGGAGAGTCAAACTCTGGTATCCATAATCATAGCCCAACACTCAAACCACTACATTAGCAATTCTCAAACTTCTGTCCTCCAAGTGTTTTGGACTTCAGCTCCCAGAAGCCCAAGTCTTCATGTCTAAAAGCTAAGAATCCTGGGACTGAAGTTCAAAAGACCCAGAGGACCAGCATTTGGGAGCCACTGCAATACACCATACTGGTACTTTATCCAGCGTTTTAATTTGAACTATAAAGGATGCTGACCCTATGCCCAGAACAGGTTCAAAACCTTGGCTAACACCTTTACAGTCTGGGCTAAATCCTGAAGCAAATGCATAGTTGCTCTTATATATGAGTCACCAGCCACCAAGGAATTGACAATTAAGAATTTATTAACTGAGATATATCAGCTGGTTAACTCACACTAGCAACAGTTCTCATTCAGGCTCAAGTTCCACTGAACTCCTTCCACATGATTGGCTTCCATCTTCAACAGCTCCTCTTGGAGTTGATCTTAAAGTCAGTCACAGATTCTCACAAAATATCAGCTTGAAAGCCATCTCAGTGGAGACTGAGAACTGGGAATTATTGTAATTAGCCATAAGACTATAAGAAGACAATAAGCATGCTGAAAATCTCACAAATAATCTTCTTCCCTGACTGCATGGTGAGCTGCAAGGATGGAAGGCAGTTTGATTGCCTCCATGAATAGAAGCCAGAATTTCTCATACTTGGTGTTTGGCACCAAACCTGCTGTTAGCTGCTTTTGAGTCAATCTCAACTCATGGTGACCTTGTGAATGAGACATCTCCAAGCCCCTCTATCCTCTACCTCCAGATCCTGAAGGCTCAGGCCCATGGTCTTCCTAATGGAATCTATCCATCTAGCATGTGGTCTTCCTCTATTTCTATTTCCATTCATATTTCCCAGCATCATTATCTTTATGAGCCGTACCTTCTCATTATGTGGCCAAAGTATGATGGCCTTGATTGAGTCATCTTGACTTCCAGGGAGCATTCTGGCTTGATCTCTTCTAGTACCCATGGGTTTGTCTTTTTAAATGTCCATGGTATCCTCAGCACTCTTCTCCAGCACAATATATATCAAATGAATTAATTTTCTTCCTATCTCCTTTCTTCACTGTCCAGCTCTTTCATCCATTGCATATTCATAGGTCCAAATTTAGTTAAATAGGTTATAGATCAATAAAGTGTACCTTAATCAATGCATTTACTTGTGTCTGATCTTGTTATTTCAGGGTCATCAAAGCCCTGGCTCATACACTTAAACCTTCTCTCTTCCCCCATACACACACAAATGTGAAACAGGCTGTCATTACAACCACATGGAAATAAGAACTATCCAATGGTATATCTTTGATGTCACACGATCCCAAGGAGTTGCCCATTCATGCAATTTCTTCTTTGCTCCTCCTGATAAACAGTGCATTATCAACACTTCAAAAACGAGACGGTTACAAATATACTTCAAGATGTGCAGCACATTTCTTTGCATATCTATTTAGAAATAAGTTCAGCTCAATTCAGTGAGATTTATTCCCATGTAAGGTTGTACAGGATCGTAACCATAATGTGATAAGGAAATACCAATACAGAAGAAATGAGTCATTCAGACTGATAATTTTTAACTTGATATAATAAGTAGGCAGAAAACACAGAAATGTAATTCTAAAGGTTTGTGGGGGTGCTTAGATATAATTCTTTCTTCACTTTTCACAAAAGATAAAAGTTCCTTTTAAAAAATGTTACTCCACCCTATTTCCAAGGCCCCCTTCCAACACTGTGATTTTGTGGGGGGGTTTTTATGAGATGGGTATAAGACATGTATCAGCTCTCTCTATATTTTTCCTCTTTGTTATATACTAAAGTACAAAGTGCTTTCCTTCAGAGGAAGGAACTGGCAAAAGTACCTCTGAGTATTCCTTGCCTAAGGAAACATTTTGAAATTTATGGTATTGCCATAAGTCAACAGGTGACTTGAAGGCACATGCACACATATACGGTGCAAATAGCTGCCATGTTAATCTTGTTTTGCACAAGCTGTCTGAAAAAAGACAACATTTGACACTCCACAAGTACAGACAATAAATTAGCAATAACAGGTTTTTAACTGAAAATAAATGCCTATCTTTTAGTCTTTCTTCAGTATCGTGTTTGGAGAACTTTTTGTGTATTTCAGAACTCCAAAACCATCATAAAATAAATGAGCTCTTTTTGGTTGTGTACATAGCTATTTTAGCACTTACATAGCCATGGGATATCATTCAAAAGTGAGGTACAGTCTGTTTAGTACCTCAGTCATATCTAGTCTTCATCATGAAATGTAAAGATGCTTAAGGATGCAACAGTTCTGCAAACAGCACTTTAATATATTTGACAGCATGCCTGAAATGAGAAGGTACCTCAGCTGTGATATACTGACATTGCTCCAAGATGTTGACCTAAGAATCACACCTTTCTGTAGGGAAACTCTGCACTTCTTTTTCTGACAAATAATTAATAACTTTCTTGCTCATCTGCCTCTGTTAGGAGAACACACTCTTCCCTTGCCATCAAATACATAAAATGTCCACATTTGGATGATTTTATCAATTTTGAAACATTTGTTTAAAAGAAATGAGCAAGGATATTAGCCATGAGTAGAGCCTGGGTTAAAATCTGAGCTTGCTCTAAAGCCATTAGCAATGGTTTTGCAGTTGAGATCAAGAAAGAATGAATACTTCCTGGTTTGTTTGTTGGTTCCTGCTGAAGGATTATATGTGAGGCCAGTGGCATCACTGGGGCATGTGTGCCATGGGATGGCCTGCACTGGGTGACACACCTGAAAATCTAGTCACCTCCCTATGTATCCTCTCCCTGTGTGCTGTCCCCATGCTCCCCTCCACATGTTCTTCCCATGACCCCTCCCCATGCACTGTCCCTGTGCACTGTTCCTGCATACTCCCCCTCCATGTGCTCCCCCATCCTATGTCATCCCTTTTCCTTATCATGAAAAGGACAGAGAAGCACATGGAGAGGGAGCACATGCCACTGTAGAAGCCCTGCTCCAAGGAGCCCCAGCCCCTGCATCAGGTGACACCAAGTGTAGGGATGGCACTGTGTGAGGCCAATTTGTATCTGAGTTTACTAAGCCAAGATACCATCTTCCAGCTATGCAGACAAATCTACAAAAAGTATAGATTTTGCCACAGCACGGGGAAAACCCAAATGAATATGAACACAACTTGCTGCACTGGATCTTCCCACTGGGTAGCTAGGGATTCTTACACAATGTGAACTGATAACCTTAGGTGAGCTTTATGATGGTGGGGGAATAACTCATCATTTTTGGTGGCAGCTTTGTGTTTGTGTGTGTGATAACATGTCTACTCAAAAACAATGTATATCTTTCAATTTATTTGTTAGATGTGTATCTTGCCTTTCCTCTGATAACTCAAGGCAACCTATGTGGGTCAATTCAAGCCTTCTCATATGAGGGGGGGGGACAAAACGGACCCACAGAGTAGTGACTTTCTCAGTGCTTCTCTGTATGTTGACATAGTACTTCTGTTCTTTTCCCTGAGGGAGATGATGGTAAAAGCATACCTTTTGTAAAATGGATTTTTCCAGTGCAACAAAAGACACACTTTTACTACCATCTGCCTCTGGAAGAGAATGGAAATGCTATGGAGACTGAGAAAGCTGCTACTCTTCCTCTCCATTTCAGCTTTCTTTTCTCATGCAAAGAGGTTCTCCATTTTATCCTCAGTACATCCCTTAGCAAGCTAATAGAGTATGACCAGTAACCCAAAGAGAGTATTAAGCACACATTCTCCATTGAATAACATGATTCTGTGAGGACTTGAATCCCAGGCTTAGTTCAATATATTAACTATTACAACACATTAAGAAAAGAAGCAACATTTGAAGTGTATGCACAATATGCTTCACACATAATTCTGAGAGTGTGTCTAAACAGGTGGCTCCTACTCCTCACAATGGAAAAGGCACTGTGGAACAATTCAGTTTTTCTTTACCTATAAGATGCCCTCTTAGTGGGAAAAAGATGAAAGAGTTAAAAAACACGGGAAGGCTACAAACTGCAGAAAGTGTCATATAGATCTTCTGGAAGCTTCCATGAATGATGTAATGTGATTATTGGAGTAAAAGCCTTGCCCTGAGTTTTCAGACAAAAGGAACATCATGCTCTGCATTCAGTTGGTCACACCTGCACTGCATGGGGAATGTGCACTTAATACTCTTATTTTTCTAGCACTTGGGATTAAAGTTTTGTCTAATCCACATGCAATGCAGCTGCGCTTGATAAGAGTCATCTGTTATTCAGATGACTGTGCATTAATATTTCCAAATCTAAGTGTTAGAGACAACTTCCATTAAAATGCCTAGGTAAATGAGGAAACTTAAGTAGGACAAAATCTGCTGCTCTTAAAAAGCTATTATAGATAAAAAATATTATGAGTTTGGTCAAGTGACTATGATGGAATTACTGTGAGAAAATCAGTGGAAGCTGAATCTTCTTTCCCTTTTATGCGTTCATTTCACTGACTCTATGCTTTATGTATTTTCACTCTGAGCACTCAGAGATTGATAAAGCGGTGGAGGGGGGGATCGGATAGGACAGGATCCCCACTCCTACCATAGCAATACCTATGTAGTTACATGAATCCTAATGGAGCACCTTGTCACAATGCTCCAGTACATATGGAGCTTATCTGCCTGTAGCACTTGGCCTTTTGAATTAAAAAATAGAAGCAAGACTGATAGGTTATTTTAAATGGTGGGGGGAGAGAAAACATTTATACCTTACTCTACACAGTCAAGAGTTTTTGGAGAATTTTACATATCGATTCCAGGAGAGATGAGGCAGACAAGGATGAAAGTCATTTTCTTTCAAGCTTACAATCTAATAGGGATGGGGAAGCAAAAAGGAAACAAGAATCTTCAAGCATCATTTTCTTAATATTTTGAGGCTCCTTATTCTTAACTGTCTGCAGGTTGACTTCAAATTATAGAAACCCTATGAGTGAGAGACCTCCACCCTGTCATCACTTGTCCTGCTCAGGTCTTGCAAAACCAGGACCATGAGTTCCTTGATTGAGTTTATCTATCTGTAATGCAATCTTCTTTTTCCTACTGCCTCCACCTTGGAGTACTCTCCTGGCTCTCAGGAGCCCATAATCCTGTCACCTCAGAAAGATAGTAATTAGTGGGTGGAATGGCTGCTGCATGAAAACCAAGGAACAGGCAATGTTCAGTAAAAAGGCTTCACAGGAGGACTGACAGTGGTCATATTTTCCTTCTCTCTCTTTGTTTCTCTCTCAGTCTTCAGAGTTCATTTTTTAAAAAAAAAAATAAATACAAACTTTCCCATATCATCAAGGAACCAAGGAAAAAAAAAGGAGGAAAATTTCTAACCTAAAAATCTTTTTTTTTCTTGCAGCCATCCAGAAATTATTCAGTTCTTAGTTTCTCTTTGAAATGCCCCTTCTCATTTTGTTTCTCGTGTCCCTCTTGGTTTTCAAGCCTCAGACCAGTAAGAGTATCTGAGAGAAATGGAACAGAGTTGCTTGTCCCATCGTAATAACCTTTATCCCATGATTCATGAAGCAATAGAATTCCTGCCCTTGCAGATCTCAGGTCAATGGACTTTGGATCTATGAACCATCTTATTCACTAATTATCTGTTGGTAGCACACAACAAGTAGGGTCTGGATTCCTTCCAGTGATGGAATCATGCATACATATCTTGGAAACCACTGCCTTTTCCTCTGTTGACATAAATGGAAAAGCCCTATAGGCAAGTGAGCACTATGTGTGTTCTGGAACCCCTGATCATTTGAGGATTTGCCCTCAACTCATCTGACTAAATGATGAACAGATGATGTATACCCCTTGACAAAGGAGTGGCCAACTCAGAAGTCATCATTGTGCCTTTGAAGGCTCTATATTCAGAAGTGATTTTCCCATCGCAGTTTCTTTTATCACAGCAGTACTGTATCTGAGGATCCTTCCTCAGAGCTAACTATTATCACTTCTCACTGACAACCCAGAGAACATCAAAGCACAAAGCAGAAAATGAATGGCAGGAAGTGGAAGCTGGACAGTAAATCAATAGCATCAAAGCTCGTGTCAAGAAAGATGATGCACAAGACAGACAATCTAATTTCAAGCTGTATTCAGAAAAGTCACCACTGCCAGAGTCTGAGTCATCAGGTTCACTAACAGTATAAGGGAAAACAGGTGTCACTAAAGCTCCCAGAAATCCCAGTGAGCATGGTCAATTGTCAGAACTGATGGAAGTTGTGATCCAAAACATTTGGAGGGAACCAGATTGCAGTTTGTGACATAGGAAGTTCTCTTTGTGACATAGTAAGTAACCTTATATCTGGTTGGACTATTTGCTCACCAAGACCTTCACTGTCTCTTCAGACAGACAGTGGCTTTCCATGTTCTTACGCAGGCTGATTTTTTTTACCTGTAGATGCTAGAAACTGAACCTGAGACTACATGAAAAATATGTGTTTGAGCATTCCTTAAACTACAGTACCTACCACATTAATATTAACAACAACAACAACAACAACAACAGGCAAGATTTGTATCCAGGATTACTCTATTACAGAACAGACTGAAGGGAGAAAATGACAGAACCCCACTGGTGATCACATACAACTCCTTGATATGCCTGAGACCATTGAGGCATATCGTCAGTAAACAATGAACAATGAACTATAACCCATTCTGGACAATAATATTGACTTCACAGGGACTCTTAGTGACAGACCTTTACTCACCTACAGACATCCTCCAAACCTCAAACAAGTACCTACCTACAGGAGGACCTGCAACACAGGTGTGAACACAAACCCAGCTGCCAACTCTGCCCTCACATTCATTCAGGAAATGTCATCACTGGACTTAATGACATCATCCACAGTAACAAAGGGAGTTTCATATGCTCATCTTCTGTGATGTATGCCATCCTCTGTCAGCAATGCCCTTCAGCATTCTACATTAGAAAAAAGGCCAGTTCCTGCACCGGAGGAAAAATGGAAATAAACCATCCATTAGGAATGGGAACACAGAACATTTCAGTGTCCATAGGCATTCCATCTCAGACCTCAGAATAGTGATCCTTGAACAAAAGAACTACAAAGGAAGATTGGAAAGAGAAATGGCAGAATCGGAATGTATCCACAGACTACAGTCCATCAGCAATGGTTTGAATAGAGATAATGGTTTCCTGGAACACTATACGTATTTCAATTCCCTAACCCCCATCCTCATGAGGGTGCCCTTGACCAGTTCATCATATCCCCCTCTCTATTTCCACGTTACATTCCAACACTCATTCATATGGTTATCTACTCTCCTCAGCTTTACATATCAGCCTTCCTCCTGTCTTTGCCCCCCTCTTCCCCCCAACAATTATAGTTAAAAATGAACTTGTCATCTCATCTCCATACCGAGAAGGGTTTGAATTTGAATTGACATTCTCATACACAAACAGTTTATATAGGTCTGTCTCCGTATTCTCCATTCCAAACATGCATCTGAGGAAGTAGGCTGAAGTCTACAATAGCTCATGCTACTAACTTCTTTCTTTGAGTTAATCTCAAAGGTGCCACAAGATCCCTTTGCATACTTGTGTTCTGTCCATGAGCCACATTCTTTCCCTTAATTGGTCTCAATTGGAAGCTGACTTTGTCAGTTGAACACAAATATTCCAACCAGCAATGGTGCCAAAGAAATCTTATATGAGAGGAGACAGAGGTATGATCTCTGAGCAGGTTATCAATTGAGCAGATCACTGGAGTATTCATTGACTCTTGATGCTTACCAATGGCTAGGTTGATGCTTCTCCTAAATTCCTGATTATTAAATATAGATTTTGCTGAGACACTGAGACTGAGCTGGACTGAACTAAGTAAACTCACTCTGACAGCTGCAGACTGAATAGTTAATATTGTCTTGTTGAGTGTTTGCCCTAGTAAGATTAAACAACAACTTCTTGTGGCTTTGAAAATGATGTGTTACTTATGTATAGTAAATTGTACACATTGTATACACAGGTTATATTTACAGTTACTTTCAAAACTAAATAATCTGTGGAGACTCCCTCCAAATGGTCATAAACAGTCTCTAGCATGGAGTCAAGCATCCAAAACATTCCAAAAAAGTATAAATTCCAAATAGCAAACCTTGATTTTGCCATTTTATATAAGGGACACCATTTTGCTATGCCATTGTGTTTAATGGGACTTGAGCATCCACAGATTTTGTTATTCATGGGGGGTCCTGAAACCAAACCCCAGCGGATAACAGGGGACCACTGTACTTTATAATATAAAGAATAAATGTGAAATTTTGGTACTCATTAAAATTTGCTGGCTTCACTTGAAATTCCTTGAATGATTTGCTTAAGATTGTCTTCCAATATTCCCCCCAGGTTTTGTTTCACACAGAATAGCTGCGGTGCTACAATTACAATAAAAACAGATAGAATAATTATTTTAACTATGTTTTAATGTGCTTTTAAACTATTTCAATTTAGTGTTTTAATAATAATATGGTTTATTCAATGGATTATTTAACATTTGTATCAAATAGGTTTTAGCTGTAATTGGTTTGAATGTGTTCTAAGTTGCTTTAGATCCCATACTGGGAGGAAGATGAGATATCAAAGCACTTTCGCATAAAATGGCTAGAAGAATTAAATCTTTGAGGTTTGTGGTTCTTCACTCACGTGAGTCATTCTCTGTTCCCCAATCTGTAGTATCTGCTTAATGTTTCTGATGGTATCAGGACAGATGAAAAGTATACTGAAACATTGCATGTAGACCATTTTGACAATTAGTAGCACTATGGAATGCTGGAATTAGTAGTTTAGGGAGCAGCATTTAGAATTCTCAGCAAGAGAGCTGACTGTCTCACCAAAATGGAATCAATGATATAGTGGTTTACTATGAAAAGACCTTTAGAAACTACATGACATAAATGCTACCACTACTATTATACTACAACTACTGATTACAAAGAATTGTTCTATCTTGGATCAAATATATATCAAAACAGAGACTGCAGTCAAGAAATTAGATGGAGACTAGCAGCTATGAAAGAACTGGACAAGATCCTAAAGTGTAAAGAAATAACTCTGAACATGAAAGTGAGGATCATCCAAGCCATCATATTCCCCTTCGCTATCTGCGGATGTGAGGCTGGAGAGTGAAGGAAGTTAATAGAAAGAAAAGCAACTGTTTTGAAATGTGGTGCTGGGGAAGAGTGCTGAGGATACTGTGGATGGCCAAGAAGACAAACAAATGGGCTCTAGAAGAGATCAAGCCCAAACTCCCGCTTGAATCCATGATGACTGAACTGAGACTGCTGCACTTTGGCTACATAATGAGGATGCAGCATTAGAAGAGACAATAATGCTAGGGAAGGTAGACAGCACTAGAAAGAGAGGGAGACTGCATGCCAGATGGTTGGACTTGGTCAGAGAGGCCATAGGCCTGAGCCTGAAAGACCTGAGTAGAAAAATGGAGGACACTGGGTCTTGGAGAAGTCTCTTTTATGAGTCATGGTCAACATGAAGGCAGCTAACAACAAAACTTATTACTTTATATTATGTACTTTTTAATTATAAAAAAGAAGTATCACAATCTCCATACAGCAATTTACTTTATCTCATTTCTCAGATTACAGTCCACAGCCCCCAAGAACTATGAACTACTTTCTTCCCCAGCATTATCATATTTGTAAAAAGAAGGATCTATGAAAAGAATCTCACACAAAATATGCATCATGCAGAGCTCCATTTTAACACTAATGAGTTGGAGATATATACACATACTCACACACACACACACACACACACACACACACTTCAAAGCTGGCACCAGCTACATTTCCTGAAAAATCAGTCCTTTAGAAAACTGAAAGCATGAGACAATTGAAAAGGATGAAAAGAAAGCCTGAAATGCATCCATTTTTTGAAGAGCGAAATGTAGTTTTCTAGGCTCTTATTAGATAGTTCCCAGCATGCACAATATCTTGTGAGGTGCATGTTGTGTGCTTTGTTCCTAAGTCTGAATGAAGAAAGCATTGTAGTGCCAGAGAATTCATTGTGAATTCCACCACTGCCACACTCTAAATTTTCAGCTAAATTGTCCAATCTTTTGAATCATAACTGGAACTAACTATTATAACAGTGGGATATATTGATCAAAAGTGTTGTATCAACCCACATATTCCCTTTTAAATCACAATTTTTTTATTTATTTTTTATTTTATTTTATTATTATTATTATTATTTTATTTTTTTTTTATTTTTTTTGCCTATTGTAAAGAGGTTATAGCCCTTTTGGAAGGTATTCATGAGAAATTACTTCTCCTCTAACTTAGAGTCTCTCACAGCTATAGTTATAGCTCTTCATAAGTCATCTCCTTTCCCCCAGTTCTTTGATGCACTAACTGATTGTACTAGAAAATCACAAGTTATGTAGCATCACTGCCATTATGGTTCCTTCATAAGCACTAGTTATAGATGGGACAATTGAATCACATATTTGATCCAAGCGCAAGACTTTAAAATGTGTGAACACTAATATCGAAGGAGGAAGGTAACTGGTTTCTGCACATGGAAGTAAGATATGAGTACTCCTCAAATTACAGCTTTACTCATGCTACCATTTCCTCCTGTCTCATTGCCTATTTTGGGTCCATTGGATCCCCCCCCCCCCCAAGATAATGCTTCACTTGATTTTATTGTTACCACAAAGATCCTGAACAGAAATCATATGTGGTACAGTCCTTTTAAGGCTATGTGAACACTGAAATCTTTGGAGGTTATTGGTCTATTCGGTTAATTTTCTATGTGAGCATATTGGTTGGTTGGTTTCTGAGCAGGAAACATAAAATCATTTGTCCCCAGCTCTAAATTCAACAGTCTTAATGGAACTCTACCAAATGCTCTTTCTGTATGCCTCAGTCAGCCATTGATAGGAAATATGCTGATAATTGCTTGCCTAGTTGATTTTAGCTCACATCTGTAATGAAATAAGCTATAGCCTATGGAACCTTTAAAATACAATATGAAACAATAGCCCCTTATAAACCTTTGTCTTTATTTATACAATAAAATGTTATATGCCCATCAAGTGTTCTATAACCACATCCCTTCTCCAGAGCTGGATTCCACCTCATATATTGATTTCTTTCCTCGGTTTTTAAAAGCAAAACTGCTCTGTTGCCATTTTTAATTGACTGGCGGCATTACATATTGTAGTGGCTTCTGCATTATTAATAGACCAGCTCAGTTCCTCTAAGGAAAGTTTGCAAATCCAAATGATATTCTTGCCACACAGACACACAATAGTCAGCTTGCATTCATGTAAAAAGACTTCCTGTATACATATTCAACATGAAATAAGACCTTTAAAAATTTATTGTTTTGCATCTTTTTGTGTCTCTGGGAGAGCTAGGTCATTTGCTGTCTTTGGATACCATATTATTAGGGAAGAATGGTCAACTGTCATGGCTTTGGGGGGTTTCATTGGACCCATGTGAGACCCCAGAGGACCATATCTCTCACCTCCCTCTTGATTCTGGGTGTCAAAAACGGTTTCATACCTAAATGACCAGTAGCACCACAAAGCTTCTGGGAATGCTATGGACCATTTTGCTGAATGTTAAAAAAAAATGCAGCTTAGAACCTGTTACAAGGTCAGATGGGTTTTATTTCCAAACAGGAATTGACTTGACAGTCACTTCCAGTTTGCAGGGGGGGGGGGGGAGAAGAAGCTTGGCTGATGTTTTTAAGAGTGAGCCTCCCAACTCCCAAAGACAGCAATTTGGTCAGCTGAAACCCTCACAAAAGTTTTATGTACACCAGTGTTACTATAAGAATAAGTATAAAAGTATAAATGGACTAAATCGTTAAGAAGAAAAGGACTGTTTTCCTGATGATTCCCTGGCAATTCCAATAATAATAATAATAATAATAATAATAATAATAATAATAATAATAATATTTATATCCCACCTCTTCTGTTATGGGGCCCAAGGCGGGTAACAACAAAGTTTGTACAATACACAAAAATAAAAACAACAAGCCCCACAAGACCCCAGCCCAACTCTCCCTCAAGTAGAAAATTAAACAATAAAACATGGTTACAACATACATAACAATACATCAAAATTAATAAACAATCCATGAATGAGAAAAATAATAAGAGGAGGGGGATTCAATTGGTTCTGGACATTATCAATTGGGGAAGGCCTGTCGGAAGAGAAAGGTTTTTGTCGCCTTTTTGAAAGCCTCAAGCAAGGATAATTGGCGAATCTCTTCCGGCAGGTCATCCCAAGTTTTTGGAGCGGTGACAGAGAAGGACCTCCGGGAGGTCACCACCAGTCTGGTCTTTCTAGATTGTAAGAGGTTTTTCCTGGAGGATCGGAGTGTACGGGAAGGATTGTGTGGGATGAGGCGTTCCTTCATGTAGGGCTTTATAAGTGATAACCAACACCTTGTACTGTGCCCAGAAGCGAATAGGCAGCCAATGTAGTAATTTTAAAATAGGTGTAATATTTTCTGGCGACCAGTCTGGCTGCCATGTTTTGTATCCATTGGAGCTTCCGGACGTGGCACAAAGGTTGGCCCATGTAGAGCACATTGAAGAAATCATGAAAACACTTCCATTCCCCTTCAGTAGCACCACACATGATCACACCATAGATGCTTCTGCCCATGTCTGATGCTGAACAGAAAGAAAACAAAAATAATGACCACAGAAGAAATAGACAAATTCAATCTAGACAATGAGGAAATTGAAATAGTTAAAGAATTCCCATATCTAGGATCAAACATTGACCAGAATGGAGATTGCAGTCAAGAAATAAGAAGAAGACTAGGAATGGGAAGGGCAGCTATGAAAGGACTGGAAAAGATACAAAAGAGAAAAGACATACAACTGAGTACTCAAGTCAGAATCTTCCAGGTCATTGTATTTCCAATTACCACATACAGATGTGAGAGCTAGATAGTGAAAGAAGCAGACAGAAAAAAAATCAACTCATTTGAAATGTGGTGCTGGAGAAGAGTACTTAGGATACCATGGACAGCAAAGAAGACAAACCAGATGGGTTCTTGAACAGATGAGATCAAGGTTCTCCTTGGAAGCAAAGATGGCCAAGTTGAGACTACCATACTTCGTCTACATAATGAGAAGGCCTGGATCACTGGAAAAAACAATAATAATAGGAAAGGTAGAGGGTAGAAGAAAGAGAGGAAGACCACAAACCAGGGCAAGGCAGTGGAGGACAGGGATTCTTATCTAATTTGTAATGTTGATAGGACATCAACACATGGCAGTTAACATGAACTCTATGTGAGAAACAAATTCTATGATCCAGTGTGATTATTTTTCAAAAAACCAACACACAGATCATTATTCCCTTTTTACTACCAATCAATCTCTCTGTCTGTGTTAGGGTAGGTGTGTATGCTTACAGTATCAAATGTACTTCGATTATGCTTGAAAATGCCCACCACTCACACTAGGAGAAGCCTTTTATTTTTACCTACACCCACTTTAAAGCATGCTTCTGACTGATGTAGGATCCTTCAGACTCAACAGTATAGAATGTGATGAAAAGGCTGCAGTGGAGAAGACCTATTGGAAAATATTAGGGCTCCAACTTGTGTCTAACATCTGTTTGTACCTTTGAACATAAGCTGCTTTAGATTCCCACCCCCCCTCAAGCTACAAACAACTAATGGACAAGTCAGTCTTTTATTTTATTTTCCCCCACAGTATTTCTTCTCTGGCCTATGTAACAGAGAAGCATCCCATTCTATGATCATAAAAATGTTTATGTTGCTAGTAAGAGTACCCTTCAAACACATTTTTTATCTTATTGAAGGTCAAAACTTTCAGTTTGAATAAATGAGCATATATCCAGAACATCTGGAAGATTACTATTTAGAAACATTCTCTGCCACCAGCTGTTTCTCTTCTGGGTTGAGACACTTTCTGAATAATTAAGCATGCATTTCACTCTAGATAGAGATGTTCATTAAGGAAACCAAAAAAAGATCAGCAACTACCATTTGGAAACAATATGTTCTGGTGTGTCACGGGAGACATGTTGTTCAGTTACATTCTTAATATTTTCCAAGGTAAACCAACAAATGTTTGGGTTCAAATAGTCCTTTTAGTATACAACAGAGTGAAACAATGCACACATATGTGTCTTCAGTACCAGGGTCTGGAATTTATGAATCCCAAATAATGGTACTTGTAAAACTTTCACTCACTTTCACTCTCTCACTCACTCTCTCTCTCTCTCTCTCTCTCTCTCTCTCACACACACAGAGGGGGGGGGGAAGGGAGTGTCCTGTTTCAGGCTGGCTGGGAGGAAACCATCAACTGATAATGCAGGCAGAGGCAGTGAATTACAAGCAGCTAGGAAGTGTCCTTGCCTGTAAGAGTCTGTTAAAACAAAGGCATTGATCAAGCAGTCCGAGTCAAGCGAAACAACAGGAATCAAGGTCAACACAGTCCAAGGGTTGAAGAAGGCTCAAAGTCGAAAGTAGGAAATGCAGGAGTCTGGAAACAGGTATCAGGTACAGGAATGCTGGGCAGGAAACAGACAAGTTGCTTCTAGCAACTGCTTTAGGCAAACTCAGCTTTTAAATAGCCTGACACCATCTGTTTCTAATCAGAGCTTGCTTGCTGCTTGGCCTGCGGCTTGGCTGAGTATCTTAGAGGCAAAACAGACCACCAGCTTCAGCCGGCTTCAGGGTGGCATGGGGGTATGGGGTTTGAATGCTGCATGCCCCAACACTGCCCGCCCATCCAGACAACTGCCACTGAGGCAGCATTGTGATGCTCCAGCAGCATGGCTTTATACACCACACACTGCAGGAGCACCGAAAAGCTGGCACCATGGTGGAAAGGGTGGCTTTTTTCCACCCCAAAAAGGAGTGGCATTTTGCCAGTCCTTTTTGGGCTGGAAAAACACCAAATCAGGGCCACGGCACATGGTTGCCGTGGCCCAATCCATTGATCGAAAGGGTGGCATCACTATCTTTGTTGCATCCTTTGTTGGATCCTTTTGTCCTTCCTCCTATATTGAAGACTTAAGACCCCAGCTGTGTCATCTTCCTCATCAGCAGGAGAATCTTACCCTTGCCCTGCTGGCTGAGGTTCTTCAGCAGAGGGAGCTGGCTGGGAATGCTTGAAGTGGGAAATTATGCAGGAAGAAGGAATCAAATTGGCGATCTATCCCATCTAGCACTTTTTCCACAGTGACCAGCCACATATTTAAGAGAAGCCCATAAAGCTGGATATGGAGATGAAACCACTCTACCATTCACCAGAGATGTCACTGTCTTTCAGTAGTGAAACCATGCTATGTTTTATGTGAACTATTCTAGGCTTTACAGGAGCTATTCAAGGTATTAAACCTACTTTGGGATCAAAGTACAGCATTATGAATATCTCCCATAAAACCCAACTTGGAATCATCACAATGAAGCAACATAGACACCAGCCATTTCTATTACATTTGTTCCCCACCCACTAGTATACAGGTCTTCAAGAGGAAATATACAGTCATAAAGAATAATAACAATGATCCCACTCCAACCTCTCAAGTTGCAGGTAAACATATTATTGTCACATCTATATACTTTATATCAAAAATCTGGCAAAACAAAAGCACCATAGTATTTACAAAGGACACCATTTACACAAACACAGGTATACTGCCATAAACATACAATGACAGAGACCTGGGTAGCATTATCATGTCTCCTCAGTTATTAAGTTCTTCAAATGAACTCAGAGCATCAGTCTCTCCCCCCTCATCCCATTGTGAACATAAAGTAAGTCCTAAATGTTGCTTTTTGTCTTTTCTTTAACATTTAATTCTTATCACTTAAGAAAGAAATAGAAGAGTGGAGGTAGTAAGCCATTTAAATCCATCCATGCAGTGCTTCCCAGTTTCCATTTACTCTGACTTCTGTGCAAGCCCAGCATTTCAAATTTGCACTGGATTAATTAGCTAATTAGATTCTTTAGGAAGCCAAAACTCTCCCTTGTCTAGCCTTTGCCCCATTGACCTTGGATATTCCAGTTTTGCAGAGAGGGTATCAAATTAGTTGCCAGAGAGTTATTTATCTGTTTGGCTCACTGTGCAATGAAAAATCCAGTACACACACCACAACAAATGTGTATGGTGTAATACTAATGCAGAATGAAAGTTAGGAAAACATGGGAGAGTGATCCAGAAGAGGAGGGTTTTCTTGTACAAATCAGCAAGTCGTTCCCACTACGATAAGCTCCAAATCTTGATTCGGGGTATATGCCCCTAGTTCCCACTGGAAATCCATTCTGATCCTCATTGAATCAATTCCAGGGGAAATAAAGTGGAGCAAATGCAAAAAGTCTGGGGTTTTTTTGGTAGCAGTTATTTTGAGGTTCTTTTGAGAAGAATCGGTTCTGACACGATTCCTAACAGTGGGAATGCCAGATCAGAATTGATTCTTTCTGAGGGGAGGGACAAGTGGCAGAGGGGTGATGTTTTGACAGATCCACCATTTCCCCCCCCTTGCAGCACTGCCTGTGTACTTGTGTGTGTGTGTTTAAAAAAAAATAAAATTGATAGAATATGCAATTGTTTGATTTTGTACCTACTTGCAAGGCAATTAGGTGCAAAATCAATCAATTTAAAATTCTATATTTTATTATTTTTTTTAAAAAAGAAAATTGACCTCCCCTCTATCCTCCTGGTGCCTTCCTTCCTCACTTGGCTTCCTCGCTTGCCTCCCTGGTGCCTTCCTTCCTTCCCACTTGGCTTCCTCGGTGCATGTTTGCTGTCCCCGGCCTTGGCTCTCCCCCCTCCCCCCCGGGCTTGTGCTCCATTGCCGGCTTCCCCCATCCCTGGCTTGAAGTGGTGCAAATGGGGACAGAAAAAAAAACCCTGATTCAAGTGGCATAAAAAGAGATCCCCTTTTATAGTGAGAACAACGGATCTTTTGAAATCGGTTACAGACATAGAGCAGATCTAAATCACAACCCGTGATATTCTGCCAGTGGGAATGAGCCCCAGGTGATGCAAGTTAATTGCTTTCCCAAGTTACTTTTATTCCGCAGGAAACTAGTATCCTGGAAGGTGCATCTTAACATGGAAAAATCTAGGATAGCATTACTCTCAGTACTGAGAAACATCCAGGCTGTAATAATTTTGAAAAGTTCAACTTCTTTTCAGAGTCATTGAAAGGAATAATTATAATTATCTTAGTGAGAAAATAGTAAGAGAGAAGTTCCATGTTTTAAGATCAATTGACTTTTAAAGCATTCATGATTCAAAGATTAATATTGTGAAGTCTGGAAACTGGCCTTATCTAGACAAATATGGAATCCCAAATTGTTTCAGCCAGAATTTCTTCCTCATCCATCCTATGTCCAGTTAGTTTCTCTCATACTGAGATGCCTGCAGTAGAAAAGATGGAGCCGCCCGATACCTTCTCATATCGGTACAGACTGATCAGGTTATGTTCATATAATGTTCATGAATCTCACTTCATGTCATAGTTGTTTTCATAATTTCTTCTTCAATGCACTTCCCCCAACCCTATTACACATATTAATCATATTTTCATCAACAGGATTAAGACTCCTTACATGGTGTCATTTGCATTCTCTTTGAGATGATCAGAGACACTGATCCAGAATTACTTAATGGAGGGGTGTCATGCATTCAAATCATATTTATAATAACAATGCACTGATTCATCCACTCACGCCCCATGAATTTCATACAGTTTTCTTAGGCAAGGAATACATAGAGATGGTTTTGCTAGTTCCTTCCTCCAAAATCTGGCCTACAGCCCCTGTTATCCATTGGTAGTCTCCCATCCAAGAACTAACCAAGAATAACTGTGCTTAGCTTCCAAGATCAGACAGGATCTGATGCTTTTAGGGTAGGCTGGTTGGAATACAGCTTCCCTCCCCTTCTAAAAATAATAATGGTGAATCAAGGTTTCTGTGTTATGAAAGTACATATGTAGACTGAACTTTCACAATGTATTTCCACTTTCTTCAGAAGAAAAATGTACACAAATCAAATCAATAAAGTTGGGATCTTATACTATGGAATGCAAGAAAATCCATTGTTTGAAACAACTGCAGGAGTCTAATTTTAGTACTATTTTTGGAAAGGACCAAAAATGTGAGCTAAAGGCATGGATGTATTTATTATTATTATTATTGTTATTATTATTATTATTATTATTATTATTATTATTATTATTATTTTGGAGCAGCTTTAACAAATGCTAAGGAAATGGTCAGAGACTGCTATGAAAGGGAAGAAAACATTTAGCAAATTTGAGAAATGTCTTTTCTCATCTTTGCCTAGGCATGATGTTATCAAGCTGTACTGAAAAAAGGGAAATTTTGTAGAAATGGGGTGGGAGTGAGGGTTTGGTCAGGCCCAGGATTTGGTTGTGGAGAATTGTAAGATGCTTGCTGCTCTGCAAAAAGACCTAAGGTGGGAAAAGGAAACTATGGAGTGTAGGTTTTATCTCTTTCAAGGACAGACACAGTATAGCCCTGGGGCTATATGCAGCTCCTTAAGCCAGATGTTGTGACCTTTGACCTTCACAAGACAACCCCTGAAATCTATATCATCTTTTTTCTGTCTCCCAAAGGAGACAAAGGAGTCTTTCCTGGAAGCCTCAAGGAGCGATTCACCTTTTAAATAGCTTGCAGCACCTTCCTGCATTGTTAAACATCAAATATACTTATTTCACAAAACCAGAAGTGGAGTTAAAGTAACTTCTATTTTTACTTTTACCCTCCTTCCATCCTCCTTGTCATTTTTGGGACTCTGTGTGGCTCCCAGAGGATCCCAGTGCAGAAAATTGGTCTCCAGATGCGCCACAGCTGCCCATCCCTGTCTTTGTTAATTGCCATCCATGCTCAAGTTGTATATTTGTAGACTATTTCAAGACACAATACACCAGTGATGATTTCATTCTTAGAGACCCAGTTTGAATAAGAGCTGCTGTACCCATGAAACTTCTCACTGTCTGGAAAATTGGGTTGCACACAAAAACATGACAATGAGGTTAAACTGATTTGAGCTGAGTACAGAAAGAAAAAGTCAAACAATAACAGCAACTAAAAAAAACACTCCTGTTTTTATGAGAAAATATAAACAGATCAACTTATAGAAAGGTGTATGGAAATGAATAGATCATACACATTTACCAAAAAAAAAGTGCAGCACTTCACTAGTTTCTGCACTCCTTATTTCACACACTTCCTTTTCATCACTTCCTTCTCATCAACTCAATCAATACTGGAGAAAGCACTCCTGGCAGAGAAACTGTAAATACCTTGGAGTCCTGGGAACTAGGGAGTATTTCATAGTTGTTGAATTCTAATTCTAAATGTGGCAGCACTAAGTACTATGACTTCTTGGGGAATTAGACCCACATACTGTATACTCATGTGCATTCATACATTATTGATTCAAAGTACAGTAACAAACAAACTAAGCTTCTTACACTAAAAAGAGAAAGGACAGTATGTTTGCTACAACAAGGAATGCAACATTTATCTTCTCATATATCAAGGCAGGCTGGACTTTTGTGGTATCCAAAGGCCTGTAGGATGTTTCAGATGTGTCACACCAAGGGCAGACTGAACAGTGTGGCAATCTCTAATAACTTTAGAAGCTTCTGTGCTACTTGTCACTATCATCATGAGCTACACTACTGAATCAGATTGCTTTAAATAAAGATCTTTTTTTTTTTTTACAAAAAGTTAGCCTTACCTTCCTCCATTCTCCTCAAATGAAAGAGGTTGCTGCCACTGCCAAAAAAGAAAGATATGGTCGTTGAGAGTACATTTAGGGTGCAGTTGGAGAGAGCTGCCTTGCCAGGCTGGTTGTACCAAACAGTTGGCACAAGGGGCACACTTGGGCTGCATGAGTGGTGTCAGCTACGAAAGAGAGTTTAAAGGAGGAGGTGAAATTTCTCTGAATGCTTAGAGATTAAGAGAACAAGACAGCTTTTTTTTTCTTGGCACAACAGTGATAGGAACAGTAACATGTTGGTATAGAGTATTTCAATCAGGTACTTTCTGGCCTGTAGGAATGACTTGATGAATGGTTGGAGTAATGAATAAATAGTTCTTTTCAAAAGTAATATTCCAAGCGTAGAATGGTACTTACTTTAGTTATAGCTCTAAGGCCTGAAACAGATGGGCCAAAAGGGTCACACCAGAACCGTGCCTGCCCCAATCACACTGGGACCATGGTGACCACACAGGCCCACTTCCAAAGTAGGCTGCTGCTGCAGTTCCGAAGATTTAGTCCACTTCCTTTTGTGCCAGATTTTTTGTTTGAATCCCAGCTCAGTCATGGAAACCAGCTGGGTGACCTTGGACAAGTCACATTCTCTTAGCTTCAGAGAAAGGTAAGTCCAAACCTCCTCTGAACAAATCTTGACAAGAAAACCCTGTGATCGGTTCATTTTAAGGTCACTATAAGTCAGGAATGACTTAAAGGCACACAATAATAAGGGTATCAATTATATGTTTATTTTTTAAACCAAAAAGATTACTGCATATACAAAAATATGGCCTGATTACAATGAAAAAGCAAGCCAAATGAATTCCTAACTTTGGTGAAGTTACTGCATTCTTCATAATAACTTCCTTATAATTTGTGAATACTTTATTTTTGAAATGCACATAACTTGTAAAAAAATCCTTTTGAGATATGAATACCTTTAGATTATGCATTATTTAAATTAACTGAACAGAAGTCACACACTCTCTTCCTCAGAGGATGGCAATGGCAAATCCTCTCTATAAAAAGCTACCAAGAAAACCCCATGATAGGTTCACCATAAGCACACAAAAACAAAGAGAATACCTCACTCATCTCCAAACCCCTTAATGTTCTTAATTACTTTTTTTTAAAAAGGTTTTACCTTATCTCAAATTCCTATAGATATTTCAGTACAGCAGGAGCTTCCACATTGATTTGACCTTAGCTTTAGGTGAAATCTGGTGGCAGATAGGGAAACACATCACTCAATAACATTTCCAGATATCATTGGCCTGCTCAGCTTCTTAGACTTCCCCAGATGTTTCACTTGAGGAAGCCCCAAATTTATGCCCTAAAATGTCAGTGACATTTTGACTTGTAAAAAACCAATTCGCATAGAATGTTTACCCCCACATGCATCCATTGATGTCTATGCGACTATATGCCACCAATATCCTACTTCATTCTAAAATCTCCCTAGCTAAAGTCATAAAAGAGAAGTCTCAAATGCATCAAGTAGTCTCAAATGCATCAAGAATTCCAAGAAATGTCTCTTCTTGGAAAATATTTCTAATTCTAATGTATCTGGCACCATCATATTTTAATCTTAGTAATGTGCTTTATAGACTACAGCAAAACATTTGACAGCATAGATCACAGAAATCTATGAAGGGCTCTTAAGGTCATGGAAATGCCACCCACATTTGACAGGTCTGGTGAGAAACCCATACTTACCACAAGAGGCTACTGTTAAACAAAGAATATGGTGAAATATTGCCCCTAAATTGGCAAGGGGGCTGAGCAAGGCTGCATTCTATCACCCTATTTATTCAACTTATATGCAGAAAATATCATAAGACAAGAAGATTTGGACTTTGCAGGAGTGAAGGTAGGAGGAAGGAACATCAACCATTTAAGATATGCAGATGACCCCATAATATTAGTGGAAGACATCACAGACTTGGAAAAATTACTAAGGATGAAAGTGCAAAGGCATGATTGATGTTGAACATAAAAAAACAAAAACAGTGACCACAGAAAAAAATACATAAACTCAACCTAGAAAATGAGGAAATAAAAATAGATAAAGAGTTCCCGTACCTAGGATCAAACATTGATCAGAATGGTGACTGCAGTCAAGAAATCAGAAGAGTAGGAATGGGAAAGGCAGCTTGGAAAAAACTAGACAGGATGCAAAAAGTGTAGAGATATAAAAATCAACACTAGTTAGAATCATCAAAGCCATTGTATTCCCAATCACCATGTACAGATGTGGGAGTTGTACAGTGAAGAAAGCCCATAAGAATATGAACTCATTTGAAATGTGGTGCTGGAGAAAGTGCTAAGGATACCATGGGCAGCTAAAAAGACAAATCAATGGGCTCTTGAGCAGATAAAGCCAGAATCTCCCTGGAAGCCAAGATGATCAAATTAAGGATGTCATACTTTGGTCACATCATGAGAAGGCACATCATACAGGGAGTCATACAGGGCAGAGGAAGATATGGAGGGAGGAGACAATTAAAATATCAAGTAAGAGGGGTGCACAAGAAGGTGCTTGTTGCCTCCCAATTGTCTCCCATCTCAAGTAGAATGGATAGCCTTGGTGATAGTCCCTCCAGGTTGAAAATGCAACTGCTGAATGCCAGATCAGTTAATTGAAAAACAAGTGCCATTCAGGATCTGATTCTGGATGAACATACTGACCTGGTCTGCAATGGAGTTGCAATGGTCTATCATGATTCCATGGTCCCCCTGACCAGATGCCCTCTCACACAGTCTACTGGGTTTGGCTGTGTATACCTAAAGACAGGTAGCCAGGACAGGCTAGGGATTATGTTGGTGTACCACCCACCCTGCTGCTCAATAGTCTCCCTTCCTGAAATAGGTGGTCTCAGGATTGGTGTTGGATTACCTGTGGCTATTAGTGTTGGGGGACTTCAACATCCATATTGTCCAGTTGGGAGTGACTCAGGAGTTCATGGCCTCTGTGACAATCATGGGTCTGTCCCAAGTGGTATCTGGCCCTAGCCATGCTGCTGGGCACACTCTGGATTTTGTTTGCTGTGCTGGGTGAGGTGATATTGATCTTGTAGTGCAAGAATTCTCTGTAGTTCTGTTGTCATGGACAGATCATTCTCTGATCAGGTTTAGACTCACTGGGACTCTGAAACTCTGCAGGGGTGGGAGAATGAATAGGGTGGCCCACCCCAGGAAGCTAATGGATCTGAATGGATTCCTGATGGCTCTTGCGGAGTTTCCTGTCATCTCAACAGGTGATACTGTTGAAGCTCTGGCCAACCTTTGGAATGGGGAAATGGCCAGGGCAGTGGACACAATTGCTCTTGAATGTCCCCTCTTATGGAGTGGAGCCAAACCACTCCCTGGTTCTCTACGGAGTTGATGAAGCAAGTAAGACAGAAACATGAGTGATGTTGGAAATCGTCTTTTTCACAGACCCTTGAAGACCCCTCCAATATTGCCAAATATTTAAAAATTGACTAAAAATATCAAAAGAGCGGCAAAATGTGGTGATTTTATTCACCCCACCTCATCCACTTCTACCTTAAAAGATCAGATAACATATAATGGGAAATATGCTCTTCCAGAGTTCCAACTCCAGCCATCACAGACAATCTTGGGTGAGCTGGGCAATTAACCTGGCCTGGTAAGTAATTGTTATGAAGATGCTGTCCAACTAAAATACATCTAAAATATATGATTTAAATTAAATATTTCAGATTTAAATATGCATGTGTATTTTCCCCATATTTAGTTAGTATGTGTTAACCTCGGTTGGCTTTGCCATTGTCCTTAGTCAAGATCTATTAACAGATATTAAAGAGGAAGCTTTTCTTCCTTCCTCAGAATTCCTTCAGTCTATTTTAATTATCTTCTTCGTCTAGACAGTTGGGTAAACAAAATCCACTGAATGCTTATTAGCCCATTGTAGCTTAGCCAGTCAACTGCATTTCAATGATAATTGGGTGGTTTCAAGGAATAATGCAATGTATTAATGCTGTACTTTAAACAAGCCATGCATTTCCTTAGAATGTGTCTATACGTATTATCCTTATTGAATGACCATTGATTAATCACTTATTTGATTTAAATCTTCACATTGCCAAATGAATACAGCTACTTTTCAATATATCAAAGACAGGAAGAGTGAGAAAAATTACAATTTAATACAGAAAAGATATTAGCTTTTTTTTCCCTTTGAAAGGCCATATTTAACTGTTTCAGTCCTAGTTTGCAAAGAGGAAAAAAATGAGTGTGGAATAAACCAAGGGGATACCTTCACCTCTTAACCCTACATTTTCAAATTTACTCTCACTGAAATTCAAATTTTTAAAAAAATAAAAAATAAAGATATAGTCAAGTGATGTAAAGTCTTAATTAAAATGTGCAGAACATGTATCCTGGTTTATGTGTAATTTGACCTTTAAAAATGAAATGTAACCATGCATACAAAAAACAGCCAAGTCCCACCATGACTAGGAGCATCATCAGAGGGGTGTGGAGGAGTGAGGACTGCCCCAGGTGATACTCTAAGGTGACACCAGGGTTCCCCAGACATTTGCTTTTTAGCAGGAGCAGGCTGTGGTGTTCACCTGCATCCCTTTAAAATGCTAAAGAGATGGTGTGAGTGGTACCAGGTTCTGTGGGAAGAGAAAGGAGAAAGCCCCAGTGTTTATCTTTTTACTTAGTTTTTTTTTAAAAAAATTTATTTTAAATTTTTCTTTAAAAACAACACATCTTACCAACCTTTCACCTTAACCACATGATGCAATCTACGTGTAAATACATCTAGGCTGTGCATATGATGTAATTTAAAGGTATAATTTTAATTTTGCTAGTTGTTTATGTCAGAACGATCAGGTTTCAGTTGTTACTGTGGAGACTCAGAGTAACTCTTCTCATGGTCTTCCAAATAGCTTTCTGGGTTTGCTCTGTTTCCTTAAAAAGGCTCAAAGATAGGAACAGGGGATTATAACATCAGATCAAACCTGTTTTGTAAAGGGAGGGAGGACGGGAGAACTAAATATCTCTAAAAACTAGAAATCCCAGAATTCCATAGCATTGAGCCATGGCCATTAAAGCAGTATCAAGCTCATAGAATCATAGAGTTGGAAGAGACCGCAAGGGCCATCCAGTCCAACCCCCTGCCATGCAGGAAATCCAAATCAAAGGATCCCTGACAGATGGCCATCCAGCCTCCGTTTGAAGACTTCCAAGGAGGGAGACTCCACTACACTCCGAGGGAGCTGCATTAATTCTGCAGTGTAGATGTAACCCTAATCCGTCAGTCTCCATTACAGTAAGGGAACTAAACCTTTGCCAAGCTGAAGTAGTATCATGGCCCACAGACATCTCCAGCTGACATTATGCCAGTGATGTATTCAAGTCTTTTAGTCCAAATGTCAAGTCAAGTCTCAAGACCCTATCCTCAAGTCTAAAGTCAAGTCTCAAGTGCTTGGAAGATAGTTTCAAGTCGAGTCTCAAATCATTGCATGATGCTTTCTGGTTGAGTCTCATTGAGTCTCAAATCTGGGTGCCAACTTTAACCAAAAAAAGGAGGTGTGTGTGCAGGGGTGGTGGGATTTCAATAACTATAAAATCAAGATGTGCACAAATATAGGTATAAAGAAAATTAAATTATATATCATAGGCAGCTCTATTCTCTAATACATTGGCAGACTGTTGTTCTCCTTGGAGAAATGCCTTCCATGATCTGGGTGCATTAGGCAATGGACTGAAAATCCTGATTGATTTCGGAGGGGGGGATCCAGGGAAGGAGCTTCCAAAGTGTCCCCATGGCAAAGAAAAGGGTAAGGAGGAGTCAGCAAGATTGCAAGCAGGCTACAGAGATGCTAACTTGAGCATCATCATTGGTTGGGTTGTGTTTATGTCTGTGTGTTTCCAGTGGAGGTGGGGGAGGGAAAGGAGGTCGATCAGTGGCAGTAAGGGGAGTGGGAGCAGGTTTCATTTGGGTTGAGGAAGAAGCAGGAGGGATATGTGAGCAAATGGGAAAACTAAACTAGAGGCTGGGCTTCAAAGAGGGAGGACTGAGCTCTGCTTGGCAGTCTGTGAGAAAGCTGGAAGAGAATCTTCCCTGCGGCTAAGAAAAAGCTCTAGTGGATATTGCCAGGCTTATTTGCTGTGTTCCCCTCAAAGAAACACTTTCTGTGCTCTGGGGGCAAGCTTTGTTTGCTGCTTAGAAATGCTTTAGAAGACTCCTCCTCCAATACCAGCAAGTCGATACCTAAAAATTTGCAAGTCTCATGTTGAGTCAGTGCTTCATTTGTGGCAGAGTCGAGTCCAAGTCAAGTCATTGGAACAACTGAAGTCCTATTGAAGTCTGTGTCAAACAACTCAAGTCTACCTCACTGCATTATACTTCTTTATATGTACCTAAGGAATTTATTTAGTGCCTATAATCCTCTCCCTAGAATTTGGGTGGAGCAGAATAAATCCATTTCCTCCAGTGCCAAAACTTTTCAAAGTAGAAGCAAGCTATCAGTGCAGATATACAAAGAGACAATCCCTTCAAGAAAGCTTGGAGGTTCACAAAAGCTTAAATAAATGGATTTGATATGACAGTAAAAAAAAAAAAGCACATGCAAGTCCAAAACGATGCCAAGGTGTTTGAAATAGTAGAGCTCAAAGGAAGGGGGGGGGAGGTTTAAGTCTAAAATGGTAGGCTTGCCAGTGATGAAAACAAAAATGGCAAACCACAATAATTTTATGATAAGACAAACCAAGATGATGCTTGAATGCCTCATTTTTAAAGTAATAGCATTTAATAATTAGAGATGGACATAGCAGTCATTTTCACCCATATTTCTGATAGGATTGTTCTGCCTTTTAAAAGACCATATAAGTTCTGGGTTTTAAAAAAAATTAAAGATACATTTAAAACATTTTTCATCTATGTGCAATTTTTAAAACACATTTTGTGTTAAAATGCACATTTTCTATTTTTTATTTATTTTTAAGTGCACTGCAACATTTGGAAAGTGGGATTGCTGATGAATAACTAAATTCTGTTCCTTACATTAATCCAAGAGGTGCAGGTATCATCAGTTCACATCAAAATTTACAAATTCTTCAAGCACTGAGAACAACAAATTATTTAAAGTATAAAGGATGCAGGAATGCAACAACTAGACTAGCTTCAACTTCCCAAAGAGCTTTTACCATAGCTGCACCAAGATTTTGGAATAGTCTCCCAGAAGAGATCCGTCTTACTACCTCCTTGGAGACCTTTAAGAGGGCAGTTAAGATGGATCTCTTCCGGAGAACATCCCCACCCGATCTTGTATAGTGCACTCACGCTATAGGCGAGCACCCCAAATGCGGCTTCTAGCTTATGCGAAAGCCGCGCAATGGGAGAATGAATGGTGCACATGCCTATGGCATGCTCACTCTCCCATGTTGTGAGCACAAGCCCCATTCAATCGAATGGGACTTGAGCTTACACACTATTCGGCTTATGCAGGGGGTTCCGAAAATTGAAATAGTCAAGAAATTTCCATACCTTGTGTTAAACACTGAGCAGTACAGAGACTGCAATCAAGAAACTGAAGAAGGCAACAATTGGGAAGGGCAACTGTGGAAGAACTGGACAAGAACCTGAAGTATAAAGATATAACTCTGAACACTAAAATGAGGATCATCGAAGCCATCATATTCCCCATCACTACATCCAGATGTGAAAGCTGGACAGTGAAGAATGCAGACCTAAATAAAATAAACTGTTCTGAGAATTGATGTTGGAGGAGAGGGGTGAGATACCATGGATGACGAAGAAGATAAACAAATGGGTTCTAGAACAGATCGAGCCCAAACTCCTCCTGGAAGCCAGGATGAGTAAACTGAGACTATTGTACTTTGGCCATATCATGAGAAGGCATAAATCATTACAAAAGACCATAATGCTAGGAAAGGTAGAAAGCAGTAGAAAGAGAGAGAGATTACATGTCAGGTGGTTGAACTCAGTCAGAGAGGCCAAGGGCCTGAGCCTGCAGGACATGAGCAGAGAAGTGGAGGACACGGGGTCTTGGAAAAGTCTCATCCATGGTGTCACCATGAGTCAATGTCAATTCGAGTGCAGTTAACAACAACAAGAAATAGACACAATATTTTAGGAGGAAATGTTAATGACTTTCATGGTTACAAAACCTAGAGTCAGATCTGTGACTCTATAGTCCCCTTTCCAGCATTTTCCTGCCTGGTGAAATTCCCCATTTTCATCTTGTGTTGTTATACAATAAATTACTAACAGCCTTAACTGTGGTTCCAGCTTGCAGTATGAAAGCTGTTACCAAAACTCCTATTCTCATTGTTAGTTCTCGCCTCCACAGTGAGACTGAGAAAAGGAAGACTGTGCTTTTTGTTGAGATTCCAACATTTTTTCCAAAAATGACTGTACAGAGCTATTCTCTTTTCCCTCTGTGAAGCAACATACGGACACTTGCATGCAGAGAGAGAGAGAGAGAGAGAGAAGGAGGACTGGACAATTGATGAAAAAAGAACACAAACAATCCACCCATTGCTTCTTATCTTCAAAAGTCTCTGCAAAAACTATTCTAATTTAGCCATACTATCAGTGCAATTTGCGCAATTTGCACTAAAATCATTCCTGCAAATGCAAAAATTATCTCAAGACTGATAGAAAGTATTTCACTCATCTTACAGGCTAGGATAAAAATTCTGCAGTTTCTTGATTTTGTGAAAAACAAAGAGACAAGAGAGGATTTACTTCATATATATATATATATATATATATATATATATATATATTATTGAAACTAAAGTTCATACAATGAATTTTATACATTATATAATTCCATATATATTTTTTCTACATTCTGTTACAACTTATCTGAATATCTTTTATATCCCACCTAAGTGCTCCCTGTCCCCAGAATCATTTTCACCCTCATTTTCTATCCAAAATCTCTGAGAAAAAAGAAGATGGAAGAGAGGATTTATAACTCTACACAACAAATCTTGTTTCTCTCTTGGCCAGGAATAATTAACCAAAGCAAAGTGTCAAACCATATCTAGAAACAGAAAAGCTAGTTGGCCCCTGTAACAATCTTCCTTCTATATGATGAGGTAACAAAGTTTTAAATCTCTAGCCTTCGAATATGTAGTTGGTAGCGTGTTTAAAAACTCATCACTTAGGCCAAGCAGATTGATTGTAAATCAATAAAATAAGTTTATTTTAGAAACAGAACAGAATAAAAGATTGTCAGTACTAAGCTGTTGTGAACGTGTCTCTTAATAAATTAGTTGCAGAGGTTTACAGAAACTCTTATATCAGCTGTGACCCTTTTCCTAATCTGTAGTCCTTCCCTTGGTCTAAAAGATCAAATTTATTCGTTTAACACACTGTCCCCTCAGAGACTTCAAGACTATAGCCCTTCTCGGGACTAGTCTTTTCCCCTAACTAACACTATCCCGCAGGATATTTTACTCCAGGCACTCTCTTTTCTAGGGCCCTGGCAGTATAATGGTAGGGAGCCTGTTTTCCATTCAGACTCTACCCCTAACCATCTTTCTCTAACCCCTGAAAATCCTTCTTCTCTGGATTCCAGGTCCTAACTCCTCAACATTCCAACCCCAACTGAACCTTCTACTGCCTGAGTCCCAACTGACTCCCCAACTGACCGTTCGGAATTTTCAAACGTTCCAGCCCACAGGCGATTGGCTGGCCCTCAGCTGCCTTCTGATTGGACAGCTGGGAGTGCTCTCCGTTACAGCCCCAGCAGCACAATAAGGGTGCTGCTGACATGTCCCACAATAACCGAGCTAGTGTTAAAGTTAAATGACTTTAAAAGTGTCAGAGGGAAATAGCTCCAGGGAGTGGAGGAAGCATATGATCCCACAGGTTTCTCCTTAACCACAGTTGGTAGATAGATAACAGATACTCCATTATTTGCTAACTCAAAGCATATGCAAGATGATTAAATGACCACAGTACTTCCCGTGGATTTTAAGCGAATTTGTGGATTTCTGGAAATAATGAGCAAGTAACAAAACAGTACAGCCTCCAAAGCACTGAGAGATAATGCCCCAAGGTACATTTATCAGATTGCAGTTAGATACCTCTATTTCTGTTTTATGCCTCTCTCCTCTAGGCTGCCGGCTTCAAGCATTTCTCATCAGGCTGAAGTTGGTGAGACAAACATAATGGATACAGAAGATAGCTGCAAGCTACTGTCATGTAGTATGATTATCCCCGATTAAATGTTCAGCCCCCTAATAGTTTTGTGCAGAGTAAGCATTTAACCTTGCATATACACATGCTAAGCACAGACATTCAAAGTCCAAATCACAGGCAGCCCAAGATAATAAAAAAAAAAAAAAGGAGGGACAGAAGGGAGCAAAGCACGAGTAAGGTTAAGTAGGGAGAAGAGAGTTCTCTTTTATACAGAGTTACCAACTTCCAAGAAAGCAATTAATGTAGCTGGTGTTTCACATTCCAATATGATGAGCAAAGAGTTGGGTGGGGGGAGTTACCCATGGACATCTACTATCTTAATTAACCAAAGTTTCACAGAGACCTGGCTGGGAGAGGATAGCGCAGTCATCTGGGTGCAGGCCCTCCCAGCTGGGTACTCTGTCAGTGAGCAGGTGAGGAGAAGTGGGCGGGGGGGTGGAGTGGCTCTGGTACACAAGAACCACCTGACCTTGACCAGGATACCTGTCCGGAACACAGTCCACTTCGAGTGTATGTATCTCAGTCTGAATACCAGGGATAGTCTGGAGATTTTGCTAGTCTACTGACCACCCCGTTGTCTAGCAGACTCCCTGACTGAGCTGACACAGCTGGTCTCTGAGCTACTGTTGGAGTCCCCCAGACTTCTGGTTTTGGGGGACTTCAACATTCCGCTCGAGACCAGCTTAACAGGCGTGGCTCAGGAGATCATGGGAGACCATGACAAACATGGGCCTATCCCAACTGGTCATTGGGCTCACACAGTGTGCAGGTCATACATTCGATGCAATCTTTAGTACGGAACAGGAATATCCGTGGGCGGAGGTGTTAGGTACCTCCGCATTGTCATGGATGGATCATTTCCTGGTCAAGACAGCACTGAGAGCCAATATCTGCCCCACCGAGGGTGGTGGACCCATCCGAATGGTCCACCCTCGAAGGCTAATGGAACCGATAGGATTCCAGAGAGCCTTAGAGGGTTTAATGGTTGGGAATGCCGGTGACCCTGTTGATGCTCTGGTTGATACCTGGAACACCGATCTTACCAGGGCTATCGACACGATTGCTCCCAAGCGTCCTTGCCAATTGGCTTCAAATCGTAGGCCATGGTATACATCAGAACTTAGGAGAATGAAGCGGTTCGGACAACGACTAGAGCGTAGGTGGCGGAAGACTCAACTCCTATCTGACAGAACTCGCCATAGGAACTTTCTTTGTTCCTATTGGGAGGCAATTCGTGCAGCGAAGAGAGCTTTCTCCTCTGCACATATTGCGTCTACAGAGTCCCGTCCAGCAGAGCTGTTTAAGGTGGTGAGGGAAATGACACAGGTACCTCCTGCACCAAATCCCTTGCTTAACCCGACGATGGCCTGCTGTGATGCGTTTAACAACTTCTTCGCAGATAAAATCTCTCAGATAAGAGCCAACTTAGACGCCACTGTTGTAACAGAATCTATAGGCGAGGTGCCCAGTGACTCCGTCGATGAAGTTATTCTGGATCAACTCCAATCGGTGAGTACCAAGGACGTGGACAAGCTGCTTCGTAAGGTGAGGAAAACAACCTACCCTCTCAACCCTTGCCCATCATGGCTGGCCATCCAGGGGGGGATGAACTGAGGAGATTCCTCACGGATATCATCAATGCATCCTTCAGGGAAGGGCATGTTCCATCTTGTCTGAAGGAAGCGGCTGTTAAGCCGCTTCTGAAAAAAAACCTTCCCTGGACCCCCTGGATATGAACAACTACAGGCCTCTTTCTTTGCTGTCATTTTTGGGCAAGGTAATCGAGAGGGCGGTTGCTCTTCAGCTCCAAGCTGCCTTGGATGAAACCGATTATCTAGACCCATTTCAAACTGGCTTCAGGACAGGCTTTGGGGTCGAGACTGCCATGGTTGCCTTGACTGACGATCTGCGTCTCAGCATCGACAGGGGTAGTGTGGCTCAGTTGGTGCTCTGAGACCTCTCAGCGGCTTTCGATACGATACGATAGATCATGGCATCCTCCTGTGGGATTAGGTATTGGAGGCACTGCATTGCAGTGGTTCCAGTCCTTTCTCTCGGGTAGGTCCCAGAAGGTGCTGCTCAGGGACAGTAGCTCCAGAAAGAGGGAGCTCCTTTGTGGGGTCCCTCAGGGAGTTATTTTGTCCCCTATGTTGTTTAACATCTATATGAAGCAGCTGGGTGAGATCATACGGAGTTATGGTGCTGGTTGCTATCAGTATGTTGGTGACACCCAAATCTATTTCTCCATGTTTTGTTTGTCGGCCTCGAATTCTAATGGCATCTCTTCTCTCAATGAATGTCTTTGGGCAGTAATGGGCTGGATGAGGAAAAACAGATTGAAGCTGAATCTGAACAAGACGGAGGTGCTCATGGTAGGGGCCCCGAAACCAAGAATTGGGTTGCAACCGCCAGTCTGGGAAGGGATCACACTCTCCTTCAGTGACTGTGTTCGCAGTCTGGGGGTACTCCTTGACTCGTCGCTCCTGATGACAAATCAGGTGAATGCAACGGTCAGGAGCGCCTGTTATCAGCTTTGGCTGATACGCCAGCTGCGCCCTTTTCTGGAAGTAAGGGATCTCGAGACTGTTCTGCACGCGCTGGTAACCTCACGCCTTGACTTCTGTAATGCGCTCTACATGGGGCTACCCTTGTGCCTGGTTCAGAAACTACAGCTGGTTCAAAACATGGCAGCCAGGCTTGTGTCAGGAACATCTAGAAGGCACCACATCACTCCGGTTCTGAGGTCCCTCCACTGGCTGCCTATTGGTTTCCGGGCCCAGTATAAGGTGTTGGTTATTACCTTTAAAGCCCTAAATGGCTTGGGTCCAAGCTATCTCAGAGACTGCCTCTTCCCATACAATTCTTCCCAACGCCCTTTGGTCCTCTGGGAGGAAATCAAGGCTTGTGGCAACCTCCTGGAGGGCTTTTTCTGCTGTCATCCCCAGGCTCTGGAATGACCTGCCGGACAAGATACATCAATTAACATCTTTGGACAGCTTCAAAAAGGCTGTCAAGACGGATCTCTTCAGGCAGGCCTTCCAAGACTAAAATATCCCGGCCTCAGGATCTCCCCCCTCCTCAGTAATGTCTCCAAAGCCCCCTTTTCTTTTCTTTAGAACTGAAGTTGCAGTGGTTTATCGGTTGGTATTATTTTGTTTAATTTATTGTTGTTCTAACTAGTTATTGTGGTTTTAAATAAGATATGCAGTTTAATAACTTTTTAAGGGGGGAGGGAAATATATTGTTTTTATGCTGTATGTTATTTTAATCTTGTAAACCGCCCGGATTGGTTCACCACAGGGCGGTATATAAATAAAATTTATTATTATTATTATTATTATTATTATTATTAATCTTGAACACTGTGGTTTACAATAAACCAGTGTAGTTGTACTTATTTTAGATTTCACATCAATGGCACTACTTTTCTATAGTGGTGGGATTGCATGTTCCTATGAAGCAAGAGGCTATGCTTGTGGCAGGATTGCTACTAGTAGGAACCCCCATGTCAGGCAGGCTTTTGCTGAGTAGCCAAACTAAATGTGCCAAACAGCTACTGGGCAGCAGCTGTAGCAGGGAGTAACACTACTTGGGGATCTTTCAGAGACAATGGCATGCCACAATCACTAACATTTGATGGTACTACATAGAAGGAGACACAGTAACCCCCTTTTGAATGTCTAATACCACAAAAAAACCACAGTGAGACAATCCAAAATGCTCAAGAAATAGTGTCAAAAGAGGAGACTCCCATGTTGAATGGCACTCAATGAGCTACTGAGGTACAGCAATGCTATGCAGTGTGAATAGTGTTCTGGCTAATGATGCAACTGAACTCAAGGTGAAAGGACACTGAGCTACTGTTGACATGCTCAGAGGTGAAAGAAAAGTCCAAAGCTACATGACACATATAGGAACATGGAATGTGAGAAGCATAAATTAGGGGAAGCTGGACACAATAAGACAATAAATGGTATGTATAAACATTGCAGTACTTTAGATGAAAGAGCTAAAGTGAACAGAAGTAGGACATTTTCAGGCAGATAACTACAGTGCTTTACTCAGAAAATGAAAATCTAAGAAGATATGGGGTGCCATTAATAGTGAATAGAGATGTAGCAAAAGCAGTCAAAGGATATAATGTAATGTCAGAATGAATAATAACAATTAGATTTCAAGGAAACCCCATCAGTACAACCATAATCCAAGTTTATGCTCCAACTACAAAGATAAAAGAAGAAGAATCTGAAAGGTTATATGCTGAAGCCCTGACAGATGGATGACAGATGAAACACTTCATGCAGTTAAGGACAGATGAGAAGCAAAAGTAAAAGGTAAGAGAAATAGTCAGAAACCTTAATGCAACAATTCAATTACTTTTGTTCAGGTATAAAAAGAACTATTATAATAAATTAAAAGAAACAGAACATGGCAAAAGAAGATGAGCTCTTCCACAACATCTGAGAAATCAAAGGGAAATTTAAACTAAGAGTGGAGAAGGGAGCTCATTGTATGACTACATAAGAATAAAAAGACAATTGAAACAATGCACTGAAGAACTATATAAAAGAGATGAAAGAATGACAGATTAATTCAAGGAAGAATCATTTGAAAATGAACCACAGTTTTAGAAAGTGAAGTGGAAGCTGCACTCAGAGCACTTGAGAGACGTAAATCACCAGGAACAGATGCATATCAGTAAAGCTCCTTAAATCTATAGAGACAGAATCTACTCTAGTTCTAATTAAAACCTGTCAGTAAAAATAGAAAACAAAAGAATGGCCCACAGATTGGAAACTTTCAATATACATTCCAGTCCTCAAAAAGGATCACCAGGCATTACAGTAACCACAGGACCATTGCATTAATTTTCTATGTTAGAAAAGTAATGCTCAACATTCTACAACATAGACTTTTACTATATATGAAGTGAGAATTGCCAGATGTCCAAGTTGGCTGCAGGAAAGGAAAAGGCATTGGTGATCATATTGCAAACATATGTTGGATAATGGAGCACACCAAAGAAATTCCAAAGAACATCAGCCTGTGAATTATAAATTATAGCAAAACCTGTGTTTTTGTGTAAATCATGAAAAATTATGTATCATTATTAAAGGAATTAATGTGCCACAATATTTAACTATCCTTATGTGTAACTTGCATGCAGGACAAGATGGAGAAAATTGATTGTTTCCAAGTGGCAAAGGGGGTTAGGTAAGGCTGCATTTTATTAATCTATATTTTGAAACTGCATGCTGAATGTACCATTCATAAAGCAGGATGAGATTTTCAAGAAGGAGGTGTGAAAATTGGAGGAAGGAACATCAGAAATTTATGTAGATGATACTGTACTACCAGCAGAAAATAGCAAACTATTTGGAATGATTAATGAACAAAATGCAAAGACAAATGCAAAGACAGATTTACAGTTGAACATTAAGAGTACAAAGATAATGACCATGGGTAACTTTAAAGTAGATAACGGAGACATTGAAACAGTTTAAGATTTTGCATATCTTGGCTCTGTCATTAATCAGAATCAAGACTGCAGTTAAGAATCAGACTAAGACTTGGAAGGGTCATTATGAATGAACTCTACAAGAAACCCCTATAAAATTCACGGGGTTGTCCTAAGTTAACAGGTGACTTGAAGGCACAGACACACATACACATACATATCGTTTTATGCAATTAGAGCTGGATCTAGACAATTATTTCCCTGTTACTATGGGATTGAACCTTCCATTCCACCCCAGCCACCATTTCCTCTCAACAATATCACAATTCAACACATGTTGTGCACATGTCTGTATCCATGTGAAAAAAAACTAAGAAAGAGGAAATGAGTGCATACATTAATGATGTTTCCACAAGTGGTAGGTAAGCAAAAGAAACCAGTATATATCCATATTCAGACACCTGGAACAGAAGGGCAGTGAATTTGGTCCTGGACATAGAACTGATAATCTCAATAGCCTTAACACTGGTTCAGGTTTTGGGTGGTTGTTGGTGTTATGAAAGAGATCCAGAGATCCTTGATATTACAACAGAGATTCAGTGGCGTTCCCTAACCTGTATTAAGAACAGCTACTTTGAAAGTAAATTAAACTGTTTATTTTTGTATGTAACAATTCTGGTGCATAAAACCTCCCACCAGCTAACTTATCAGTAACAACTAGAAACTTTTTCCCATATAAAGGAAACCCATTTATTCCACCAGAACACATAAAGTATTTCATAGGGAGAAACTATTTGAATTCTGATTACAAGCTGCATATTCAGAAACCTTATCATCCTCATCTTCACAACTACTTTCAGATAATTAATACTGCTCTTCTGTTGAATTATTCACACAATGCAACACTCAGATCCTATCAGAATTGTAAGGTGCAAGCTTTCAATTTCCAATTGTGTCAAATCTTCTGTATCACTGATTGTTCTTATACACCATTCATCTCTGGGATCTTTGGCTATAATAATTAAGGCCCCATACAGACCAACCCAAAAGGATAACCTGTGGGTGAAGTTAGGGTGCAGTATCCTGATGATGGACTCCCTGACTCCCCCCCAGGATGTCATGATGCCGCACACCGCTCTAGATGGTGTGCAGTATCATTGTGCGCCTCCGGTGTTGCGTCCAGATGGCGCAGCCCTGAAGGGGTGGCATACAGCTGCACCGCCGTGGCTATGGAGCCCTTTGGAGGGTGCAAAAGGGAGCCACTCCAAAGGCCAAATCAGAGCCGTGCCGTGAGGTGGTCTGTAGAGCCCCTAAATTACTATTACTAGTTCCAAGGTGTACAATTCTTTACTTATTTCATTTTTGCATGTGATAATATAAAATTTCAAATGTTTGTTCTATGCTAAACAAGATTGCAAGAGTTTTTGTGCATTGGATGATGATGATGATGATGATGATGATGATGATGATGATGTTTATTTTGGTGTAAAAATTGTGTGGACTGGTTTTTACACCAAAAAAAATCTTTCCTTACACACACTCACACACTCACAAACCTCCAAAGTTATATACTCTAATGAACTGGGGAGGCTTTAAGAAAAACATCCTTTCTTTGGCATTGCTGCTTGTGACTGGTATTGTTTTGCATTAGGAATGTTGCTCCTGAGCTCCTTCCATGCAGCCAGCAGATGGAGAAAATCTCCACATAATAGCAAGCTAAGACAGGCAGAGTCAGCATCTATAATAAGGAAACTAGTAGGATTTTCAGTACTTTCCTCTTTTTCAAAATCTAGGGAGAATATCCAAAATTAATGCCATAGTTTCCTTGGTAACATCTCTGTGAAGGAAAGAATCTCAGCAAACATTGTGCAGAGGGAATAGCATATGCATCCTTTGGAAAATGAGCTAATTGCAAACATTCCCTCAGCAGAAATCCCATTTCCATTTCCACTAAAACACCCCAAATTCTAGGTATCTTTTAATGTCTTGTCTCCTGCAGATGCTCTTCTGTCATTTCAGGGATGTGAATACCCCTTGCTTTTTAGCAAGGAAATACAGGACCTATGGTTAAAGAAGGAACCCAAAGCTGCACTTCAAGGCAGGAAAAGCTTAAACATATGAAGAGCTAGCACCCAGGTCCAAGCCTGAAAAATGGAACTGAAGCTCCGGTGGAGACTGGGGAGATTATCACACAAAGCTAAAATGTATAATTTTAACATAATAAGTGTTTTTGGCCAGTACCTTGTTAACTGCAGGCTTGCCACCTGTGGATTTCAGCATACATGCATGACAAGCTGTCTCCAATGGCAGTGTATGCACCAGCTGTATTAGCAGCTGTGTGCATGTCACATCACCATTAGGCACAATGGGACTTGAGGTTCCACATTTTCCGGTATGCACAGAGGGGTCTGGAATGGATCTCCAGTGGATACCAAAGTTCAACTGTACTTATTACACAATGAAGCTTACCGCACTGGGCTTGTGGGCCATTCTCAGAACAGCCCGGCAGGAAACAGAACAAGTGGGGGACAGATTTTACCGCACACTCCAGTCCCTCACTCGTTCCGTTCCCTCACTCTTCTGTTCTCATTCCGTTCCAGAGGGAATGCTTTTTGAGTACTGTTCTGAACAGTTCTCAAAAATTGCCCCCTCTGGAACAGATTAAGAACGGAAGAGAGGGGGAATGGATGAGGGACTGGAGTGTGTGGTAAAATCCGTCCCCCACTCGTTCCTGCTCCTTCCGTTCCATTCTGAGAACAGACCCAGGAGGACCTGTGCGGTAAGCTCCAGTGTCATATTTGTCCTGATGCTGCCTTGCATTTCATTCAATGCTGTTGTCTCCTTTCACTGGTAGGCAAAACCTGTCAATAGGCTCCCAATCTTACCGCTATTCCATTTCTACCTTTGTGTGGTAGGTCCCTTGCACTGCAGTTCCACTTCTCAGGCAGTCACATGGTATGCATGGGTGTGATTCTGTTCCTCTCCTCCTGTCCCCCTCCTCCTTCCTATGATCATGGCTGCCAACACCTTTCGAAAGCTGGCTTTAGGAAGTGGCTGACTGCTACAACCACTTGTTCACCCGCTTCTTTTTGATATGCAGGATTGTTGTGTGAATGTGCACACAGCAGATGGCTTTGGGAAGGTGGCAGCTGGGATCACTTGCCTCCCCTACTTCTTTTCAATGCACAGAGCTGTTGTGTGGATGTGTACACATCAGCCACACACATAAGGATGGAGGGTGAGAAGAAGCCCTGACTACCAAAACCTTCCCAAAGCTGGATGCTGTGACTATATTCAGACACAGACAGCTTTGGGAAGTTGTTGGCAGCTGCAATTATTCATTCCCACCCTTCCTCCCAAAAAGCAGCATTTGGCAGTGTGAAAAAGAGATCATGCAACCATGGATTGCCAAAATGCTATCACAGGGGAAAGTGTGATAAGAAATGATGCCAAACTGGTATGCTTCCATTCTTAAACTAGCAGGATTATGTTAGGACAGCACACTGCTGTGATAATTTCCTGAGAGTGCAAGGAACCTGAGGGATCCAGATCTGGGGAGTGGTACCCCTTAGCTGAGAGTGCAAGATACACACTTTCCTGACAAGTGAAGATGTCAGGAAGTACAAACACAAGAAGCCATTTTAACCCAGAAGACCCAGACACTTGTTAGACATGAGCTGCAAAGGCAGTGGCAATTATTGTTACTCAGACCTACAGTTATTTGACATTAATGTTTGCAGCAGTCTACCTGCTAGCTATTTCTTGGGTCACAAAGATGGAGCCATGAGAAACTGCCTCTAGCAAGTCCCATGAGCACACACATGGCCTTTCAATCCCCTTGAGTCTTTCTGGGTTTGTCCCATCCTCAGTCTCTCTCATTACTTTAAAAATACACACTTCTTCCTTTCTTCTTTTACCTTGCCGACTGATTTCACTAGAGGGCTAGTTGTCATGATTGCCACACGCTTTGGGAAAGATGCATTATTGGCAGAAATTCATCAATTTGCTTTCAGAAGTGGTTGGCTCAGAGCTGTCTACAGTTATATTTCTGTATCTTTGTTTCTCCCCACTGAGTGACATGGGCCACATCTGCCTGAAGGAAATCAGTCTTTTTCTGTGTATTTGTCGGTCTACCTTCATGGCTTTCTGTACTGTTATACAACCCTAGCCTTATGTAAAGTTTCAGGGACTTAGAAGCCAGGTGTACCCTATGTAGCTTTTGTTTAGTGTTAGGCATCAATGGCTTATTTTAAAAAAAGGAAGGAAGGAAATAAAACTCCTTTTTTTCTTACAAAACATGGATGAAGTTGTGAGAAAATTAGCCAGAGACTAAGGTGATCCTCTGCCTCAGGCAGTTTTCTGTTCCCATAGCAACTGGAAAGTACCATCATGCGCGGGGCTTATTCCCACATGCACATATTAGGTGGATTTTTACACATGTAGTCTAAGCTTTGCCTAATTAAAAAAATGAATTTCTAAATAAATTGGTTTTGTTCATTCCTTTTTTTTAAATTTATTTTTTAAAATAAAATTATTATTACTTGCTTGTGTTTGAAATTAAGCATTTACATAATGAGAGGAACCAAGAGAGGAGCTAGAAGCACATGCTTCAGCGGCAAAGATATTGTCTGCTGTGTCTGTTTTCGGTGACTGGGACTAGAGACAGATGGTCATTTTCCCCTCCCCCAAATACAAAGGGGGATTCGACAGTAAAATCATGGCAGTCTGTATTCACAGCCACAGGAGAAGAAGAAGCTGTCTTATATTAATCCACCTAGCCCAGTGTTGTCAACACTGACTGGCAGGGTCTGCAGGATTTCACCTCTATTTTAGTCCTATTAGGAAATGCCAGGGAACCTTGGCATTTCTACATGCAAAGCACATGCTCTAAAACTGAACTGTTCTCCAATCCCATAAGAGGTCAATATAGACCATCATATACAAAATGTGCTTGGGAAGAGAAGAAATGTTTACATGCCATTCTAGCATTCAGAAAAGCACATAGTATCATCCTCCAATGATATCTCCCTATGAGCATGAAGGTTGTGAGGGGCAGCTGGAAGAGGAATAGCTATTTCTGCTTTGTGTTGATCTATGACCATAATAACTGAATTGTTTCTGCTCACCCTAAAGGCTGGCTGTATGAGGAGGGAACTACGGTAAATCATTGCTGTGCAATGTTTGGAGGAGATGATCATGCACAGCAGGGCTAAGAAAATGCACACATGTCAAAAAGGATGAAAAGGTAAAGCAAAAAAAAAAAAAGTGACCAATTATCAGTGATTATAGTTTTTAACTATAATGTGATAACCTTGCGTGATTTTAACCCAGAAAAGCTGACAACATACACAAATGTCTTATTCAAATCCTTCAAAGTCCAATTTCTCTCGCTGCTCCTTTAAGGGAAGCACTAAAGAGCTGCCGCCACCACCATCTTCCCACCCAGGCATTGAAAAGGGTCAGAAGCAGTGAAATCGTAGAGAGAGTAGAAGGGGTTGGTGCTTCTTTTAGTTGCTCCTGGGCAGAACTAAAGGGCAAAACAAACTGCCCTGATAGAGCGACTTTGTGCTGCCCCTGGGAGTGCTGGTTTGGGTCCACAGCAACCACATGCTGTGGCCCCAATCCAGTGTTTTGTCAGCCCAAAAAGAGCCGGCAAAATGCCGCTCCTAGTAAAAGCATAAAAAAGCTGCCTTGCCACCATGGTGGTGGCTTTTAGGAGCTTCTTTAGTGCAGCACGTCTAAATGCTGCACCAAAGACATGCCCTTTCGCCTCTCTCCATGTAGTCAGGCAGGCGCTGTGATGTCAGCATCAGGGCGGCATCTGGGCATGCGATGTGTGATGCCATGCCCCCACTCTAACCTGAGGCTGGTGTTAAATGCTGGGCTGTTTAGTCCCTAAGTCCCACCTTTCATCACTCTACTCAGAGAAAAGGATGGTTCATTCAAAAGTGTATTACATTGACCTGTGGATAAATCAACTCAGGTTTTTTTAGTTACTTTTTCACTTAATTTCTAGGTTTATACATGAGTATAAACAGTAGGCCTTGTATAATGTTCTGGACTTCTACTTATTGTTATTGTTTAATAGTTCGTGTTTTGAGCATGTTTTAATTTTATGATGGCTTAATTTCTCTTTAGCTTTTGTATGCTTCAAATTTTTACCTGTTGTCAGCCAACTTGAGTCCCAAACCTATCATCATCTTCACCACCACCACCATTTTGTTGATATGCTGATTTTCCATGTATAGGAAACAGGCATCTAAATCTACAACTATTTTATCCTCATACATGGAGATCAATAATTACAGTAGTTTTCTCCTCAATGTAGGAAGAAATGAAAATTCTTCTGCAGTGTTGTCCCAATGTTCATACATCCTGAAATACTGTGAAGGAATTATTCCAAGAAGAAAAATGCATAGCTTGTTTTTAGAGACACATCTTTTCTGAACAGAAGAAAGATATTTTTGTCAAGAAACAGTGTTTTCTGTGCAAAAAACAGGTGGAGCTTGCACAGGAACCCATATGTCATTCTAGGCGGAATTGTTCTGTAACACATCAGCATGTCCAGGAGTAAATCCTGCAAAATCCTCTATGGCAGTGTTCTGCAACCCCATTTTAAAGCTGGGAATAAATAATAACGAATATGCTTTCCACCTCTAGAAGGAAAATCCATGATAGCCATGCTGTGTTAAATGCTCAATGCCGTACTCTTTTGCAAAACTAAACACAAATATGTTATCAGATTCTGTCAATAGAGAGCAAGAATTCGATAAATTTAGGTTAAGAATCCCTTGGAAAGCCAAGGGCTTGTGTCCATGATTTTAATACTTCTCATTCTATTTGACTAGAATGTGATCCCTCGAGATGCAATTTGGAGGAATTTGGGTTTTTGTGGGGCAGGGACTCCTCAAGCTCCAGAGAAAGGAATCATGGCCCCATACAGACAGGCCAAAATAACCCTGCTTCGGATCAATTTGGAGGTATGCTGTTTCAATGATGCATGCATACTAAGAGTCCAGAAGCTGCGCCAAAGCTGCACTCTAGTGCATAGGACTGGATCATGGCTTTGGTGCAGCTTCCAGACTCTTAGTATGCATGAATCCTTGAAACAGCATACCTCCAAAGTGACCCGAAGCAGCTTTATTTTGGCCTGTCTGTATGGGGCCATGGTTTTTATAAGAATGTCTGGGAGTAATGTAGTGCCATGAGTGTTGGAATATAACTCTGGAGACCAGGGTTCGATTCCCACCTTGGCCATGAAACCTACTGGGCAAGTCACATGCTGTCAACCTCAGGAGAAGGCGATGGTAAACCTTCTCTGAACAAATCTTGCCAAGAAAGCCCAAGAAAGTTTTAGCGTTGCCATAAGTCAGAAATGGCTTGAAGGCACACAGCGACAAAAAGAACAATCCAGGAGTATTTTCAAGGAGGTGTATTACTGAATGTGGAAACTTGAGTCCTCTTCGCATAGATTCTCATGGCTGCATATTTTCAGTAGAGGGGGAGCTGAATAGATGTGAATTTGTGCAAAAAAAAAAAAAATGACAATTAAGCATAGGTGCAAATGTGTGAAAATCCATAGCAATTCACATAATACACTTGCATGTAGACTAGCCCGAAGTCATGCAGTTACATAGCCATTCAATTACACAAGGGGGAAAAAAGGCAGAGTGATATATTTATTGAAGATGGTTCAAAGACAGTTATTCAAAGGTCCAGCTTGTTCAAACTTGCTCAGGACCCTAACAGTTGTCCAAATGCACAAACCCCAGTACCAACCATAGATAGTAAAGGTAGGATAATGTCATAATGAACAGAAAACGACATACTAGATTTTATCTTTAGGCACAACTGGTCATTTTAGTTCTTTTGGCTCTGCAGTACAGTGCCACAATTCTCAGCTGCATGAGACTTTTCATGTGGAATCCTGTACTTCAGCAAATATCTTTATCTCTTACCATTTGAGCTTGAAGGAAGATAGATGTGAAGGGAAGCTACTGTTCCTGTGTTTTATATCAGCTGTGGTTTAGTACGTTTGGCTCTTCTCAGTGATTTTCTCTGTAACAACACATGTTGTCTCTCCTGGGGAGGCAGGTCCTGCTGATAAACAGTGCTTGATTCAATGGAGTAACTTGACAATGATATATGATACAGGGGAGCACTTTTTTAACATTTAAAATGTGTAATATTATTGCCACTATGGTATAGTAGTATGAAATGACACACCATGGGAGATTAAAGGATAACATCCAACATTCGAGCTGGAAAAAGTTATATAAAATTCACTAGTGACTTTATAAAACACTCAGATACTTTCCAGTAAGACAGAACTGGGTTAAGCACAGAGGGGGGCCTTATATAAGAAAGCCAAAAGAGGGCAGGGGAGAAGAGAAATGCATTCTGCACTTAGACTTTTTAAAAGGACGAATAATAAAAAATAAAAACATTTTAACTGCAATAGAATTGTAAACCCTTCTTTTTAATGAGGGAAAATATGCAAAATATAGTTAGTATCATAATATAGTGACACAGGGCCAAGGAGGTTGGATTTACATCCTGCTCAAGGTGTATGGAGTACATTTCACTCAGGTAGGCTCACTACCTCTTAGACTAGACATGGGTTGTTGTCCTTTAACTCTCCAGCTGAAGCAGTAGAAAAAGCAGCTTTGCTCCCTCATATCACATCATTCAGAAGTACTGCTATTCTCCATTTTACCATTCCAGCTGTAGGGGTCAGATATCTCAATGTGGGGTGCTGTATATAGCAGATTGAGCCTGGGATAGGCATGAGAAGCCATTGAGGATTTCCTGCAGTTTCACAGTCTTAGGATGCATCTGCACTATAGAAATTATGCAGTTTGAAACCACTTTAACTGCCATGGCTCAGTGCTAAGTAATTCTGGGAATTGCAGTTTGTTATGGCACCGGAGCTCTCTGACAGAGAAGGCTAAATATCTCACAGAACAATAGATATCAGAATTCTATAGCACTGAGCCCTGGCAGTTAAAGTGGTTTCAAACTGGATTATTTCTGCAGTTCAGCTGCAGCTGTGGGTGATCATCACATTGACAAATAACTGAACTGATTTTCAATATCCACTCAACCACAGAACTGTATTTTGTGACATTGGGCAAGTCACATTCTCTCAGCCTCAAAGTAAGACTGTGGCATACCACTTCTGAAGAAATTTTGCCAAGATGGTAAGATGTTAAGAATATACATATTCGATTTTGTTTTGTTTTGTTTTTTTCAGGAGGAGGGGGGTAGAATGGATTAATTATTCCCAACTGATTTAAATATGTCTCTAGCCTGTAGTAACACACTGAGTCGCTACATGACAGACATCAGCAGCCTTAGTGTGAGGTCTTCTCAAGAGTAGGAAGGCTTGAAAATCAGTCCAAATGCCTTTATCTTACAGGGGGGAAATCTAAATGAGGCAGGGTGAAAAGAACACAAGTTGGCTTGGTGTTAGTTGGAGTTTTAGCCATACCACCTGGCTCCTCTTTAAACCATTATATCGCCTAGATTGCTAACTTTTATATAAAGAAAGGTCTTGGTTGCATAGAAGCTGAGATCTCAGGAAAAATATGCAGTTAAAGAAAAACATGAAACTGATACTGCCTTTAAGTATGTTTAGCCAAAGAATAAAGTCAGTTGTGGTTGACATCACATTTTAGGCCTGAGAGATTTAAAACTGTAAAAGAAGCCATTGGCCACTGTGTTACATATGCCCATAATGAAGATATGCGAAATAGCTTTGTTATTAAACATTTGAAATGATAGCCCTCAGTTCCAAATGGTAGAACAGCTAGAATATATATTATGGGAATATGAGAAAGATTTTATCTTTCTTGGGTGGCAACTATCAACGTCTGCAACTATTTTTTCATATAGCACTTTAGTAATCCACATAGCAACCCGAACACTGAATCAGTTCACTAGGATTGTTCCCTTTCTGCAAAAGATACATAGCCATAAAACTGAACAGTTAGATAATTTTCTAGACATTCTCAAACTTTGGTTCTCAAGGTGTTTTGGAATCAGCTTCCAAAATTCTTCACTGTTGGCCAAGCCGACAGGGGACTCTGAGAATTGAGTCTAAAACATCTGGAGGACGAAAGTTCAGGAACCTCTAATGAATGGCCATGGGGCTGCAGTTAATATGTATTACTGTAATAGGTTTCTGCAATAGTTTCTTGGCTGATATGTTTGCACACTCTGCTTGTTATTTGGATATTCTGTTTACGTCTGGATGTTTGCCACATTTTTGCTTGTAGCGTTCACTGGTTTGAATAGTCTGTCTTGATGTTGAGCATGCTGTAGATTACAGCACTACACACTTATAGTGCTGCTTTTCCACTTTAACTGCTCTGGCTGCCTCCTGTAAAATCCTTGGATTTTCTGTTTAGGGAGGAGCATTTAGAATTCTCAGCCAGAGAGCTCTTAGGCCTCACTGAACTAGAAACAGAAGGCAGCAGGGACGTAGCCAAGGGCGGGGGGGTCTTGGGGTCCGGAACCCCCCCCCTTCCATTAGAAAAATGAATGGTGTGTGCTGCTGCGCCGCTGCACCCAAGCCCCATTATAATGGTGGCACTTAGTCTGGACCCCCCCCCCTTCCTAACATCCTAGCTACATCCCTGAAGGCAGTGACAGCAGTAAAAGTGGAATAGCAGCACTATAAAAGTGTAGTGCAGTAATCTCAGTCCCAAAACCTTTTCCATCTCTAAAATAGATTCTTCCAATAATAGCAACATACTTCTCCTTCATTTACTCAGATATTTTGTATGTGCCTTGAGCTATGATACATGTGTCTGGATCTGACAACTGTCCCTGCTCTGAAATGACTGTTTGTAATTCTTTCTCCCCCCTCCCCCCGTCCCTCTTCCTGCCATCCTTCCATCCACTGGAAAAGCTGTTTTATCTCAGGTTTAATGATCTGTGACTACATAATAAAGATCAGAAACTATTAACACAGGATATCTACACCTTCTGTGGCTTTAAAGGGATGAGGGCCCTGTGCTAAATGAAAGGGGTCATGAGGTGCATAAAACACCTCCTTTGGCATTTACAAGGGTTACCCCATTACAAAGGGGAAAAGTGGTCTTATTAGCCAGTAACTGTTGAGTACTTGTGGGCTGGTTCTGCTTACAGTGCAGGTGTCTGGAGCAGGCAACAGTCCACCAGGAGAGATGGAGAACAACACATAAATAGTCAGGCAGAAGAACTATTTTCCTGGATGGTGGAGGTGAAGATATTATTCTCCCTCCCAGGTGCTGACATGTTGATAAATCAAAATGTTATTGTTGTGTGCATTCAAGTCAGTTCTGACAGATGGCAACCCTAGGGTTTCTTGGCAAGATTTCTTCAGATTAGGTTTGCAAGAGCCTTCATTTGAGGCTGAGAGAATGTGACTTGCCCAAGGTCACAAAGTGGGGTTCTATGATAGAATGAATATTTGAACCCTGATCTCCAGAGTCCTAGTTCAACACCCTAAGCGCTATATTAGGCTAGCCCTCAGAACAAAATGAAAAAAAGATCTCTCCAAATTGGAGGAGTATGAAAATAGCAAAAACAGTTTAAGTTAAAAAAAAAAATCCAGTATCAGTAAGGCCAAATAATTTCATTTTGGTCTGTCCCCACTGGGCATGTTTATAAGTGTTTTTGTGCATTTCCCCCATATTATTTTGCATTTCAGGAGTTTTTGTCAAAAATCCAGATGGGCCCAATAAAACTAATTGTAACTTCTAATATTTATTCTTAACTATGATACAATTTTTCCAGCATTTCAGTAAGCTTATTAAAAGATAGAAACAGATGGGATCACAAAGCTGGGTTTGCTATGCAAAACAGCAACTTTTCATCTAGCTCTTCATTCTGTAACACTTTGTTCTGAAAGTGTGTGACATGGTGGCATCACACCATGCATTTTTCCATTCCTTGTTATTAAAATAGCATGTATTGGTGAGAAGGGAGTGTACAACATGGTTATATCACAAATGCAGAACTTCTCTCCTTGGTCAGTAAACATTAGCACCTGCTTGCTGCTCCTAGGTTAAAAACAACATCAGGAACAAAGAATGTAAATGGGGCATCTATAATTTTCAGCCAGAGAGCTCTTAGGCCTCACTGAACAACAAAAACTAGAATGCCACAGAAGGCAGCCAAAGCAGTAAAAGTGGAGTAAGAGCGCTATAACAGTGTAGTGCAGTATTGCAGTTACTCTGAACAATAAAGAGCATGTTGGTCTTTTTCTGCAGAAAATAACATTTTCTGCACAGAAGACAGCCATTTTGTGCAGAAAACAACATTTCTGAGCAGAAAGGAAGTTTTCAGAATTTTCTGTGGAGAAAATATTAAATACTATTTTCTGCACCAACAACAATGCCATTTTTGCACCCCACAAACCCCTCAAACTGTGAATAGACTTCAAAATATATATGTTTTTTACAACTTTATCACAGTGAGGAGAAATATATATATATATATATATATATATATCCTCCCCTCCCCATTATTGCCTACAAGAATGAAATATACAAAGATTTACATTCCTATATGATAAGTAGACACCAATCAATTGCATGATGGAAAACGCAGGTACTATCAGAAGAAATGAAATATTCCTGAGGAGAAGTGCTTGAATTAATTCATCATCTGAAAGATTCCAGATGGCCAAGGCAATTGGCTGTTTCTTTCCTGCACTTGTCAGCCTTCCTCAACCTTTTACTCTAGCTGTTGCTTGACTACG
>NC_056525.1:154045928-154121518 GCF_019175285.1 Sceloporus undulatus | reverse complement strand
GGGGGGGTCCGGAACGGAACCCCCGCGTATACCGAGGATCCACTGTACTCTGGAAATGCTTGGGGCAATCTTTTTACTTTTGCTTCACCAGTTTCAGAACTGTGCACACTCACAGCCTCACACATGAGAACAAATCAATGAAGGTAAACAGCCAGACATGACCATAGCCATCTCAAAACTTCAAAAGAGGCCAAGAGCCTTCTCCAAAGACTCTGTCTTACAGTGATGCATAAGCTGCTGTATGAGTACAGGAGCCTAGCCTGTCTTTGCATCTGATCATGCAACAGCCAGAGCTGTGTTTCACATTCCTTGGAAATCGGCATCAAAATTTAAAAGCACACAGCTTTAAAAAATAAGTTCAAATCATCATCACATACTTTAGAAGCTCAAGCAGGCTTGGGGGATTATTTTCCAGTCCTGTATATACTTACTTGTCAATTTCTGTAATGCAAGAGAACTATATTCTTTAGCAAAGTGTTAACATTCATGGCTACGACAGATACTTAAATGTTAACTAAAATAATTATATTATAATGTATACTGTTGTCAATAATTATACAAAGGGATTGCCCAGAAAGGAAACAAACCAAAATAAAGGCATAGTCTGCCAAAACAGAACCAAGCTGATTGTAATGAGATCTTTTAGAGAAAGAAAGACCACCTGCTTGCCTTTCAAATCATTCTGATTCAGTGCTACAAGGGTAAATAGTATCACAGGCCTCTCTGGCAGCCTTACCAATTACCAGTGTCAAATCTCAGTGTCACAGCAGCTGCTTTGCTATCTTTCTTTATTACCTCTAATGGAGGCATCTGGTAGCAAGCGCTGGCCTAAGGACTACTAGTTGTTGACCCATGCTGTTCTATATAATCTAAAGGATAATACTATACAAAATGACTTCATTATGCTACCACATAATTAAAATACTATAATAATTATACATATTTTTCTCAGTGGATAATATGTGATTCGTCCAGAAAATGCAGAGGTCAAGAAACTGGCATATGACTCTGTGCATTAAAGAAACTTCACATCTATTTCTCCCCCTGCATCTCCATAGCATATATAGTCTTTTTGTTTGGTTTGGTTTGGTTTGTTTTTGCCAGATAACTTCTATATCACAATAGCCTCTTCAGCCTGTGTATGTTCCTACCATATGTCTGCTTCAGTTCCAGGATTTTTACACACTACTTCAGCACGTGCCCCGTATGCAATTTATATAAATAATAATAATAAAAACTTTATTTCTAGCCCGCCTTTCCCAAGATCAAGGCGGGTTACAACATATAGATTATACAATAATACAATCCACAAATACTATAAAAACATCAATCAATAAAAACATTGATTAGTACATACTGCAATACAGATAAATTTTTTCCCCAAACTAGCACAGTAGTGCAACAGTGAGGGGAGAGGAGGAGTAACTTCGGGGGTATGAGGGGTATGCCTGCTGGAAAAGATATGTTTTAAGCCCCTTTTTAAATTGGTCCAGAGAGGTGGCTGAGCGGAGCTCGCCGGGAAGCGACTTCCAGAGCTTGGGGGCCGAGGTGGAAAAGGCCCTCTGTATGGTGATGGAATATCTTGCTTCTGGAACTCTTAACAATTGCTTCCCGGCCGACCTGAGTGTGCGGGGCGGATTGTATGGAGAGAGGCAGTCCTCCAAGTACCCTGGGCCCAAGCCATTTAGGGCTTTATAGGTAATAACCAACACCTTGTATTGCGCCCGGAAGCGGATGGGCAGCCAATGGAGGTCTTTAAGGATAAGTGTTATATGACTGGCCCTGGAAGATCCAGTGACCACTCTTGCTGCCATATTCTGAACCAGTTGAAGCTTCCGAGTGTGGTACAAGGGTTGCCCCATGTAGAACGCATTACAGAAATCCAATCGAGAGGTTACCAGAGCGTGTACCACCGTTTCAAGGTCCCCCCGGCCCAGGTAGGGTCGCAGCTGGCGTATCAGCTGAAGCTGAAAACAGGCGCGCCTGACTGTCGCGTTCACGTGAGATGTAAGGTGGAGCGACAAGTCCAGGAGCACCCCCAGACTGCGAACTGAGTCCTTCACAGGAAGCATAATCCCGTTCAGGACAGGTGGACAAATATTCATCCTCGGGCCCGGGGAACCTATCACGAGCACTTCCGTTTTCTCTGGATTCAATCTGAGTCTGTTTTCCCTCATCCAGCCCATTACCGACTTCAGACAGGCATCCAGAGGAGAGATGCCATCCCTGGTCACTGCATCAGTCGGAGACACAGAGAAATATATTTGGATGTCATCAGCGTACTGATAACACCGCGCCCCATGTCTCCGGATGATCTCTCCCAGCGGTTTCATGTAAATGTTAAATAGCATGGGGGACAGTTTAAACTAAGTAAGACATTCACACATTGTTGTCCCATTTCCTTCCTGCTAATAGCTGCAGACAGCGACAAATATTTCCCTGTATCAATTTTCAATTGGAAATGTTTTCTCCTTAACAAATAATACTTTTGGGTTGTTTTTTTTTTTTTTTTTGTGATAACTGATAAATTTATTTCTATAGAAGCTTTTCCACTTTAAAATAACACCTGTCTTTTATCTCAGGAGGAATCAGATACTTAATCCTCTCATTAGGAGGCTTTCCCTCACTTTCCAAAGAGGGATTGTGCTTTGAGATGTCCCCAAAGTTCATGGAAGCTTCACTTAAAATATTATAATGCATGCCTTAAATACACAAATTCTGAGCATATTTGGGTTTGGTGCTTAATCTGATCCTTGTATCCCCTGCAAAAATAGCAACAGCAGCAACAACTTTCTGGTGTTCTAGAAACAGTGGTGGGAGAGAAAGACAGGAACTCTTCTCCCTCCCAATCCTAATACCACCTGTGTTATTATTGGTTGTGGCACATATTTCTACACAGAAACATGTTACTGTGTTATTGTTGGTTGTAGCACACATTTTTACACAGCCTCTACTTCCCTGTGTTCAGTGGATAAACTATAAAAAACTTGGAAGATTGTTGCACTAACAGCTTTTTCCATCCTCAGCATGGGCTGAATCTGGGCTGGGACCACATCACACAACTCCATGCCCAGATCATTACCATCGCATCCTTCTCCTGTCCCTGGCTAAAAATGCTTCTTTTCCAGAAGTGGGATGTGTTCCAATTGAGGACAGGATGGTAATGACCTGGGCACAGAGCTATGAAATAGCACATGTTCCCTGCCCAATCTCAGCCCGTGCCCAGATTGGCAAAATGCGCTAATCTTCTAGGTTGGACTTGGAGTATGGTAGAATTTAGCTAAGAAGACTTCTTTGCACAGTATTCTTGGTTTTATTTTGCCACAGAACGAGTTGGTTAGTCTGGTACAGTTGGCACAGTATGTACTGAAATGTACAGATTGTATAACTATGGTCTAAAACAAACAGCAGAAATAAGCCAGTTTGAGATCACTCATTACTAGACAATCCTGGGAATTGTAGTTTATTGTGGCACCAGAGCTCTCTGACAGAGAAGGCTAAATGTCTTGCAAAACTACAGTCCCTAGAACTCCCTAGCACTGAGCCTCTGCAGTTAAAGTGGTCTCAGACTGGATTATTTCTGCAGTGTGTTTTGGACCATAGACACTTTTTCTTTAAAGCAAAAATAATTGTGTTTTGCTCGGAAAATGTATTTAGTTTTTGGACCAATAAAAATTATGCCCCCAAAAGTTCTGAAATTTAAGGGGGAAATGGGAAACCATGGAAAACCTCTTGTAATCTTATCTAATGTCACATTAAAAATCAATAATTTCTTCAAACTCTTAACACCATTGATTGCCAACAAGCTTTTGATCTGGATTCATGTAGTTTGTGATAATATTCCATTTCTAAACAGACTGAGGTCTCAGTTTTTGGATGATTTGTGCAAAATTACCTTGGATCAACAGTAGGGATGTAAATCATTACTTATTTCATTGTCATATGCATGTATGAAATATTCCAAGCATAAACTGAAGTTCTAAGAGAGCAACAATTACTGGGTTTTTTTTGTTTTTTGTTTTTATTACTGCACATCTATAGCCAAAAACTGCCCAGGCATCCCTGACCTACCCTTTGCCATGGTAGTACACCAATACATCATGTGCTGTATTAGGGAGGCATTGCATAAAGGAGTACTGGATACCTCTTTCTGCAACATCTTTAAAAGTATGTGTGCTACCATAATCCCCTTTTAAGCCATTGTATGTTACTTACAGAATTCCAGCCTCACACTCATTAATCAAGAAACCAGATTCCAAAGTTCCATCAAATCTCCAGCCTGTCTCATTCCTGGCAGATAAAATAGGGACTATAGCTAGAAGCATACGGACAGCAGTGTGTCAGTCTCCCAGAACAACACTGCAATTTTGGACACGTTTGAGCTCAGTAGCTCTGTTTCCTTAGTCAAGTAAGCTCAGACCCTAATAAAGCCACTTCCATAGTTCTTGGGAATTTGTGGTGGGAGCTGTCCCCAGTCCTGCTTTCTGAACTCAACTTTAAATGCCGGAAAACTAAATTCTGCTGATGGGCTCACATCATAACAGAAGCCTGCGTCCTATTATTTACTCCCAGATAGACTCATTGACTGCATTGCTCAATGTAGATCAATCCAATCGATTCAGTGGGTCTAATCTGCAGGTTTGCTGGAACAAGATAAGTAGTAAGGATCAAGTTTAGTCTATGAATTGCTTTTTGTTTGGAAATTAAACATATGGAAAATATGTTAATTGGCTTCTTTTTTAAAAATAGTGGAAACACATTGTTATGTTTTTATCTTGATTACTTTATATTTACAAAAAGAATAGGGGAAAGAAATCACATGTGAATTAATTTCTGTTTGAGCACTTTCTGTCAAAGATATATGAAACTGTAGGTAGAAATTGTTTTTAATGTACTATATTGAACTAATTAAAACTGAACTAGAGCAAGAAAAAGTACTGTGCACTTGAGTAGGACTGGAGAGTCAAGTATTTCCATGTGAACAGTTTTGCAAGAGTAAGCTAGGCTCATAATGTACTAATTGATCTTGTGCATTATAACCTTTACCTTCATAAAACTACATGTTCTCCCTCACCTACATCTTGTATTACCATGCCCTTTCTGAACAGGATCATTTTGACTTCCCCTCCAGATAACCACAACTGAGCTCACTGAAATTACAGAGCCCCTACCAGGTTTCTATAATAAACTTGTTGATCCATTCATGCAAAAATACCATTTGATGCCTACAAGCAAAATGTGGAACTATCTCCATTTGTTTCCATTGGAAAGTATTGTATTTTGAGGTCAGCTTTAAACAAAATCCAAGCAAATAATAGCTGCTTTTGGGTACTGATCTGGAAGATTCACAGATGGAAAAATATTTTACTGTGTATCCACCATTACAAATGCATACATAATCATACTCCTCTATTCATCCTTGGCAGCTCTTGCTGCAGGTAGCAATGACCCAGAATAAGTATCTGACCAGACTCATATAGCAGATGCTACCACTCACCTCAGTGTCACCAACATACAGATGACACTCAGCTCTGTCTCTCATTTCCACCTAACTCCAAGGAAACTCTCTTGGTGCCAAACGAGTGCCTGTTGTCAGTGACAGAGTGGATAAGGGCAAACAAATTTGAAGGCTTTCATGGCCGGCATCCATAGTTTTTTTGTGGGGTTTTCGGGCTATGTGGCCATGTTGTAGAAGAGTTTCTTCCTGCTGTTTCGCCAGCATCTGTGGCTGGCATCTTCAGAGAATGCTTGCCTGGAAAGGGGTTGGGTATGTATATACTGTGTGACCCTGGGAAGGCAGGAGTGATTTGCATGTGAATTTGAAGCTTAATCCAGGCAAGACAGAGAGGCTCCAGGTCAGTCAGAAGGCAGATCAAGAAACAGGGATTCAACTTGTGCTGGAAATTTCAGGTTTGTAGCTTCAGTGTACTCTTGGATTCATCCCTGAAGTCCAGCATGGTCATGTTCAGGAATGTGTTTGCACACATAAAACTAGTGTTACAACTGCACCCATTTTTCCAAAACCCATATCTGGTCATGGTAACACATACTTTAATTACATCCAAGTTGGATTATTGTAATGTAATCTACATGGGGCTGCCTTTGAAAACTGTTCAGAAACTTCAGCAGGTTACTGGTCTATTTCAGGGCACAAATCAAAGAGCTGGTTTTGTACTATAAAACAGTATACAACTTGGTCCCAGGCTATTTTAAAGCCCATATCTCCCCATATAAGCCTGACGAAGTCTTAACATATTCAAGAGATAGTTATATCTTCATCCACCTCCCAGGTTTGGTTGGTGGAGAAAAGGGAGACACCCTTCTCAGTGACAGCTCATAGATTTGGAACTCCCTACCAAGTGAGGTTTGATCTCTCCACTGTGTCATTTTCCTGGACAAAATGATCAAAAGAGTGGTGGCCAGCCAATTCAAGTCATTCTTAAATGAAGCTGATTATTTAGATGAGGCACAAAGAAAGTGCAGTCTTTCAGCTGTTGATGGGCTGCTACTCCCACCCCAATCAGATCCATTTCAGTTCAGGTTCAGGTTTAGTTTTGGGATATGAACTGCCTTTGTTGCCCTGTGGACTATACCTTGTCAAGAGAAAAGTAGGCAGAGCACAAATGGACTTCTCAACAATTTACTGCTGATTCAGCTATGATATCATTCAAGATACGGAAAGATTTCTCTCCATTAGGTGTGTGAGGCTGTTTAGCAATGGTTCCACTCTTGCTTGGATGACTGGTTCCAGAAGATGGTATCGGGAAATCATAAATCCTCTAGCAATCATGTTTTATGGTCCCATATATTTTTATTCTTTCTCCCAGGCTGTTTAACATCTACATGAAACTCCTTGAAGTCATATGGAAATTTCTCTATAGTGTATTCTCCTAACTTCCCTTTTTGACTATTGCAATGCACTATAAACCCAACTGTGTTTTTAAAAGATTGGAAACTGGAGTTGGACTGGGAAAGAGTATTATTACAGCATTAATAATGGGGCATTCAATCAATCATCCAATCAATCATTTTATTGCTGTCTATAACCATATTAAAAATAATTGGGCATTTTGACAGTGTTATGCTTGTATTTAATCAGCTTCTTTGTCTTGTCTATTGTTTTATATTACATTTTAATGTTATATTTATTTTGTGAGATATGCAGAAAGCAATTGCAATTCCAAGCAATAAATAAAGTCTTGATATAAGACCAAATAGGTTGGGCAATGCTAGGGCAGAAAGTTACCCTGTTTCCTTCTTGGCCCCTGTTTCCTGGCTGCAGATTCTACTCTCACAGAATTCTGACCATAGCATTAAGTCTAAGATTTTTTTGTGGAGCATCTTCCAACCTTCAGCTCATTAAGTCTCAACTCATAGATTCATCTATGATGCGTCACACATTGAAAAGTCACAACATGTTGCTGCATGTGTGAACCATGTCAAGAAATTAAAAGCACAATTAGTCACTAACAGTATAGATGGTTGTGCTGTCTACTGCACAAACATCTTGTTTTCTTCAACTTGGCAATTATTTATATTAAGTCATGTATAACATGGTGTTTTTCAGAATCTCAATTAGCTGGGAAACTCTGTTGCTATAGTATCGGTTTAAGAAGCAAAATAGCTTTCACTGTTGTTTTAAATAAAGCCCAGAACAGAATGCCAAATCCTTATTTCTCCAGAGATGGACATTATACTTCTGAATAAATATAAGATTCAAGTACACTAAGGAACAGCAAACTCAGAATAAAAAAGAGTTAGAACTGAATGTTGGGTTTTGGAGCTAGAAATCCTTGAGGAATTCTATTGTTGTAAATCCCTATGCAAAATACCTTGATCCTCTTAGATGAGACATGCAATTTCAGATTTAAAGCGTCTGTGGAGGTCCTGTTGTTATATGTTTTTTATATGGTATGATTATGTCCATGTCAATATATGTCCATTTTTATGTGTTAAATTTTGAATTTTGGATAAAAATGATTTTAGACATGAAATTTAAGGAGTGCTCAGAAATGTAAACATACCAAAATATACATTTAAATATTATAGTACAGTGTGGAAATAGAACACAATTATGGACAAGGTCTTGCACTGTAGCACTTTTCAACAGCGCAGACCACTCTCCATGAGTATTTGCATTTTGCTGGAGAGTGGAGGGGCTGATCAGATATTTGTTCAGCTTTATTCCTATAGGTGGACACCAGGGACGTAGCTAGGATTTTAGGAAGGGGGGGGCAGACTAAGTGGCACCATTATAATGGGGCTTGGGTGTGGCGGTGCAGCAGCACACACCATTCATTTTTCTAATGGAAGGGGGGTCCAGACCCCAAGAAACCCCCCCCCCTTGGCTATGTCCCTGTGGACATCCTGGAACAGGCATCTACAGTGGAATCCCTGCATTTGGTGGTCCCTGTGTAGACTTGTCCACAGCTATATGGTATGTGGTAAACTCCTGCAGCTGTGAGAGGGTCTCTCTTGTTCTTCGCTGAGTCCAGCATTTGCAGCATTTTCTTGGTCAGTTGGTAAACCATGTGGAGGTGGCAAAATGTCAGGAATAAACTCTTCTAGAACATGGTTACATAGCTTGAAAAACCCACAAAAAACTATGAATGCCAGCCATGAAAGCCTTCGACTTCACATTTATAATGTTTATTAAATTGCATTCGTAGGGGAGGGGCAGATCTGCAAATTGCCAAGGAATATGCTATGAAAGTTAAAAACTGGATTTTACCATTTCAGATGTAAAGAGCCCAACTGCTGGGCTACTTGTTACAGCTAAAGTGATGTGGTTCAAAAGTCATACCTAGGGCAGTTCCGAATGATAACTGATTTCTCTCTCTGCAACACTGAAATATATTTGCTATCTGTTGCGTGAGTACACCCATTTTAATACCACATGAATGGCTATATAAATATTAAGGAATCTGTTCAAAAGAGAATAACACTGTGTATCAAGGTCTCTCCTTTCTCTGTCTGACTTTCTTTTTCTCTAATATAAAGGCAAATTGACTTGCCATTTTACCATTGCCATTTACCATAAATATGGTTTTCGTTTCAAAAATGTAATATTTCTGTCTCCTAGATGGAATAAAGCTTTAAATCCATCATATACACAATGAATTACTGTAGGCATAGTGCCATAAAAAGAGTGCTATTAAAGATTTGTATGACAAACGTAGTGAATTAAAAGGATATCTTAACGCACAGAGTCAAAAGTAAATTATACCAATGTGGGGTCTGAGGGCATCATGCGTGAATAGAAACTGTTTTGTGGACATGTTTCTTGAGCGTATGATTCTTGCTTCCTCGGTAGTTGCTTTCCTGTTCTCAGGATCTGTGTGAAAATTTCTGGTTACATGCTCCCTTAACTGCATAATTCGAACATCCTGAAATCAATACACTTCTCATGGAGCAGGTTGCTTCTTGTGTAGGATGTTATATGTAGTGCTAGAAGAACCAGTTGAGTAGAAACCTTTACATCAGGCCAGGGGAAATCTTTCAAATATTTTGGACTCAAATGTTTCAACTTCCACAGACTCTGACTGTTGTTTGTTCTGACTGGGACTTTTGTGAGTTGAAATCCAAATAAACTGGAGTCCCAGATCCCTGCTTTACATGGAGCCCAGACTGGAATGAAAGTAATAACTGGGGCAGCAATTTTGTGATGCACATCTAATAGCCCATATTCTGTGAATCAACCATGAGTAGAGGTTCTGTTATAAAATATTACTTCCTCCAGCTCATGAACTGTCCAACCTCTTATCTGCTTTTTGTCAGCTAATAGGGTTGGAGTCAAATCCTGAAGGTCTTGTCATATTGACAGCAAAAGTATGCAGCATAGGGTTGCCAAGTCTTCCAATGTCTGACCAAATAATCAAATGGAAGAACGCCAAAAGCTAAATAACTACATATTTTGTCCACTGCAAAAACTTTGCCAAAGAAACCCTGCAGCATCTGCTTCTATTTTTGCATGTTTCCAACAAAGGCATATAATATATCAGTTATACAAGTGGAAACTGACATGTTGCAGCTATAAACATTAAGGCTAATATTAATTAAAGCTTCATGCTGTGCTAGATAGCTATCAGCATCACTGTTCTCACAAATTATTCTTCAAGGCCTCTCTAGATGCTCAGCTTCTAGTATAATTAAGGCCCATTGTTGTTATGCAGAGTCCAAACATCTTTGCTTTAGGCTGTATGTCCACTGGACAGTATCATATTTCTGCTACTATGGATTAGAGATGGAAAAAATATGTCCTGTTATTAAATTCTTGGACCAAAAAAAAGTACTCAGGAAATCGGGACAGAAAGAATGATACTAAGGTGACTGTTTTGTAAAGTTTTCAACTAATATCTGTGCCTCCTAGGCTATTATTCTGCATTCAAATGCACCGCTCCCCCCAATAAATGGTTTTTGTGCAAGCACTATGATAAAAACACAATTTTTGCATGAAAAATGTGTTTCTACAATCTTTTTTGTGCTTTCAGACAAAAGCACAATTTCTGCACAAAACAACCTCAGTTTCAGAAAATACTATTATGTTCTGTGCAGAAAATGCTGTTTTCTATGAAAAACAACCCCGTGCCAGTTTTGCATAGAATAATATTGTCAATATGACCATAGAATCATAGAATCATAGAGTTGGAAGAGACCGCAAGGGCCATCCAGTTCAACCCCCTGCCATGCAGGAAATCCAGATCAAAGCATCCCCGACAGATAGCCATCCAGCCTCTGTTTGAAGACCTCCAACGAGAGAGACACTGAGGAAATGTGTTCCACTGTCAAAAAGCCCTTACTGTCAGGAAGTTCCTCCTAATGTTGAGGTGGAATCTCTTTTCCACCAGCTTGCATCCATTGCTCCGGGTCCTAGTCTCTGGAGCAGCAGAAAACAAGCTTGCTCCCTCCTCAATATGACATCCCTTCAAATATTTTAACAGGCCTATCATATCACCTCTTAACCTTCTTTTCTCCAGGCTAAACATACCCAGCTCCCTGAGGCATTCCTCATAGGGCATGGTTTCCAGACCCTTCACCATTTTAGTCGCCATCCTTTGGACACACTCCAGTTTCTCAATGTTCTTTTTGAATTGTGGCGCCCAGAACTGGACACAGTATTCCAGGTGGGGCCTGACCAGAGCAGAATATAGTGGCACTATTACTTCCCTTGATCTAGACACTATACTTCTATTGATGCAGCCTAAAATCACATTGGCCTTGTTAGCTGCCGCATCGCACTGTTGACTCATGTTCAACTTGTGGTCTACTTGGACTCCTAGATCCCTTTCACATGTTGTCTCCTTAAGCCAGGTGTCCCCCATCCTATATCTGTGCATTTCATTTTTTCGCCCTAAGTGCAGTACCTTACATTTCTCCCTGTTGAAGTTCATTTTGTTAGCTGTGGCCCAGCTTTCTAGTCTATTCAGGCCATTTTGAATGTTGATCCTGTCCTCTGGAGTATTAGCTATTCCTCCTAATTTGGTGTCATCTGCAAATTTGATAAGTTTTCCCCCAATGTTTTCCTCCAAGTCATTGATAAAGATGTTGAACAGTACTGGGCCCAGGACAGAGCCCTGTGGGACCCCACTGGTCACTTCTCTCCAGAATGAAAAGGTGCCATTGCTGAGCACCCTTTCGGTTCATCCGGTCAACCAGTTACAAATCCACATAACAGTTGCCTTGTCTAGCCCACATTTTACAAGCTTGTTTGCAAGATTGTCATGGGGAACTTTGTCAAAGGCCTTACTGAAATCAAGATATATTATATCCACAGCATTCCCTTCATCTAACAAGCTGGTAACTTTATCAAAGAATGAGATAGGATTTGTCTGGCATGACTTCTTTCTCTGAAACTTGTGTTGACTTTTTGTGATTATGGCATTGCTTTCTAGATGTTCACAGACTCTCTTTTTAATGATCTGCTCCAGAATCTTTCCTGGTATTGATGTCAGACTAACTGGACGATAATTGTTTGGATCCTCTTTCTTCCCCTTTTTTAAGATAGCGACAATGTTTGCCCTCCTCCAGTCTGCTGGGACTTCTCCTGTTCTCCAGGAGTTTTCAAAGATTATTGCCAATGGCTCTGATATTACATTTGCCAGTTCTTTTAATACCCTTGGATGTAGTTCATCTGGTCCTGGAGACTTAAATTCATTTAGGTTAAACAGGTATTCCTGTGCTATCTCTTTACTTATTTTGTGCTGAAATTCCCCTATTCTGTCCTCTGCTCCATTATCCTCAGGTTGAGCACCCTTTGCCTTTTCTGAGAAGACTGAGGCAAAGAAAGTGTTGAGTAAGTGGTGGCTCTGAAGCATTTGAGGAAGTATTCTTCCGTCTAAGTACTACTCTGGCCCAATTCTACTTAACTTCTGGAATGAAATAAGATTGTATTCAAAGTGGCATGGTGGGTTTATTCTGAAAGATAGATAGGTAGCTAGGTAAGTAGACAGAATTGTAGATTTATAAAGAAACTGAACTTAATGGAATTTAAAATGAAAACATGTAAAACTGAAATGTAATGGAATGGGGAGGTTTCACCTTTCTGTATTCAATTTACAAGGGCTTTTGTTCATGGAAAATTACTCACTTTAATGGTATTCAGGAAAAAGTGGGTCAAACACATGTGGATGGAGAACCCATAAAACATAGATTTCTTCTCTTACTTAAGGGTTATTTTTAAAGATGCAGGGCCTTGGATCAATCATTTTAAACAAAAGTCCATAAAGGCTAGAACAAGCTCTAAAATTCTAATTTAAGGCCCAAAACACACCACAGAAATAATGCACTTTGAGACTGCATTAACTGCCCTGGCTCAGTGCTAGGGAATCCTGGGAATTATAGTTTATTGTGGCACTAGAGCTCTCTGACAGAGAAGGTTAAATGCCTTACAAGTCCCCAGAATTCCCTAGCATTGAGCCAAGGCAGTTAAAATCTTAGACTGGATTATTTCTGCAGTGTGTTTTGGACCTAAATTATTTAGTTATAATTACCCAACGTCTTTGCTCCCAATCCTAAAGGTTCATAAGGCAAAAAATTATGCCAGTTTTAACATATGGTATTGAATTGTTGGGGCTATCAAAGGGCCTATCAAAGACAGGGCAGTCCCGAGGGCACCCACTGCCACGGTCCTGAAAAGGCTGCGAAAAGGCATGATAAGAAACCGCTCCCTTTGCAGCCAGTTTTGGGCCATGTTCAGCAGCCCCAAGACAGCCTCTGAGCGATCCAGGAGCAAGTGTCATGTGCATGCCCCACCCAAATCAAACCAATGGCAGCTCTTTTGGCCCATCTGTTTGAGGCCAAAGTCCCCTCTACTTAAACAAAATCAACATGTTTTGAGGACTATTTGGAGGACTGAAAAGAATACTCATGTAGCAGCAGTAAAAGTTGAAACAGGTACTAACTCCATTTACAGTCTAACAAACAGTCATTAAAGGCTTTAACTATTGGTGAAATATTGTTTCAATGGAATCTGATAGATTTCCAAATGTGCCCGTATACTAAATTTCAGCATGCTTCATGGATCAATCAACTTCTTCAAATTATCATATCTAGACTTTTCAAAACAATGTCTATTTTCAGTTGGATAGCAGGCCATAGCAATATTTAAAGAAAGAGGAATGGATGTGAATGCCCAAATTGATATTAAAACACTTGCAAACATCAGGTAACTGAAATGGCCGGCCAAAAATAAAAGGTTTTTCCAAATAGAAAAATATCTGATAATGGGTTTGACTCAGTGCCATACAATAGCTTTAACAAGAGCGAGATTAGTGCAGTTAGAGACCATAGTCAAACACAGATGATCAAGCAACATACATTTGTCTATAGAGCATCTGAGCTAGAAGATATTGTGAATGTCCCATTTAACAGTCAGCTATATATCTCAGTGAGAGTGCAGTACCTACAGACAATACTTGATAGCACTACATATTGGAATCTTATTTCCTTCAAGGCACAAATACATATGTAGTCATTAGAACTGCTAAATTCATAAGTAGGGCTGTTGAGTTGAGAACATGTTTTATTGAACACATTGGGGTTGCATGCAAAACTGATTATATATATATATATATATATATATCTTTTGTGTTTTATCATTTCAGCTTGTTACAAGATGACAATTACTATTAATTTATATCTTATCTTACTTTAGTCTTTTTAAATTTTTTTTAAAATCTTATTCCATTATATTCCATGCACTTTACTCCCTTGTATTTTACAGTTTGATGTTAACAGTTAACAGATATGGCCAACTGATTAATCAATACATTTTTAACTAACTACTCACTTTGAGTGTAGGCCTAAATAGACAATTGTTGTTCATTTTATTCTTTCTTTCTTTCTATTTTATTTTATTTTAAAGTCTAGATATTTGAAAAATTACCTTTTTGGGACTTCAGTTCCAAGACCCAATCCCTAAATCAGCATTAACACTGTGCTTGTTGGCTATGTTTTTCTAGGACTTGTAGCTCTAAATGCTAATTCTGAGATGTTTTGGTTATACTTACATAATGCATAACACTGGATACAGAACTCCACATGCCAAACTGCAGGTGAAGAAATATTGCCAAGTGTAAACAGTATTTGGTGGCAGTGAGCAAAAATGTAATAGTCACATTTACTGACTCCAATCACAGATAACAAACACAAGTCTTGGGGCCTGATGCAATAACCCTTGACAGCTATTACCCACTAAAACTTTAATATGTCTAGCTGAGTGTCAATGTCAGTTTGAATTTCTGCATCTCAGATAGACATTCTGAACTGGTGTGCAGTAATTCATCCAGATTTTCCTTCATAACATTAGCAGATACAACGTTTTTCTTAGAGGCTGCTAGCTGATAACCTAATTAATCCCAAAAAAACCTGAGGAACATCCTTTTCTGAAACACTTTTGATAGGTGCTTCAATGTTTTCCATTGGCTCTACTCTCCCTTAAAATGAAATGGCCATTTAAAAAAAAACAAAAAACAATAGCTCCGACAACTAAACCTGTAACTGATTAATCTTTGGAAGACCATTTTTCCAAAAATGCCTATTTTTTTATTGACAATGCTGTCAGTTAAGAGTAATTCCCATTTACATTTGATGGTATTTTTAATCTTGCGTGTCAAATCGGAACTAGAAGAGGACATATTGGTCTGCTGTCCTATGCACACACACACACATCCTCTAAGCCAGTGATTCCCAAACTTTGTTTTGGGACTTCAGCTCCCAAAAACCCCAGCCAGCTTGGCCAACAGCCAGGAATTCTGAGAGGTAAAGTCCAAAACATCTGGAGGACCAAATTTTGGGAATCACTGCTCTACACCAATGACTTTCAACCTGTGATCCTCCAGATGTTTTGGATTTCAGCTGCCAGAAACCCCAGTCAGCATAACAATGATGAAGAATTCTGTAAACTGAAGTTCAAAACATCTGGAGGGGAAAAGTTTGAGAACCATGAGGGAAAACCCCTACAAGGACTAATTCTCTTGCAAGATTTACAAACAAAATATCACAACCTGTTAAGAACCAAGGGAAGGATGAAAATGCAGGTGCAGTGCAGAAGTACATAACAAAATTAAGAGTCAGAGATTTCCACATATCTCCATGTGGATGGGGATAATGGCATGATCCTTTCCCATCAAAACAGCATGACATCAAGAAAGACCCATGTAATCCACCCTGACTAAATGACTGAAATATTAACTTGGGTCTAATCTACACTGCAGAAATAATGCAGTTTAACACTGCTTTATTTGTCATGGCTCAGTGCTATGGAATTTTAGGATTTGTAGTTTGTTGTACAGGCAAAAGTAATTGGCATAAATGGTGGAAGGTTTGACGTTATGGATTTTATTTTGTTTTTTTCTATTTCTAAGTATGAGTGAAATCTTTAATATTAAAATAAGGGTCTAATATATTTTCCCAAACCACAAAAAACATCTAGGTGGAGACTTTGATGATATGCAGATATATTGAATCACTTAATAAAACAGATGAATGGCTGATTAATTCTTTAGCTAGCTGACAACCATAGTTCTACTGGAACATTATGCCAAACAACAGATTCAGTTTCTCAGGAGTCATTTCCAGTCAAAGTGGCAAACTGGCAAGACTTTCTACTGGCACAGACTGATGAGAAAACATCTTATATCTTGTTCTATTGCATTATACTGAACAACAAATTACAAACAGTATAATTTTGCCATGAGATACAATTAAAACAAGATTTCTGGATATATTTGCATTTAAGAGATCTAAAAATTTGGGAGTACCTTTTCCCATCTAACTGGGGACTGAAAGAAAGCTTATGGATTTGTCTGTTTATTGTTAGCATTGACAATTCACATGATTCTATAAGCTCATATTAAAATGTAGGCAGACACATATGAGTATGACAATAAGGAACCACCACCACCCACTCTCAATTTCAGTAAAGCAAAAGGTCAGAATTTATGTGTTTCAATAAAATGTGTCTGAGAATAGAGAATAGCTCCATAACTTTTGATTACAGTTTAAATAAACAACTGTAGCTCAGAAGCTGCATTAATGCTGCAGTGTATTCTCTTGCACATGCATATTTATTGTGCATGGTTGTTACAAAGTATGATATCATTATATCACAGAGTTAGAGAGGATCTTACGATGATGATGTCTTGGTAATCATTTGCCTGGAGCACATGATTTAATTATAGTGTGGCTAGATCCACACAGAAACAAGCAACTTCTATTAAAGCAGTTCAAACCTAGATTAAAAATAATTATAACCCTCAAAGTGATACATCGTTTGCTTTTTGTGGGTTTTTCAGGCTATGAGACTGTGTTTTAAAAGAGTTTATTCCTGAAGTTTTGCTAGCATCTTCTGAATATGCCAGCCACAGCTGTTGGCAAAACGTCAGTAATAAACTCTTCTAGAACATAGCCAGAAAACCCCACAAAAAAACTATGAATGCCAGCAGTGAAAGTCTTTGATTTCGCATTGATATACCTTTTCCTTGCATAAAATCCACAATCAACATTCAGCAATTCCCGTTTTACTTCTAAAACTTAAGACAACCATAACAGAACTCAGAGCATAAGGCAACTGCAGAATAATAAGAAAGTGATTCAGAGGCTCTTCACTATTATTTCATATAACACTAATATTACCAATACTAGTACCAATAAGGGTTCTAGGTTCCAGGAGGCACTGAGAAGGCAACTCAATAGTATTGACATCACCTTTCCATAGTATCCACCGGTTCTTGTGGTTGTGTGTCTTCAAGTCATTTCTGACTTATGGTGACCCTAAGGCCATAATGTTTTTTTCTTGGTAAGATTTGTTCAGAGAGGGTTTTCCTTTGCCTTCCTCTGAGGCTGAGACAGTGTGACTTATCCAAGGTAACCATGGGTTTCCATAGCTGTGAGGGTATTTGAACCCTGACATACAGAGTCATCGTCCAATGCTCAAACCACTATACTACACTTGTTCTAGCATCCACCTACCCCATTCAATTTCCATATGACAACTACCAAGAAAACGAATCATCATAGTTCAGATGACTGTGGAAGGCTGGGGGTTTTTTTCTCCTTCTAGAGATCTTTCACACATTTATTATTCCATCACATGTCTTTCTATCAGGTCTCTAGTGCAAGGCCTACCAGTCCAACCTCTAATACTCTGTACTTCACCCTGGAACTGCCTAGCATCTGAGCTCATCTCCAACCCATACCTTTCCCCTTCAGAAATACAGCATGTACACTCTGCCCTAAGAAGTGCCCAGGAAAGATATGGTGTTCAGAGAGTTCAAAGGAAGAGCAAACACTCCCTGTCCTTTAATGTAGTGGGCAACTCTTGGATGCTGCAGCGTTCTCTGTGATTGCTGCTGCTATAAAATACCCTTTTGCGTATTTCTCATCGACAGAGCTGACTGTTTTGCTTGAGGGTGTCCTAGGCACGGCTGTTGCTAAGCACCCGGGCTTTCATCTTCCGTATCACTATGCAGCTGCTCTGGCTCTTGCACTCCAGCTATGGCCTCACAAGAGCTTCTGTGACCTCTTCACAGCACTGTGTGCAAAAGCCCCAAAGTCGGGCCCTACCTGTCACAGTGGTGCATGCAAATTGGTCATTAACGTGCACTAATTAATTCTACACACGCAAGCCATCCTTTTGCAAAGAAATGTGATGCCACAGAGGCGTATGGAGACTGACAAACTGTCAGAAAGAATGACATGAGGGTTGCTGGTAGCAAGAAAAGACAGGGAGAAAAAAAAAAACAGACCTAGCCAAAGTAAAGATACACTGGGTTGGAAAAAAAGAATTGTTTCTTTCTCATTCACTCTCTAGCTAAACAAATACAGAAGTAAGTTTATATTCATCAGCTCTGTTTGATATTTTGGAGTTAACCAATGCTACATTTCCCCTACCTGTTTGACAGCACTTTCCCCCCATGTCACTGTAACTAAATAAAAACAAGTTTCTGGATTCTGAAACAAAGGATGAAAGAATCTATTTTGAAGCCTAATGTCACTTTCTTATATTTTACTCATAATTCAGTTCTGTTCCAGTTCAGCATTTTTCTCCTGTGAAAGGATCTGTTATTTTAAACTAGTGTTGATGAGTATTTAAATGGTATTCTTTCAATTTACTTATTTAAAAAGGTGCATTTTGAAATGGTTAAAGTTTAAACTGCTGGGAATTGTCACAGTTTTCATAGGAGAGTAAGAGGTGGTGGGTAGTTAAGCTGTGATCTCCACAATAATGGGAATGTGGAAAGATTTTATTCCCCAAACATATGACTAAAATCAAGGGAAGGGCTATGCACACACAACTAATCCTTCTATTAGGTGGAAAGAGGTGATCATCTCATGCTGAAAATTCTGACAGGCAACTAAAGCAGCCTCCAGGCTGTTAACACCTGGACTCCCCCAACTGTTATCCTCTGCCTTACAACATTTCCTGACCACCTAAATCAGCCTGATATCTAAGACAGTTTTTCAAACATTATGCCTGTGCTGAAATAAAGTTGAAATGTCAGTCCAGTTAGCTCCAGCGCATGAAATGAATAAGGGCACCACCATGGCCTTCATATCAGCTAGCAAAATGTCTTGGACTGGCCTTGTATTCAGATGGAGGTAATAGGAAATGAGGATTATTTCTATGGTTGTTGTTGATCATTGATACTCTACATCAGTTAGTTACATTTATGTAATTTAAGTAACATCTCCCAGTCCAGCCCACCTCCTGCAAATCCACCTTAACAACCAGCAGTTGGATTCGGTAAGGAAATCTGCTCAGCTGACAAGCAAGGCACAAAGAAGATGATGTTTCTAACCTCCTGCTACTTGTGAGCAAGGTTGTGGCAATCAGAAGGAGGACCCCAACTGCAAGTCACAGCCACATTCACTGGTGAAAGGGACTGGAAACAATGTCCTCCCTGTACACTAACTGCCAGCTTCTTTGCCTGGTTCAGCTGCTGGCTGGACTGGGAGAAGCATTTATACATACTTACTGTAAAATTATGTAGTCTTACTGACTATGGAGCAGTTACAGACCCCTAACTTTAGGGTGAAGAATATGCAACTTCAATACTAAATGCCAGACTCTATTAAATTTATTTATATGCCACCTTTCCCCCAGTTTGGTGCTAAAAGGGATGCTGAAAAAGCATTCCATGCACCTCTCTAGAGGGTGAGTTAATCTGCACCTGAGGTTGGCACCCCCTTTGAGAAACTGTCATGCCCCCCTGGGGGGTGCATCCCACCATTTGAGAACCTAGAAGTTATAGGATTGCAACACTAGAACAATGCCCCTAGAATAATCTGCAATGCACAGGGTTTATCATAGATTTGTAGGAATTCCTCAGTAGAAAAATTAGTTTGCATAGCAGTTTCCTGGAAAGTAGACAGTTTGAAACCCACTGAACAAAATGGTGTAAATTCTCTATAAATAGATCAGAAATGGCAAAGTACAATTTAGGAGAAACAGTGAAAAGTCTTGTGCCAACTTAAACGTGAACGCTTACACTATAGTACACAAAAACTTATGCCTAGCCATTTGGGTGGTTTATTTGTTTCATTTTGAGTGATGAACACAGCCACCATTCTGGCAAATATTTGACTGGAGTCAAGGTAGAAACAGGCAACATTTGATGTTATTAATCAATAATAGGATGAATGGGAATCCCTATACAGCCTCAATTATTTTGGCAAAACCAAAAGGAAAAGCCCAGTGTGTATCTTGAGGGGTGCATCATTGTGAAATATTAATTACCATAAAAACTCATACTTTGGTACCAAGGGCATTGTTTGTATTTCAAAGGCTGGGTTTGGAATCTAATCAAATGCTGCTTTAAAAATAACTGTTCTGTCAACTTGACTCAGTCACTCAGCTATGGAGATCTTCTATACTACACAGTATTTCTCTTCAAGGAAAGTTTCCGGTACCCTGTCATTTTGGATTACAGACCTGCTACACAGACTTTCCATCTCAATGAAATTGCTATGCATCAGTGTTCTATCAGCTGCATGCATGAGGACATCAATGGGAGGAGATTTGCAAGTGTGCAATACATTTTTCACATCCAGGAAATCTACAGATATGAATTTGTGTTAATTCCACTTCAATAGAGGCATACATAAATTTGATGCATACACAAATAAACCTTCCCTGAAAAGAACCAGAAATATTTCTTGCTGAACATGGAAATCTGTAGCACATGTAGATATCTTTACTAGCATTAATTTTTAACATCTGCAACAAAGAGAACCATGCAACATAAATGAAGCCTATAAATGGAACCACAAAGGACCAGGACATATGGAGGCAATCCAAACCCTAACTTGCTTCTTTAAGGGGCAATAGAATACTAGGTGTTGTAGGCTCTATTTCAAGAGGATGGAACTGGCAAAACCACCTCTGAGTGCTCTTTACCTAAGATAACCCTTCCAAAATTCATGGTCTCACCATAGGTCAACAGGTACACACACACACCATAGTTTTTTGGGCTCCTATCTTCTCCAAGGACACAGCCTTCAGGTCTGTCATCAGGATTAATTTCAGCACCCATAGAATCATAGAGTTGGAAGAGACCACAAGGAACATCCAGTCCAACCTCCCTGCCATGCAGGAACTCTCAATCAAAGCTTTCCCTACAGATGACTCAGGACCTTGGGCAGCAGTGAGGCCTCAATAGCCCCACTGTTTGCCTTACTCCCATTAATTTTATCCCTTTCACCTGCTCCCTTCCTTATCTGTGGATTTACTCATGGCAGGAACTGTATCAGGGAAGACACCCAACACACTAAATTTTTCACAGTGACCAAGAGTCCCCAATGCAGTATTCACACTAAGGCATGCAGCTTCCCAGATTGAGATGCTGCCACCTCTAGCTAAACTGAAGCCAGATGGGTCCATGGGAGCAAGGAACCTTATCGAGAGTTGTTAATAATGACATCCTCAAAGCTCAGGTCAGACTGACCCTGATACTTCTCTCTACTGCCCTTTCTCTCTTTCTTTCTTTTCCTGCTTTCATGAATACCCCTCCTGGGGATTCTTTTTTTAACATTTAGGTATTTAAAAAAACAAACTATTATTGCTTTTGGGTCATCGTAAGTTGGAAATGACTTAAAGGCACACAGCACATGCACAGGCACGTGCACGCGCGCACACACACACACAAACAACCATGGTTCAGCCATTTTGTTTGTTTCCTTATTTTACAAAATATACCCCACTGTTGCTATAATTGGAAGGACACATCACATAAGTGTGCACAGGTTTCTTGTTTCCCACTGAAACTTCCCCACAGCTACTTTTACCCTTCTAAGGGCACCCTTTGTCATTCTGGAGTCCACAAGGTATGTTGAATCACAACTCTGACAAATCCACAACCAGGAGTCTAATGTATCTAGACAGCACCAAATTGGGGAAGGATGATGCAGAGACAATCCTGTATCTTTTCCTTAGCATGTGACAAACACAGAATCCCCTCTCATCCTGCGCTGATCTTTCCATTTGCATTGCATCTTACATGCATGAACCTTAGATTCATGAATCTTACATGAATCAATAATTGACTTCAGATATAAACGTCCCAACAAAAGATTTTGTCTCTGGCTTACATTTTAATATTATTTCATGCCAATCCACTGGCCTCCAGCCCCTGCTCCCTTTCAACAGTCCATAAACAAGTTTCTATTGGCCGGTCTTCTTATCTGTTCTCCAAGAAAGGTGAAGAGAGAGGAGGCTTCGGAGGAACATCTGGACAGCTGCCAAGGCTGTATACCAACATCATCTGTCTGAAGTGGCTGATTCATTCTGCTTCATAGTAGGGCTGGTCCTCCCATTTGTGCACATATAAAATATGGATATTACTTCACCTGCTACCTCCACCATTTCAAAACAAACAAAAATCCTTACAAAGGTGCTACATGAACTGTAGCATAATCATTCCTATAATTCCCCAGAGGTCATCTTCAGGATCTTTATCCTTATTTTCTTTCACTTTTTCTACCGCAAAAAAAACCCTTGCATCATTGATGCTAACTGGAGCAAAAAACTGTGCTACAATTCTTGAGCTGCTTAAGGTGACGGGAGGACATGAAAAGCTGAGGGGGAGTGAGGGTCACATGGCTTTTTCCTAGTGTATAGGCAATGAAGCACAGGCTGTGTTGGCTCACAGCAGGAGAGCAGGGCTCATCCAATGTTGCTAGATGGATCAGAAATAATCTGCAGCCATCTTCTCCCTATCTTTTAATTTATGATTCCATAGATGTGTCAGAGGCAGTTATAGCAGGGGGGGCAGCTGAGATATGTGTCAAATTACAGAGCAGCAAGAAAGAGACCATAGCCAACTGAAAGTATGTTGGATTATTTGAATAGTATGTTCTAAGATGGGGTGGCCCTCAGTACATGTGTTCTCAAGGAGGTATTTGTGGATCTTAACTCCTCCAAAATCTCTAGCACTAACAAAAGAAGTAAATTGCTTCTTCAACCTCCCTATTCTTCTCTGTGGGCTTGCCATCTGCACATTTGAGCTTTTATGGATGGCAACCCCCTGTTGTTTGTAATGGAGACATGTGCATGCACCACTGACACAGAAAACCACAGGACTTAAAATCCAGCATTTTTGCTATCTGTGACAGAGTCCAGAACATGGATACAAATGGACAACTGTATATTGTAATCTCACTGTACCCTCATTTCAAATTGTTTTAAAAATACTTACTTTTGGTTGTTTCTTCTTTGGAGATTATCACACATGATTTACCCAGTCTTTTGCCCAACACACATGTTTAACTGTCAGTGACAGATCTTATTGCATTCTCCAGTGGCCAGTGATATGCAGCCCATATGCAGCCCATATGTAACCTGTGCATGTCCCATGGCTTTTCAAGATTTTCAGGATTTTCTACACCTTAAAAAGCTGTGGGATAAGGCTGAGTTGATACAGGCTGCATACGAGCTGCATACACCCAGCCATGGGAGAATGCAATAAGATCTGTCATTGACAGTTAAATGCATATGTATCCCATCAGGGAAAAGGCAGGATAAATTGTGGGCAATAATCTTCTTTGTCAATCTAAAAAGCCCCTGGAGATTTCCATGGGCAGAAAAATGGTCCACCAGACCCATTGCACTTGCCCACCCCAGCCAAAGCTTTCCTTTCTCATACTTGAGCCTCTAATGAAAAGTGTGATAGAAGGACCAATTATAGCGTGCATCTTCCAGAGAGCATGTTATACATATAAAAGGGAGCAAGCTATTCAGAGTCAGTCATGCTTCTTTCAAAACCTTGGACAAAGGCTTATTTATCATCATCATTCACTCTGCTCCTAGACATCTATGAATTTGCTTTCTAGGTAAGTAGCAGAGAGAAGACAATGTGAGTGAATCCTTTCATGCAAGCTAGTGTTGTAATGCTGGCTTTTAACTCTAGGCCTTGGAGCCAGCATTGAAAAATAAATTGACAAAGACTGTAATAAAAAAAAAAAGAAGTAAGTAGAAAATTAGACATTCTTATGCACCAGTAATAAAGCTTGGCATAAGAGGCTTTTGCTCATCACTTTTCATTTCCTCTGATTTTTACAGTCACTCTGCTGTAGATATCTTAGAGAAAGTTATAATTCCCAAGGTGCATATTAATATATGTTTAATACACCTATGAATAAAAGACTCTTGCTGCTCGTCAAGGCAGTAATAGTATGAAGCTGCTATTTTAATGCAAAAACCATCCCCTGAAATTGGTGGGCAAATATTTCCATCATTAAAGATTGATACCAATCAAAATATTAGCTATCATAATTTTAATATTTGGCTGTATAGCTTGTAATTTGATCACTATGTGTCTGTTCAATTTTAGATTTTCTTAAAATGACTTTGAGGAGCCTAAAACAGACCTTTGGAAAAGACTAACTTGGGCTGCATCCACAATGTGGAAATAATGCAGTTTTTAACTGTCATGGCTCAATGACATGGAACTCTGGGAATTGTAGTTTGTTGTGGCAGCAGAGCTCTCAGACAGAGAAATCTAAATATCTCATTAAACTACAAATCCCAGAATGCCATAGCATTGAATCATGACAGTTAAAGTGGTATGAAACTGGATTATTTCTACAGTGTGGGTGCCACCTTGGAGGGTAGTGGGCTCACCTTGTCTTTAAACAAAGGTGGGATGGCTACCTCTTGGGAGTGTTTTTGTTGTGTAATCCTATATGGCAGTTGGTCCATGAAGTCCCTTCCAATTCTAGCATGTTGTGTGTGTGCACAAGCACATGCATGCATACATGAACTACACATGTGCATGTGCGTGAATTCCTTTATAACGTGAAAAAAAGTTTTGCACAGAAATATTTTGCATGAATTGTGAAAATCTAGAAAGCATAAAAACTGTTTGTTGTTTTGTTTTTAGTCTGGAGGCAATAAATCTTATAGGCAGATAATGACTCCTTCACAGGCTGTTTCAAGGTGTGATGCCAGCTTGTCTCATCAAGAACAAGTAATTTATCAAGATTTCTTTACATCCCTAGATGATGTACCCCACTTGTCTGATAGCAGAATGTGTGAATCAGCACACAGAAGAAAAAAACAACTATGTATATATGCTGCTATGGGATTTCTATGTGTCACAAATAATCTGGTGTCAGATGGGGCCCAGAAAGTTGTGTTAGGTGCTCTGGGGACCTGGTGTACTTTGTCAATCCACACTAGAATGCTAATGTGAGGCTTTGGCCGTCTCCCTAATATAATTCTGTGGGACACTTGCCATATCTCAGGGACTGGCCCCCGGTCTCCAGTTTTCATGGATTCTTTCCAGGTAGGAGACAGAGGTGCAAATTCTCCAGTTTTGGTGGGCTCAGCTCCAAGCAACATAAAAAGACTGTGTACACATCTCCAGCTCACCTAGTAGAGGAGCAGCTTGCTACATATTGCAAGGCTTTATTGACTTCTTGCTGCAATTTGCAAAGACTCTCCAGGGGAGCTATGGCCCGTTCCGCATGGGTGGAAAGTACGTGCGTGACACGTACTAGGGTAAGAAAGGGGCGTCCTTTCCGGATGCCCCTAACCCTAGTATGTGCCGAGTGTGTACAAAATGGTGGCGCCCATTCCACATGGGTGCCGCCATTTTGACATCATGGATGCCTAGCATCCACACATCACACAGCGGAAATGACACCGTGAGTGCGCCATTGGCGCTTTGCAATGCCATTTCCATGCCACAAAAAGAAGCTGCTTTTTGCTGCTGCTTTTTGCAGTGGGAGGAGCCATGCAGTTTGCTGATGGGGCTCCTCTGTGCAGCAAATGACGGCGCTGGCAGACTGCCTTTTTTGGGCGGTCTGTAAAGCACCTATGTTAGATTCCTCCTGCACTCCCAGCTGTTGCAGCAGCAGGGCTCAGACTTCACTCAGCTCTTCATTCATCTTCTGGCTATAAACCAGAAGGCTAAATTACATGTTCCTTATCCCATTTCCCCAAGTATGTGAGAAGGAAGAATACCCTCATTTCAACTTGATCTAGGAACAGCCCCTTTAACCTAGATTCCTGTTTTGATTTGCAAAAAGGAAAATGTGTTTTGCCTCTGGGTGTATGTGTTTAAACAACAAGCTGTGAGCAATTGTGGTCATGCTTAATACCATCACCAGTGTAAGGTCTCAGGCTTTGGCCTGGAAATCTCAAATTTTGGTCTCAGGTTTTGGCCTGGAAATCACAGGGCCTGGGACAATCCTGAACTGGCAACTCTACACCATGGGGTATCTAGAATGAGGTCTGTCAGCCACGCCATTATATGATACAAAGTGAGAGAAACTGCTTCTATGAAAAGGTTTTTATAATTAAAAAAAAGGAAGGAAGGAAGGAAGGAAAGAAAGAAAGAAAGAAAGGGAAGATAAAACAGCTCCAGGACTGTGCTATTTCAATTTGTAGAAGAATTTAGTAGCTGAATTATTCTGAACCATCTCTAATCACCCTCAATTCAAAGTAAAATTCCTTGTCAAAATGTTATGAAATACTTAAAAACGTTTTCTGAAAGTGGGGCGTTGAACTGAATACAGAAAATGACTGCCATGGGAAGCCAGCACATGACATTAGGAAATTGTATTACACATATACAAGAGAGTTGCAATAAAATTTGTAATTGTGAAATATTTCCATTCAGAGTTCTAGCTCAGTAGGCATGTCCTTTTCCAGGAGATTCCATACCAAACCCCACCCACTACTATCCCGCTTTCCATTGCTCCCTAGCAAACACTGAATACAAGTATACCTCAGTTAACAAAATAGATGTGTTCCTGTGCTTCTTTAACAGAAACTTCGGTATGAGAGGAAGAAATAGCATGGAAAGAATACAGAAAGATTACTACACCATAAAAAAGTGGAGCAGTTCGACATGTTTCAGCAACCTTTTATTCAAAAATAATGTTATGCACATGTGAAAGGAAACAACCTGCTCAGGTAACCTTTGCATAAGTAGACAAAAACATTTTGAATCTTCTAGAGACCACTTGAAGCTTCTTCCAAAATGCATCCGAGGGTGTTTTTCTTTCTTTCAACAGCCTCCCATCTTTTTTATGATTTCCATTTTAGTGTTGAACACTTGAACCTAGAATCAGGTTTAATAAAGGAAGCCTGGACATTATTACACTGGTTAGAAAAGTGCAATTCAAACAGGAAAAAAGTCTCTTTGGCTGATACTTATCACACAATAGCATTTTTACCCTGCTGCTCCATTGTATTCCACTTACTGTAGTACACCTTTTCACATAGCAGCCAGCTTCAGGAGGCAGTTGTCAGCTGGAATCACTTGTCCTCCACTTCCTATGCTTTGGCAGCCAAAATTCCACATTCCTCCCCCTTCCTCCCAGAAGGTAGTGTTTGGCAGTCAGGAAAACAGATCATGCAACCACAGACTGCGAAACACTGGGGAAAATATGATGCCAAACTGCTATGCTTCCATTCTTAAAATAGCATGATTGTTGCAGGACAGCAGGCTGGTGTGATAAACTCTAATGAAAGAGCCAGAAAACAACATTTCCCCTACAAATTGCAGAACTCTACAAAGTCAAAGGGATGGGGTGGCTTAATGGTTAAGATGCCAATCCTGATGATCGGAAGATTGGGAGGTTGGCAGTTCAAGGCCTGAGTGCTGCATGATGGGGTGAGCTCCTTTCACTAGTCCCAGCTTCTGCCAACCTAGCAGTTCAAAAACATGCAAAAGCAAATAGAAAGGTACCACTTCATTGGGAAGGTAACAGCATTCGGTGCAATCATGCTGGCTGTATGACCATCACAGTAGTCCTCAGACAACCCTGGCTCTTTGTCTTAGTAATAGAGATGGCACCACCCCCCCACAGTCAGTTATGACGAGACATTTGTGTCAAGATACTACCTTTACTTACAAAGTCAATCCATTCTGACAAGGCAGTCAGAGTTTATAAACCACAAACTTAGTTTCAGATACTGGGTAACATGTTTAAATGTAGTGTCAATGTTATAACTACCAACAATAAATTTTCATACAAGGCTCTAGTTGGTTCCTTATTAATTTTTTATTGCGTTTTTAATAGATATTTCAATTGTAACATGTTTAATCCTGTTTTAAGGGGGGAATTTGGGACGTAATTTTGTAAATGTGGATTTAATGTGTTGTGAGCTGCTTTGATTGTCTCGTCGCAGAAAAGTGGGATACAAATAAAAGTGTTATTATTATTATTATTATTATTATTATTATTATTACTTACCAGTTCCTGATTCCTTATTGGTGTGAAACTATGAACTGCATGTAAATCATTGGAGGTCTTCAAATGGAGGCTGGATGGCCATCTGTCGGGGATGCTTTGATCTGGATTTCCAGCATGGCAGGGGGTTGGACTGGATGGCCCTTGCGGTCTCTTCCAACTCTATGATTCTATGATTCCAATAGAGGCATGAGATTTGAATCCCTTTGTACCCCAAATCCAGCTTTCATATAAAGAGTGTTGTATATTGCCTGAATCAGGAAAATCGCCTCTTCAAGATAAGCAATAACTCTTGCCAATCTGCCAAGCTATTTTTGACAATTGCACATAAAGGAATGATCACAGAACATAGGAAAGATACATAAAGAAATAACTTTCTGGACAGAAACCCCCAATACATACATCTTCAAAACTGGGAAAGTCTCTCCTGTGAAATGAGCCTAACCTTGTCCATCCTGTAGATCTTCTTACACACCAGGCAGATTAATATGTGCCAACATGTTTCCATTAGCATTAAATCAGAGTTGAAAATAAGGAGCTTCCCTTGTTACTATCTGAGAAAAAGTTACAGGTCACCCCAAATGGGGCACATTTTTGTCTCTCCCAAATCTTTTTCCATACTCAGAGCACATGCAGACATGCCAGTTGGACAGGAGAGGGTATGATTTCAGTACTCTTGCTATTTCTTTTTACTGTTCACAAGAATAGAAGTAATAGGCTCAGTGCTTTTCTCAACAACAAAAATAGGCTTTTGTGTGGAATTTTTACTTTAGAAGAAAAATGCCATGAAAGGAGTAATCTGCTATTTAAAAGATTAGACTCTTTCAATTTAAATTTTAATATCCAGGATAGCCTTATGATCTTTCCTTTTTCTCATTTAGAAACTATACTGTTCTTCGGTGTGTGGGTGTTATTTTTACAATAGCTTCTTAAGAAGGAGAAAAAAACACCCAATATATCTATGAAGAAGTTGCTCAATGTTTGCCCTTCTCCTTAGAGTTCTCTGTAGCAAGATATGCATCTCAATAGTGGTCAAACAGTTTTATAAATGTACTAAGACACGAAACAATGGATTCAAGCTATAGGAAAAGAGATTCATCGTAAACTTTGGGAAGAACTTCCTGATGGTATGAGCTTTTCAACAGTGGGTTCGATTTGGGACTCATTCTCCAATGAGTCAGGATGCAAGCTGCTTCAATAGCATCTACAGTGGGCCTGGACACGGGTGCTGGGGCAATGGAGGCCTTCAGCTTATAAGAGGTATATTTGCACTCTCAGGTGCTAAAGTTGATTATTCACTAATGTTGCTGTGTTTCAGATTCTGGGTCCTGCCTGAAGAAGTTGTTTGTTTTGATCTGCAGATATAGCATAGTCTGCTGAGCAGTGCAATAGGTTCAAATATGCTATTTTGGGTCACAGCTGGGTTTGACTGACAAAGCTACAGGCAAGTAGCTGGGGAAGAGGGATATGGTTTGCTTCCTTTGTTGTTCTGCAAGAAAGGGGGTTTCTCATTCACATTCTGGTCATTCAACTTGGGGGGTAATGCCTTTAGTTTGTTGAAGGTGGAAGCCCTAATTCTCCAAACAGTTCATGACTTTCAAATTATTCAAGCCTAATGGCTTGGGGTGCATTTACTATGGTCAGTCATTCTTCTCTGCCAGGTTTGGTGAGGTGAGGGTGATCTAAATAGGGCTTACAGACAGTTCAATAAGGAGGTTACGAATAAATAGATGAAAGGGCTGGGCCATTTTTTAACCACCTTCCCAAATAGTATTTCAGAGGCCTGAGTTTTACAGAGTTGGTGTCATTCACCTCTTTGAGGAGGCAGTAGTTTGTTTTGGGGTGATTTGCAGTAGAGGGTGAAAGCTCTGCTGACTGGTCTGGTGGAGGAAAGAGGCTAGACAGACACTTGCCCCTTGTTCATAGCAGGTAGTGGGGAGAGAAAAGTAGGATTATTGTAGACACCTATGGCATCTATTTTAGTGAAGGGATGGCCTCTAGAACTGCCTCTTTAGAGCATGGGAGGTGGAGAAGGAGATTATCCTGATAGATGGCTCGAGGGTTGTGCTCTCACTTTAAGATTTGTGACTTGGGAAAAGAATTCCTTACGTTTGCCTCCCATTACAGCTGGCCAGGAAGAAACCCAGGTATTTGAGGCTCTGGTGTTTGCCTCAGTCACTTGCCCACCAGGTTGCTCCCCCTATTGTTTATCAAATTCGTTAAGGAGTCTAAAAGGTCAATAAAGTGGTCCTTATTCAACCCATGCTACTGTGTCTAGACTCTTGCAAGCCACTCTGTTTTCATCTTTTAGATCCTGTATCTCTCCTGCCAGGATTCCTTAGTGCAATAATCTCCTAAGGCAGTGCAGGCAGAATGGCATAGTGGGCAGAACAGTGTTTTGCTTTGTTAACCATGCTATTTAACATACACATGAAAGGGAAAGGTTGCCTGGAGTTTTGAGGTTTGGTATGACATCCAACTCTGGTTCTCCTTTCCACCTCAATCCAATGAGGCTGTCTTGGTTGCACACTGGGTCCTGTCATCAGTGATGGACTGAGTGAGGATGAGTAAATTAAAACCTAATCCAGACAAGACAGAGGTGCTCCTGGTCATCTGAAAGGCAGACCATGGAATAAGGATTCAGTCTTTGCTGGATTGTGTTTACACTCCTTCTGAAAATGCAGGGTCACCGTTTAGGTGTGCTCCTGGACCCAGCCTGAGCCTGGAAGCTCAGGTTTCAGGAACGGCCAGAATTACATTTGCACCTGCTAAAATGTGTAAACTAGTTGCAGCAGTTCCTTGGGGTATCGGATCTGGCCACGGTGACACATGCCCTAATTTTATCTCATTTGGGCTACTGTTACTGTAACAGCATTCAGTGCAGTCATGCTGGCCACATAACCACTACATTCATCTTCGGACAATGCTGGCTCTTCGGTTTAGCAACGGTGATGAGCACCACCCCCTACAGTCAGTTACAATGAGACATTCATGTCAAGGGACTACCTTTACCTTTACTTTTAACATACTCTGTGTGGGGCTGTCTTGGGAAAGTGTTTAGATACTGAAGCTAGGTTGTTAAATGGGGCTAGATACAAAAAGTACACATTTCACTTACTGCAACAGCTGGTTATATGATTTAGAAACTCTACAGATGGTTATCACATAGAATGACTCAGGTCCACTTACTCATGAAACTGCAAATCTTACTAGCAGCACTGGTATTTTGCTTCTTCCTTCCCACCAGGTATCCCTCCTTCCTACTTATGCACAAGGAATGCTGGAACTTGTGGATCTTGATATGATATGATAGACAACAGCAAATAGAAGAAAATAAATTTCTGTGGGCTACCCACATGGTGGCCAGAGCTTGCCACCACCTCTGCTGCTGCATTTTATAATAAGGATTTGAACACTCACTTTTTTGGTGTGTCCACGCAGGATCTGGAACCAAACCCCATAGATATGGTGGACTGACTGTACTCTGGAGAAAACATGTATAGATAGAAGAAACAAAGTTCCTAAAAATATCCTCAGGCATAACCTGTAGTTTGTCCTCAGTGTTTACCTCAAAGTAAAATGGAATCCAGTCTGGACCAGTGCTGTAAACCTTAGTGTTTTGTACTCCTCTGCTCAAAATTCTTCAGATGTCTTACTTGGGCAAAGCTCTTTGAATTCAACCCCAAATGTTGGCTTAGCAGTGATTTTGTGGTGAATATTTAGCACAGCCTTGATCAAAAGCTGTGTAGTGGAGTAAAATATTGACATCCCTTGATTGTATATTGAATATCTTGCTTGCCTGTTAGGTGGTATCAAATGATATGTGAGACACTGGCAAGCTTCTTAATAAAAATATTATTCTATAATTTAAAAACAAGAGATTATTTTCATACTAATCAATTATGCTCTGTGTAACAGCTCCCAACATTGCAATTGATTTTTCCTCTAGGGTAGAACTGCAGCGCCAGCAAACTCTACATCTGTCTAGCATCTAAATTGCCATTAAAATTCTCTACATAATCATATAACTGTAGGACTGAAAGAGACCCATCTTCTCCATGCCATGATCTATAGCACCCAGAAACTGAAGCTGGAAATTAAATCTCAGCCCTTCTGAGTTCCACCTAGCAAACCTTAATTAATCACATCTCTAAGTATTAGAGACTAATATGAATCCACATTATTGCTTTATTCTATGACAGTACATGCTGTTCCAATTCAAGAAAAACCCAGGCTGCCAGAGAGTTTTTCATTTAAATTAATTGGCAGAATACTTTCTGATTGAAATACATATGCCAGTCCCACAGTGTTACCCTTGAAGACACAGTGCCCTTCCAGTTTACTAGTTCATCCCCTATGCTGGCCCCCCTTATCTAATGGCTAACTTATCCTCAAATCATCCTCAAATCTTTCAGACTGAGGGATATTGTAGCACCATAGACAGTAACTGAGAGAAAGAAGTTGTTGCCTAAGCTTTTGTAGACCATGGGCCAGAACAGACTAGTCTGTTCCAGCCCTTAATCTACTCATGCTTCTGAAGAAGTAGACTAAGGGCCCAAATCCATGGGTATGATATGACAGGTCAACCCTGTTGTATTCTACCTATGGATCTGACCCAGTCTCACTCCCAGAACTTACCTGGTTTGGCACAGTAATGAGCAGGTGTTCAGACACTTGACCACTGCTGCACCATGATGTCTCTGCCATCGATGACACCAACTCACCCACTGCCACCATTCTCTTTGCAGAGGGGGGGAGACAAATGGAACAGATCTAAATGACATGGACATCAGAATAAAATGGGTTCTCAGAAAAAATACAGGAAGCACAGATGGATGGAAGACTGTTGATAAGCAAAAAGGAACAAAGGTCATGAATGAAGGATACTGGAACAGATTGGTACATGGTACGGAGAAAGTATTATATATTATATAATAATATTTGAAACTGAAGCCATCCAACAAACCAGATAGGTGGAAAATTTAACACAGATAAAAAGAGGTACTTCACACAGAACATAGTTAAACTATAAAACAATTGTATTGAAAATTGTATTGAATGTCTGTTGTGAACCGCCCTGATGTTTCGAAGTGCGGTATATAAATAAAGTTTATTTATTTATTTATTTAAAACAATGCCATCAGACGGCCCAAAAGGGCTGCCATCAGGCCAATCTGGGAGTGCGGTGTGCACATAATGCACCCCCCTGGACTGCAAAGAGGCCACATGGAGGCCATGCTGGTGCTTCCTAATGTGGCCCAAACCCAGTTGCAAAAGGAGTGGTTTCTTATTGCTCCTTTTCATTGTCCCTTTCAGAACTGTGGCAGCAGCCACCCTCTGGACTGTGGCATCTGGTTGCCACAGTGGTCCCATGGTGATCAAAATGGAAGCAGCCTCTGGTTGCTCCTACTGTCTGCATCACCCCTCAATTCCATGAGATTCTGTGAATACTGTCAACTTGGATAGCTTTAAAAGGAGGGGGTTGGACAAATTTAGGAGGATTTGTACGAACTTGTTTCCCTACCTCCATTTGTCTTCATTTATTACCATTGTATCCCTATCAGTAGACTTGAAAGCCATATCTCCCCATGTATGCACATGGACACAGGGAAGAAGTTTATTGAATATACATAATTACAATAATGGACTATTGCCAAGTATAGATTTTTTAAAACTCAGTAATCAAACGAGCAACTTTGATGAAGAACTGGAGTGAATATTATCATAGAGTTCTTTGCTCCACTATTTTAAAGTTGTTTTGTAGATCAAATCATGTTATAGCCACAATTTTATGGATATTTGAGAATAGTGGTGTTTGCTTATGAATACAAATGAACTTGATAAATGTATGTAGAAAATACCCTAAAATCTAGCTTTCCTTCTAGAGCTTGGCATAGTATCTCTCCCTCGTGTGTGTGTGCGTGTGCGTGTGTGTGTGTAATATTTGTTATAAGTTTTTCTCCTAAGTCAAAAGAATGTGGATTGAGTCAGGCGTACTCACAAATCCTCTCTTATTCACTGACTCTTAAGCAATTTTATTATACACTCTTGTGGTGGTGGACCTACCTGAATACAAATAGCTTATTCTCAAAGACTTCATCTCTTTCAAATTTTGTCTGGCTGGGGGAAAAACAGAGAAAATGATTTTGATATCTTTGTTTTAAATTCAGGAAGGGTAGACATGAGAAGATGTATACAAGTGTGATGATTCCTTGAGAGCAAAGCCCTGTGCGTGGCCATTACTCTCAGGGAGATCCCTTAAAAGAACTATTCTTCCGCTGCCACCACTCAGTGAATTACCAATGAACTATATTTCCCAAGCACAATAAACTATATTTCCCAAGCACACACTGAGACTTGCTTGAGAGAGAGATCTAGTTTCCTTTCTTGCTAACCCACAGCAATCAATAACCGAGATAAGGCACGTGTACAGGAGCCAAAGAGATAGCAGATGCTTTTAAAAGAAAGAAGTTTATTTTAAAGAAATAGCATAGAATAAAGAGATATCATTCGTGCAGAGCCACCTTGCTATGCAGGTCTAGGAAGCATAGTTACAAAGATATTCATTTCAGGCAAGCTATTAGATAAACATAACCAAAACCTAGACGTACTGACTAACACTGTTCCTAAGCTACTCACACAATGATGGGATTTGCAGTCCTTGTGGAGTTCTTGGAATCAGGGAGTTGGCTCCTTGCCAACTCTACCTGCATGTCAGAGCCGGTCCTCCGGCTCTCAGAGGACAGACCTCTGGTTTCTCCAAACCAGCCAAGATGGAGAACAAAGGACACATGGTCCTACAGGGGTATTTAAACCCCTCTCTTGGAATCTTTTGAAACTGCCGCTCTGGCACTGTTGATTGGCCAAGTGAGCCTTACGTCAGCTATGATGTAGCTGCTCATTAGCATGTGATGTCATCTCTCATTAGCATGTACCTCCTCCCAGATTAACCCTTTGTAGTTCAGGAGAAGTCTTCAGGTGGTTGGGAACCCAGCCACCACAACAAGAATGACATATATGGGCTCTCCGAAGATTGAGCCTTAGAAGTGATATAAGCCATATAAGCAGTACCATTTAGTCCCATAAGTCTGGTTCAAAAATTAAATGGATTTACTCCACATTTTATAGGGTTTAAAAAACAAAGACCAACAGATTAATATAAGCAGGATTTCAGCAGAGGAAGCAAATCTCGTCCTTGCTTTTAACTACTCTGTCCTGACAGTTCTATTTCTCCTGTGTGCCTTCTGAAGATATATTAATTGATAGCAGACATTCAAAGAAAAGTGTGATTCCAATATAAATAAACCAAACCATAAATAAGAGCCAAACAACTTGTATGAAGAAGAGGGGTGGGCATCCTCTCAAATTACCAGTGTGATCATTTTTAACATTTTTTAAACCAGCAAATGATGTGCTTTCCTGCTTCAAATGATGTTTTCTGTCCATATTATTTTGCATATTTCCATGACATCCTTGGCTGTTGGATGTTGGTAGTCTCTGTTATTTACAGATGCACTGTCCCATCTCAGCAGGGAGGAAGTGAAAAGCAGAAAGCAGTAGTTTCATTCAAAATCACTAGCAAGCAGTTCTGACTATTCCCTTGCCAAAGTGTGTACATATTAACTTTAAAAGTTCCGATTGTTCTGTAATTCATCTTTGGAGAAAAGTTTGTGGATATGTATTTGCCAGCCATAGAGGAGAGGGAATGTATGACCAGCTGCATGACACAGTTAGTAGCAACGAAACAGTGCTGGTATATAAAGTGTTTCACTCCTTCCAGAAGCTGAACAGAATGCACTCAGTCTGGATTCCTTTTGTTAGATAGCTATTCAGTTTATGCTCTACCTTTCCGCTAAAGCAGGATGATTAAACAGCCAGATGCAAAACTCAAACATCTCTTGAGTGAGGCATTAAGCAGGAAAACTCTGGGTCAAATCTCACTTTGTCCACACATATGCTAAGTAGAATTAAGCAAGCTACTTTACTTGTCCTTACCCTTCCCCATCTGCAAGATGGAGATAATAATGCTGAGATAGCTTACAGGACTGTGGTAACAAGCACAGAGATATTGAAAGCTGCAGTATCATCCCAAATCCACCAAACAGTTGTGCCTTTATTGGGACAACCAAAATACGCACTATATATGTTGCAAGCTTTTGAAACTCCACTGGCTTTTTCATCAGGCAGTGGTTGGTCCAATAAAGGTGTCACAGGCGGGTTACAGACCGCCATTAAAGTACGGAGTCAGTCCGTACTAGGGTTAGGAAAGTGCGGTGCTTCCGCACCCCCCTAACCCTAGTACGGACTGAGTCCTTACAAAATGGCGGCTCCCCTTCCACATGGGGGCTGCCATGATGACGTCACGACCACGCCGCCTCTATACGGGGTGGCGCAGACGTGACATTGTTGGTCCGCACCAGGGCACTTAGTGCACCCTTTGCACGGACCAGGAAGGAGCTCCATTTCGGAGCTCCTTCCTGGTTTGTGGCGCCACTTTGCATCACTAGGCGCAGCTTTCAGACGGCTGCGCCCAGTGAAGCAAGGGAGAAAGGGGCCAAGCGACCTCTTTCTCCTCCTCCCCGCCACCGCGGGGTGTCCTTGGGGCTTGAAGCCCCAAGGACACCCCTTTTCAGGCTGCCGCTTCCCCACAACCTGAAAAGCGGCGGATCGGGGCCTCAGCGGCTGCCGTTCTAGCAGCTGAGGCCCCGATACACCGGGGAAAGGGGCGGGTACAGCCCGCCCCAAATGGGCGGTCTGTAACCCGCCACTGTGTTGTGGATTTTGGATGTTACTGTACTTTGCTATATGGCCAACAGACCTACCCCGGATATGTTTACTAGAGATATTGAAGTTTCATAGTAGTCAACATTTCTGACAATTAAATTTCTCAGACAGCACAAAATGTAAACATAATTCTAAATGAAGACTGAGTGTAAGTATATTGTGTTTGGCTTTGTCTGTTCCCTCGCCCTTCAATGATGCAGTTGTAGGGAGGAAATCAGAAGCATTTATATCTGTTTTTAATTAATTACAGTTTAACCTGAACAAATTGTGATTAAATGTAGCTATATCTTACTGAAACAAGGCAGCTTCAACCATAGTTAAGATTAACTACAGTGTATGATTTGCCCGTTGTGCCAAACTATAGTTAATAGGAAATGGAATCAAAAGCTTACAATGTCATTTCAGCTGCACTTGAGAAGCAGAGCATGGAAGAGAGCACATGAACTCAAGCCTTTGCCTGTAACACTAAACCATAATACAGCATTACAATGAAACCAGGCCACTATGAGCTTGTTCCCACTAGGGGAAACCCCGCGTTCTGAATCGATTTCATTAGGCAGCGTGCCCATTAGGATTCGGTTTAAATCTAGAACAGTTCTAGACCAACCCGGAATCGTTCCCACAAGAAATCGAATCCAGAAGCGGGTTAAAATTTAAATCCGTGTTTTCCTCATTTAACGCGTGTTAAAAAAACACTAGGGTCCTACCTAGTGTTTTTCCCTTGATTCGAGTTAGGAACCGGAGTATTTAGATGAGAACGATAGCATTTGAATCGGGCTAGAAGGATGGGAGGAGCTGACTGCGATGGGGGCTGTCATTGGGGGAGTTGCCCTTTCTGTCCCCATCCGTCGTGGCTGTCGCCATTTTTGCTTCCCTCACCCCTTTGTTCGCTGTGGTCTTTCAATAAGAGATAAGGATTATTTTTATTTTTTATTTTAATGGTTTACAGGCGCTTAATCTCTTCAGCGCTTTAAGCGCCTGAAGTCTCGGCTGCTCAAACGCCTGCATCTGCAAAGGACTACAAGGCTTCTCCCGGTGGATTGCAACCTTCCCTCTGTGTGGGGAGAGCCCATTTCTAACGGAGGAGAGGCAAGAAGGGAAGGCTCCTCTAAGAGCCATTCCCTGCCCGCTTGGACTCTGATCTCGCCCAGGCAGGGAAGGGAAGGCTCCTCACGAGGAGGCATCTGATCTCGCCCAGGCAGGGAAGGGCTCTGATCAATGGGGGGGGATAGAGCCTGTCTCCCTCTCTTTCTCAAACGGAATCTGCCTTCTCCTCCAACCCTGGAAAGAGAATCTTTGGGAAGAGTGCTCCCTCCCTGTTTTGCCAGAAGCCTCCCCCATTCATCTGAGGGCTCTGTCAAGGGATTCTGCCTGACTGTCTTGGTGGGAGACATGAAGAAAACCTATCCCATAGTTCCTCTGGAAAGAGCTTGGGTTTCCTACTAATAAATTCGCTTTGCCACAAGTTTCCCCCCTTCATCTATGGGCTCTGTCAAGGGATTCTGCCTGACTGTCTTGGTGGGAGACATGAAGAAAACCTATCCCATAGTTCCTCTGGAAAGAGCTTGGGTTTCCTACTAATAAATTCGCTTTGCCACAAGCTTCCCCCCTTCATCTCTGGGCTCTGTCAAGGGATTCTGCCTGACTGTCTTGGTGGGAGACATGAAGAAAACCTATCCCATAGTTCCTCTGGCAAGAGCTTGGGTTTCCTACTAATAAATTAGCTTTGCCATAAGCTTTCCCCCTTCATCTATGGGCTCTGTCAAGGGATTCTGCCTGGCTGTCTTGGTGGGAGACATGAAGAAAACCTATCCCATAGTTCCTCTGGAAAGAGCTTGGGTTTCCTACTAAATTCGGAGGGAAAATGTATATAAGGCTGACAGCGCTTATGACGTTTGATCGTTTAAGCGCCTTGATTGGTTCATTTAAAAAAAAAACGCCAAAAATAAATGGAATCAGAAACGGTCACAGAGATGGAAACGATGTCACAGATAAATTGATTCCGATTAATGCGGGTTAACGTTACGTCATTCTGACGTAGTATTGATTGACAACTCCAAATAAGGTATGGAGGAGAAGAATCGCTTTATTTAAACACCGATTTCATGCCAAGTGAGAACGCTTACTGAACGCTTGCAGGTAAAAAATCCGAATTAAACAAGCAGATGGGAACGATGAATAAAGCGATTCTGAAAGCGGGATAACAACTGTGTTATTTTAATTCGATTTTATTAAAAACGTTTTATTTTAATTCGTATCAAATCCTAAGTGGGAACAAGCTCTTCGTCAGCTTGGTTAAGAATCAAATGGTCCCACCAGTTCACCACAGGAGAATAAGAAAACTCCCTTGTTTATATAAAAAAGTACCCCTTCCAGGTTTTCCTTGACTATGACTCCATCTACAGTGCAGAATTACTGCAGTTTGGCACAGCTTTAACTGCAATGGCTCAATGCTATAGAATTCTGGGATGTGTAGTTTTGTGAGATATTTAGCCTGTCAGCAGGCTCTGGTACCACAATAAACACAATAAACTACAAATGTCAGGATTCCATTGGATGGAGGTATGACAGTTAAAGCATTAACTCTGTATCCCCTCTGCCAAGAAACAGCAGTTTCCTATATGGCTTGTAAGTAATCTAGTGCACAACAGGAGGCACATGGGAAGTGTCCCAGAACTCTCCTCTAAAGGGCCCAAAGTCTATTCTGTTTTCAGTGAATGAAGCAGACCAACAGAATTTAATATGGACCACACTGGCTATACAGTGGTGCCTCGGGTTACGAAATTAATTCGTTCCGTGGCACCGTTCGTAACCCGAAAAGCCTTCGTAAGCCGAATTGCCATAGGCGCTAATGGGGAAAAGCCGCGATTCCGTGCAAAAAAGCCGAAAAAAGCACCAAAAGTTTTTTCGTAACCCGAAAAAACATTCGTAACCCGGAACAATGTTTTCCTATGGGATTTTTTCGTATCCCGAAAATTTCGTAACCTGGGTATTTCGTATCCCGAGGTACCACTGTACATATCTTGTGAATCTCACAGGAATGCTTCCAGGAGAAACAAAGCTGCACAATTCTATGGGGCTGTAATCTGCACTTGAAGCAAATTTCTACACAGATGCATTTCCCCTGTGTGTCTGTTCCTTTATTATCATTTATTTGTATAGGGCCATAAATTTACATGGCCCTTTACAGAAACAATCAAGTAAATACATGGAAACCTGCCAAAGGCGTACAATCTATATCCTTAGCATCTTGTTTCATGACACCGAGAAGCCAACACAGTATAGCAGAAAACCCTGAGAATTCGACAGTCTTGAAGTAAAAGAGTGTTTTATTATAAGTTTACATGAGAGTCATTGTCATGACTTTCAACAGGGAGAAATGTAGGGTACTACACTTGGGCAGCAAAAGTGAAATGCACAGATATAGGATGGGTAACATCTAGCTTGATAGCAATACAAGTGCAAGGGATCTAGGAAGCTGGAACATGTCCAGAGGAGGGTGACCAAAATGGTGAAAGGTCTGGAAACCATGTCCTATGAAGGACAGTTTAGGGAGCTGGGTAGGTTTAATCTGGAGAAGAGATCATTAAAGGGTAATATGATAGCCATGTTTAAATATTTTAAGGGATATCATATGGAGTATAGAGCAAGTGTGTTTTCTACTGCTCCAGAGACTGGGAAATGGAGCAATGGATTTAAACAACAGGAAAAGAGATTCTACCTAAACTTCAGGAAGAACATCCTGATGGTAAAAGCTGTTTGGCAGTGGAACATACTGCCTTAGAGAGTGCTGGAGTCTCCTTCATTGACGTTTTAAACAGAGGCTGGACAGCTATCTGTCAGGGGTGCTTTGATTGTATCTTCCTGCATGGACTGAATGGCTTTGTGATCTCTTCCAGATCTATGATTATATGATTCTATCTCCAAAAATGTTATTTGTGAAGAATATTTTTAAAAAGAAAAATTGTTGCACGGAAATGAATAGACAACTAGAGCAGAGCAGTCTTTAGAAATAATTTTGGCATCACTCAGAAATGTCCATTTTAATTTTTACATTGCCAGCTCCATTTTACTTTAGCTGACATACATCATAATTTGCATTTCTTGAATTCTGAACAGCACTAATTTCACCACATACACAGCCTCCTGAAACCAAAGCCATTTTAGATGTAATCTCAATCCCTTTCCTTTAACTTGTTTAAATCTTTAGCTCCCAGACAGAAAAGAGATTCTAGAGTCCATAGGGCTAAATTAAGCTCAGCAGCCAGTTGTGCAAGTGGAAGACGATGACTTTGAAAAAGCATTCCCTGGCAGTTCAGTGTAGGAACTACTGGTCCATCAACACACTTGTTCCTTTTCCCTAAAGTGGCCTCCCCACTGTAATGCTAGTTTTGAACAGGGCTTTAAAGGATCTACATATGTACCAGGTAACAATCTTTAAAAAATGTAAGAAATGGAAAAATTCTTTACAAAGACAGCCAGTCTGATACATACCTACCTGCCTAGTTTTGATGTTGTTGCTAGATTAGCCTCTAAAAACCTTCCTGAGATAGCTCTGAACTGTTGACCGTTATTCGGTTACATAAGCCCACCAGTGAACTTTGCAAAATGACAAGCTGTAGGCTTCTTTTCTCAACCCAAAGACCTCTCTGAAACACATACAGACAGCAAATGTCAGAAAATACCAGTAATTATCTGGGTGCTAGTGCAAGTTACATCAAAACATATTTCGATATGTTGTAGAAAGCCATAGCTATAAATTCATCATTTGCTTGTCTAATGAACTATTTTTTTTAAAAAAAAAATCAAAATCCTGAAGACTATTTTTGTCAAATCTGCTTATTTTACAAAAGAAGCTAATGCTTGAGAGGAAAGGAAGATGAGGAAAAGCAGATCAGCCCACAACACTGAATTCAAAATTGAAAGTAGCTCTTCTTAACTATCAGGAAAATTATTAATGTCCTGATAACTTCTAAGTTTAAATGTGGGATACATGTTACTCCTTGATTCCCTCCTTACTGTGCACAACATAATTCTTCAGATACTTACTATCATCCTTAAAGCTTTTATGAAATTGCTGTGATCTACTTTGTATTTCCACTTCTAGACATTTTCATTTGTCCTTGGAAAAATAATGGCTACATACCAGCACTCCAGTTTATCAATAACATTACATTTATAGCCAAACCACTAAAATATTTTTAGTCCTCCTCCTCCAGTTTTATTACATCCACAAATTTGATAAAGTGAACTGTCCAAGCCTTCATCAAAGTAATTAACATACTGAAAAGAAACAGCACAGGATTCCAGTAAAAAGATGATTAATGGGAGTTTGTAGACAAAGTTGGTTCAGTTCTTTTTGCAATATAGAAACTTACTCCATGCCATCATAGATATGAGTCCACCCAGTTATTGATGACTAGAAGGATAAGAATATACTTAGATGTAATGCATGGAGTTATGAAGAAGAAAATGTGGATCAGGTCAATGTCAGGATTGGTCTGTGGGCAGCAGGCTACAGTGAGTCAAGAAACAGAAGCAGGGGTCAGGGAACAAGCTCATAGTCAAGACCAAAGGAGAAGTCAGAACCAAAGGACAAATCCAAGAGAGAATATCAAGGAGTAAGCCAGAAGTGAACAATAAAGAACAGTTTAGGACCTAGTCTACATGTTTTAAATGCTCCTTATTCTAGTTGAACAGAATGTGATCTGACCACATGTGATTTGCAGGACTTCAGGCTTTTTGCAAGGGGTGGGGGCAAAAACAATTCCTTAAGCTTCATGGACAAAGGCGTTGTGGTTTTTATTAGAGTATCCACTGAAATCCACAGAAATGTTCATTATCGCGTGTGTGATCATCTGTCTGCATTTTCAGCAGAAGGAGGGTAAATATATGCAAATAGATGTGAATTTACTCAGGAAAGTGAAGACAATTAACCATCAATGTGAATGTGCAAAAATACACACCAATTTGCATAGTACATTTACATGTAGATTAGCCAAACGATAGTTGAACCTGCCAGAATTCAGGCTCAACTGGAGCAGGAAGCCTCCTTATAGTCCTCCTGCTCAGGAGGATTGAGTCATCAATTTCAGTGAATGGAGTCAGACCAGGCTCAAAAGTAATTCAATGAAAGACTGGCACCAGGAGTTCAGGAGTTTCCCAAATGAGACAGCTTCCTAAGGACCTGACAGTCCACATCCAAATTCACCAGGATCAGATTTGTAAAACAAATTTGTGTTGGGCACTAGGCACAAATATAATGCAATTCAAGAACTGTATCTGTTCCACTTTTTAATTATGGGTTTGTATTTACATTGCCCCCCACCAAGGATTTTTCACATAGGTGGAGATCCTATGCACTCTGAGCATTGATATAACGCTATGCCTGCATACCTATGCTAGATCCCACAGTTGTTCAGCGCATTGCACAACAAGCAGCCATGTGCTCAGCCATGTTGAGCAATGATTGATTAACTCCATATTGATTAACTCAGAAGCCAGAGAGAGGACTGGGTGTGTGTTTGCAAAATAGTTGCCTGCATTAGGGACCACGCTTATGCAACCTCTGAGAAAACACAACTGTTTGCACAATTATTTTTATTCTAGCATAGTGCCTATCAGGATTTTGACTGCAGATTTCATTGGATAAGCCATATGTTCAAAACTGCACCGTTTGTAACACAAACACAGTTGCCCAAGGGCAGGAATATGCTTTCTGATTTTGCAGGATTACAAAGATGGGGCAATACACAGTTCATGCACCATGCTTACCTAGATAATTTACAGTTTGTGCAGACCTAATCTACTCTTTTTTAAGATGGGTTGGGCAACTGTGGGAGGTTAGGGAGCTGCATTAGTTTCCAGAGTTTGAAAATCTATGCCACCATACCATACTGAGGGGAATGGTCAAATGTGACCAAACAGGCAAGTGTCACACACTCTCTGAAACGGTTGGTGGAAACAAAAATATGGCAAAAGGCCCCCTGTGCTTCTAAAGGGAATTTGGGGGGATATGGTAGCAAAATAATTTATTTTTTAAAAAGAAACCCTGAGAGCAGCCAGGGGGCCACAAAAATAGGAGGGCACCTGTGGCCCATGGGCCATACTTTGTCCATCCCGCATTTTAAATTATAATATTTTTTTCTACCCACTAAAGGAAGACCTTGCAAAGAGTATACAGACTCATGGAGCATTGGAAGCTGTCTTATACTGAGTCAAACCCTTGATCTATCTGTTCCAGTACTGTTAAGACTGGGTGAAAACAGATTACTGGGCTTCCAGACAGGTGCTAGCATAACCATTTTGTACCACAGACTATTTGTACCAAAAATTATTGTTGAGGTTGCTCCTCTTTCCACAGATTTGGCAAAGTGACTTAGCCCAGATTGTTGGGTTAAATGTCCCTTCAAGGAAATAAAAAAATAATTATATGGCTGTAAATGGGGGAGAACACCAGGTGCCAATCCTTTGTAATTAGTTATGTATATAAGGACTCTGAGACTGAAACCCAGAGCAGTTGTGGGTTGAGAATTTGAGAGAGAGGAGTTGGTTTGGTGAGTTTGGATTGTAAATATAATAGACAGTGTATGTCATAACTTTTGTTGTATACATTGCAACTGAAGTTAAAAGCCTCCAAGGACTTTAGAAGAAGTAAACTGTGTCTATCCCTTATTTCAGGTTGATGAGTGACTGGTTGCCAAATACTGCATACTGGGTTGTGCTTCTGCACTCTGCTATTTGTGAGATACTGTTGAGGTCAAGCACCTCAGACAGTGCTGAATGTTGGCACCTCTGTTTGAGCCTAGTTTTTGTCACTGCACAGAGGGGAGCCAACACAGATGTGAGGCAGACAGATGAGGACTTGGAAAAGACAGCCACAGATGTCCCTCTGAAAGGCTTGGGCCCAGGAAAAATTATCCATTTACCCTATAAGTGTCATACATTGATACAGGTAGTATATGTAAATTCATAGCACTTCCACTGCAGCCCAAAAATGGGGGGGGAAAACCACTCTAAGTAATGACCCAATTCATTTAAAAAAGAAAAAGAAAGCTGCTGCTGAATATTTTGTTACTTGGCTTTTATAAATTCATCAAAATGTAACACCAGCATTCTGGGCCTGATACATTTTCCTAAGTCAGCATTAACTCCCTGAGATTTGGCTGGATGCATTCCTTGTGGGGTAAACAGACTGAGAATGAGCTACTGCCTGCTTCTGTTTTGTGGTGAGTTGCTGAAAAAGCTTGCTTGTAGTTGTGTATACAGCAAACGAGTGCATATGTAACAAAATAAATGTCAATTCCAAAATGCCACTTACCCAGAGGACAAGTATGTTAGATACTATAGGACATTTAGCTTATTCTAAAACAGTGGGGGGGTGGAATGAATCTGTCAAGGGAGAAATGCTATGCTGCCTTATATAGTGAGAGAGATGTTGAATACCTTGAAGGGCCATGATTTCACACTGCAGGTATAGGTACAATTGTAGCTATGTCACATGAATATTATAATCATAGTTCCTCTGGCCACTTTGTGGCCATCCTCTGGTGTCAAGCATCTCCATATTCAATGGTATTCAAATGAGTCCTCAGATATGCAATCTGACATTGGCCGGGCTCAAAATCTACCCAGGTTTACAGACCTTGCCAAAGCTTGCACTACACTGGGAAAGCCTTCAAGAACCTGAACATAGTATGTCACACCATAAGGAGTAGGATTTTGTGTAGAATGAATAGAAAATAGGTAATTAGGCAGCCTGATTGATTTCCAAAAAGAAGTGCATAAAGCAAACTCAAAGGGCTCTGACAGATTACTTTAGAATACAGTGAAAATGATTCTCAGATGGACAGACATCATATTTCAAATTATATCAACTTATGTCAAGACTCTGAAATGATGGTCACCGTCTGGGGAATAGTAAACATGATTGCCACCAAAATTAGTGGAACTTACGTTTTTAACTATACTACATTATGACAGCTTAACAGCTTAACATTTATTTTTTTCTTGATTAAATTTTATATCATTGTATCTATCCTTACACCAAATTTTACTTTTCCTCTCTAGTTGAAAGATAGGGGGGGAAATTAACCCACTGAATGTTTCTGCTTTGTTTCAGAGCCTTCTTAGGCTGATTAACCACCATGGAATTTGCAAGATAGGTAATAAAAGTTCTTATTCAGATGTTGTATGAATGATGCTACCTAATGCGCCTGAGAAATTAAGTCTTTTTGGCTGTGCAAAGTTGAAAGCCTCAGAGCTCTGCCACTGGGTGCCCCATGAAAAGGCTTTCATAAAAAGTTCATGCTGTCTTTGAAAAGCTGGAAGAAGCTTTTCTCAGGAGACAAATTAGTCTGCTCAGCCATGAATGCATCTTTTACAGTAACCTTCTGCAATTCAGGGGCCTCCAGATGTGTTGTACTACAAACATCATCACCTCCAGCCAGACAGGGGACAAGGCTGTTTTAAGCAACCATTTAGTATTCTTCTTCCTGACTGTTGTCTCTTTACAGCTTTCAGCTGCCATATGTAGATGTGGTACCTTACGACATGATTTGGTCACCTTATGAAATGGGGGAGAGGATAGCCCTCTTCTTCCTTCATCAAACTGATAGAATAAATGTGTTCTGTCCCACTGAGAAATGACAGTGAATCTCTAAAACAAAGCAACCAAATAACAAGGCAGAAGCTAAACAACAACCAGGCATATCCCCCCCCAACAAACACACAGAGGATGTGTCTAGTAGAGAAATAAGTTTAGTTTCTTTTGTAAAACCTATAAAAGTAGCTTTATTTACAATTGTTTGTGTATAATAAAACATATGGTGTAAGGAAGGAAACAGAATGAAGAGGAAAAATAGCTACAGGTTAAAGAGATGCAGGAAGATTTAGTGACCATAGTAAAGGAAACAGAACAGGAAGTCTGCAAACAAGGAAGCTACAATTAATGAGTATAGGCATCCAAAGATTACTAACTTATCAGTCCCAGCCCAACTTAGAGAATGTGACACCGGAGATTATCAGATGGGAGATGGAACGTTTTTGTCCCATTCTTTTCCCGTTCTTATAGCACGTTCGCGAGAAGATTGCCATACGATGTCATACTTATCCTGTCAGTGTCTTGTCATTAAACTGTGATTGACCACAATCGTGTGAAAGACTTTCATATGACATCACACTGATTCTGTCATTATCCCATCATTGTAGTGAAATTGTCCTGTCCTTGCCCTTCATTTGGTATTAACAGAAGAATGTGTTAATGTAATTCCACTTCACTGTCAATTTCATAACAGGATCAGCATGAATGTATAAATGTCTTTTGTATGATATCTGTCACAGATGGGATAAGGATAGGTTTTGATAATCAGGTGCCATCACTTTTAAATGTTTTACTATTATATCCCCAAAGCAAGTGGTTTCTTTTTGTAGTACCAAATTGTTCTAGGTGTATTAACTATCCTTTGAAGAAATGGTTCTCCCCCCCTCCCCCATGGCAAGCCACTTTGCAATGCTTTTTGGATGAAAATTTGTCCTGAAGTCTACTTTAGGTTTCCACTTCCCAGATTTTGGGCTGATTTTCGGCCATCTTTTGTAGTTTGGGGGGAATGGATTATTGGGAGTGGATATATCATTTGACGTTGTGTTTTGGAGCATTTGGGGATGGTTGTGATGGATTCTTTTTTCTTAGATGGGAGGGTCTGAAAAGTTTAGGGACTTTGAAAGAGGTTGAGATGTCAAACGCCTTTAGGCCATACTTTTCACTTTCATCCAGCCACTTTATTTTGGGCTAGAATGCTAGTTTTTTGTTATATCTACACCTACATCTTAAAGTGAAATATTCTGCTCCATACCCCCAGAAATATATAGGAAGGGAGTTGAAATTATTCACAGTTCCTCATCACATGTTGCTCTTGCTGCAGGGACATGAAGCAGAAAATCTGTATTTCATCAAATGTGACATATGAATGGGCTGCAAATGTTTGTTGAGCATGAAGTTTTTAGGCATATGGATATGATATATTTGGTACACAAAGGAGTTAATCATCCTATCGCCAGAAATGGAATCACTTTTAGGAACATGGCTGAGACTCCTTGTGTGTTACAGCAGATTATACCTTCAGCTGAAATCTTAGCAAGAAGAGGAAGCAGAAACTGCCAGAACTATGCCCAACCATCTGGAAAGACTGAACAACCAGAAGCAGTGTTCTTAAAGTGCTGAAACCAAAGTAGTTGACATCAAAGAGGCATGCCACTTTGGTTCAATCTTTTATTAGGTACTGAGGGCAGGGCTGTAGCTCTTCTGTTAAATGTCTATATGGCTGTGTTAGCATGAGTGAGGTATGGGATAGCTGTTGCGAGCCAGGCCATAGTCTGGATTACAACCTTGGTTGTGAAGACTGTATGGACGTTGAGTGATGTTTTGAGTAGGGACCAGGCCTGACTTCCTCCAGTACAGAATATTGCTTGCCTCTTCACTGATGCTGTGAAGATGTCCTATAGCCATGTTTTTACAAGCTCAATTCAGTTTTTCCCCCAGGGAGTAACCTTTGTGCCCTCAGAATAACATACTGCAGACCCCCTTCCACTATTCCACAGGATGCTAACATCCTGGGGGCAGCCTTTGCTCCATTAGCCCATATTGTAACCCTGGCTATACACCTGTCCAAGAAGGGACATTCAAATGCCAATGTATATTTGGGAATAATGAACTACCGCAATGTTGGGTTACTTAGCCATGGGATTCAGTCCCTGTGTATACCAAGTCTAGAGGCATGAAAAATTCCAGAAGCAGATTTCTAAGTAGTTTATTGTAAAAGGGGGAAATCAACAATCATCCAATACATAAAACCATGCACATTCACAGAAACTAGAAAATTCAAAGGTGTTCATTGGAACAGAAGGGCAAATTCATGGAAATGCTGCACCTGAACTGAATAGTTGCTCCGCTTGTTACAGGTTTGGGGGTAAATGAAACTCACTCGCTCCTGAGGCAAATGGAGGTTGGCAAGCATGAGAGGGATTAGCCAAGCAAACTGGCAGCATGGGTGCCTGGTACTGGACTAAGCCAGGGAAACAAAGAAAAGCACCAGTATATATAGGGTATTTTAGCCCTGGGGCAAAATTCAGGGCACAGGAAATGCTAAATGAGGGTGCTTCCTTTGAAATGGGTTTGAAATCACTTTGAAATCAGTTTTCAGAGATAGTAACATTAGGGTGTGAATATGAGTGATGGAAGTGCATTTCCAAAGTCAAACAGATTAGTGGGAAAGATGCCAGGGCCTTTGACTCTTTGGCATCATCCCATTGTGGGTATTTCACACCTCCTCAAGGATGTCTGGAAAAACAGGGCCCAGGCAACTCCTATTTCTAGCTTACTTGTGATAAAGGAATCCCAGTAATGGCATTCACAGTAGGGTAATAGAAGGGCAAATTAACCTGCATCTCTGATATCAAAAGAGGAGGGATGTAAGGAAGCTAACAATCCAGTGTGAAATGAGAATATTGGTAGTGAGGAATGGGCTTTTTACAATATCTCCAAGGCTGATGGAAAAACCTTGTTGATACTTACTGAAAGTGCTATGGCAGAATTTGAAAGAGAAGGGGAGAAAATCTGATTCAGCAGCACCCAGCAACCATATACCTTATTTAGGTATATCAGTCAATAGCATTTATAGCAATAGCATTTATATTTCTACACTGCTTATCAATGAACTTGGTACTTCCTGAGCAGTTTACAATCTGTAAATTAGGCGCGTTACAGACCTCTGACAAGTGGCGGCCTGCACCCGCCCCTTTCCCCGCCGGATTGGGGCCTCAGCGGCCAGAGCCACTTCCCCAAGGCCTCGAAAAGGGGTGTCCTTGGGGCTTCAAGCCCCAAGGACACCCTGCGGTGGCAGGGAGGAGGAGAAAGGGGCTGCGGCCCCTTTCTCCTCTACGTCGCTGCGCACAGCCATCTAAAGCCATCTGAGGGCGATGGCGTCACGTCCGCGCCTCCTCGTTTGGAGGCGGCGTGTTCATGACACCATCATGGCGGCCCCCATGTAGATGGGGCGCCGCCATCTTGTGCGTCCTCAGGACATATTAGGCTTGGGGGCATCAAGAAGTGACGCCCCTTTTTAAACCTAGGACGTCCTAAGGACGTCCCTTATGGCGGTCTGTAATGTGCCTTAGTTTCCCCCAATAAGTTGGGGTTTTACTAATCTACAAAAGGATGGAAGGCTGAGTCAATCTTGGAGCCCTGAGATCCAACTCACAATGTTGTGGCTCAAGTACCAGCATTTAACCATTGCACCACCAAGGCTTCCTAATACCTACTTGAGGATAAAGTCATTCATATATTTACTCAACACATGAGAAGGGGAGTGTGTTGGTCCTATTGCATACACATATACATGCATGGAGAGCTATGAAGGTAAAGCAGAGGGCCTTGGTAGGATAGGATATATTGCTACATGGCTGAATGGCTAAATAGAGCTAAATGGGCCATGTAGCTGCTGGGTGAACTTTATGGTTCTTTATAACTTGAGGATATAGTTATTATGTTTGGTTATCTTTTTTTTTTCTACTTATGATTTCACATAGTTGTGCTGGAAATTACCTTGAGCTCTGGGAAGGTTGTATAAATATTTAAAATAAATAGGAATGCATTTATCATGTGGTAGTCTGGCCTTTGTTGCCAGTCATTTACAACAGCCTGTGAAACAGTGAAGAAAGGTGTGTTCCCTAGGGGTTTTTTTTTTCTGTCAGGTGAATATGGATAGTTAAATTCTCCATACTCAGCAAATAATATTAGTATCATCTGCCTTACTTTGGGCTTAGGTGCACCAAGTGAAAAGTAACAAGACTGTAAATGGTTGTCAGTATTCATCCATTAAGAATAATGAATGAACAGACAACGTTTAGATCTAATCACAGTTCATATAATTATTTGCTAATTGTTTAAAAGTCAAATTCATTATCTAATAAAATTCCTGGAAAATTGATTTCTTATACTTCTCCTGATAGTTACTTCCAAAATACAATAATATCTTTTCCTCACCAGCAGATTTAAAAGTGAGAGAGTGGGGGGGAGGGGGGGATTCCAGTGCCTTAGCAGTTGAGTGCTCCAAGAATCATAAATTTGATAAAAGACTTTACTGTTACAATAATTATAATTATCAGCAATACCAACGGGAATACAAATTCATCATTATATCTCCCCGGTTTATGTAGAATTGGCATCTACTAATTTTACTGAAGACTAGACATACTAGATGAGCAGTATTAAATTCCAGACAAACTAGATTTTATATGTAGACATTTTGATCACAAGAGACTATCATGACCTTACAGCAACCTTCCCGAACCTGCTAGCATCCTGCTGATAGATTGGCTGTGAGATTTTAGGGATTGTAGTCCAAGACATCTGAAGGGCCCCAGGCTGGGGAGGGCTACCTTATAACATGGTTAGCTAGCATACCATCCCAACAGTATACATCTTCAAAATCTATGCTGTTCTCTTTCACACCCTTGCGCAGAACTGCTAAAAGTGCTATAGAAATACCCTTTATGTAACTGAGGTTTTCACAGGTACCTATAGACTGGAAACATTTCTGCTATTCATGTTATGCTGAGTGGCAAGAGTCCAAGGGCTTGTCTATACGCTGGAGGGGGAATGGTGTACTCACCCTGAAGCTGGTGCTGGCGGTCCTCATGATATTCGAGGAAGAAACTGCAGGTTTTGGCCCTTGACTTTACTCCAAATTCAGCAGTTGGAAAATAGCTTGGTGTTTTTTAAAGCTGCTGCTACCACAGTTGCTTCTTGGGCAGAAGCTCTGTATAAAGCCTGCCTGATGCACCAGCACTTTTGCTGAGGTCAGAACAGGGTGCCTATGTGATCAATGGGGAGGGGGTAGAGTGACTTAGTTCATCACATGGTGGAGCATTCAATTCTGATTTCAATAGAAGTGCCAGTACCCTGGGCAGGATTTTGCAGGGAGCTGCTTGGCTGGTGAGGTAGCTCCAGTGACAACAGCAGCAGCACTGAGGGGAAAGGCCCAGTGGTGCTGATGGAGTGTTGGCTCAGCTGGTCTGGATCCACAACCACATGGCATCACATCTATTTTGACTCAGCCCATGTGGTCAGTCTGTGGCCAGTCCGGGGCATAATGCTCTGGACCAGTACCAGATTAAGCAGCCAATGTAAATACGCCCCAAGGTGCCTGTTTCTGTGGTATTCCTTCTTGATCCTCTGTTTAGGTGTGGCAATGTGGCAAAATCTACAAGAGGAGGTAAATTGACTGTACATTATTTTAATACAATGGAATATTATCTTACGTGGGGGATGACCTTACATAAGGTCCCCCCCCCCCCGAGTAAGCCAGATAATGCATATGCTCAAGCCCCATTCAATATAATGGGGCTCGGGCATGCACACGGCGCAGGCACATGCATCATTCTTTGTATTACTGCGCAGCTTCAGCCTAAGCCCAAAGCTGCATATGGTGCACCCGCGTATGGCACGGGTGCACTGTATATTCTCACACATTTCACATTCTAAAAGTGTACATTTGTCTGTGTTAATATATGAAGCCCAGCAGAAATATTGATGAGGCCAGTGATGGGATTTGCTTCACAACTTTATCAAAAAGCAACATCAACAATACCTGCCAACCACAATATCTTCTTTTGTGGGGCAGATAATCAACTAATGGGTATGCACTACAGCGGCCTTCATCTGTAGATGTGCCTCTACAGTTGTTGTTGTTGTGTCTCCAAGTTATTTTTGATTTACGGTGACCCTAAGGTGAACCTAGCATAGGGTTTTCTTGGCAAGTTTCTTCTGAACAGGTTTGCCATTGCCATCCTCTAAAGCTGAGAGAATGTGACTTGCCCAAGATCATCCTGTAGGTTTTTATGCTTGATTGGGAATTGAGTCCAGATTTCCAGAATTGTAGTCCAACACTCAAAACCATACACCATGCTGGCTCTGCCTTCATCTGTAGATGTGTCTCTACAGTTCTACTAGTTCTAAAACAAACACCCCAACTCCTGGAGTTATACTGTTGGAATACTCCTTTCTCCAGCCAAATAATGACACAGAATACTCCCAGTGGCTTCTTAAGCCACTAATCCACAGGCTCAGCTAAAATGATAATATAGTAACCTGATTCTATCTGACCTTGACAATCCTCATTTTATTTTGAGATTCTGTACAATCACAGTGAAAGAGATTGCTATTGTTTTCCTCTCCTAGGCAACTGTCATGTAATGTTAAGGACAAAAGGGAGGGGTTACTTATGCATTTGTTGTTAACTGACATTTTTTTACCCCTATACTGACAGACGACATGCATAATTATAAAAACTTGGGTGATAAGCAGTCCTTTTTTGAATGCTTAAACTGCAAGGTAAAATGAGAGCTTTTGTTTCAGTTATTGTTGATAGCTGCCCTCAAGTTGACCTTGACTCATGGCAACCCTGTGGATGAGCTATCTCCAAGACTCCTCTACCCCTCTGTCCTCTATCTCTCTGGTCAGGTCCCGCAGGCTCAGGCCAATAGACTTCCTGACTGAGTCTAGCCATTTGGCTTGTAGTCTTCCCCTCTTTTTGCTGCCTTCCACTTTTCCTAGTATTATTGCCTTTTCTAATGAGTCTCCTTCTCATAGTCTGTCCAAAGTACAACAACCTCAATCTAGTCATCCTGGCTTCCAGGGAGAGTTTGAGCTTGATCCTTTCTAGGACCAATTTATTTGTCTTTTTGGCCATCCAAAGTCTCTGTAATCTTCTCCAGTACCACATCTCAAATGAGTTGATTTTCTTTCTACCTGCTTTCTTTGTCCGGCTCTCACATCTGTACACAGTAATGAGGAATACAATGGCTTGGACAATCCTAACTGTAATATTTGGTGCTATGCCTTTGCACTTCAGGACCTTGTCTAATTCTTTAATAGCTACCCTTCCCATTCTTAGGGGCTGAACAGACCACCCCTTTAAGCACTGGATCGGGGCCATGGCAACTACACACCACACTCCTGATCTGGCATTTCTGCAATGCAAAAAGGAGCCATAAGAAGCGGCCTCCTTTTGTGCTGCAGAAAGGTTGCCTTAGTTGTCGCCACAGCACCTCCTAGTGCTCATTTTGGTGCAGTGTCATCTGGATGCAGCATCAAAGGAGCGCTGTGATGCCACCCACCATGTAGTTGGGCACACAGCATGACAGCTGCATCAGGCCCGTGTTGGGGTGTGTGTTGTGTGCGCACCGCACCTTCACTCTGCCCTGAGGGTGGTGTTTATTGTTGGTCTGTTCAGGCTCCTAATCTTCTTCTCATTTTTTGACTGCAGTCTCCACTCTGATCAAAGTTTGATCCAAGGTATGGGAATTCTTTGACTATTTCTATTTTGTCATTGTCTAAGATGAATTCATCTTAGACAATGACAAAACATAAATGTTTTCTTGCTAATCATTAGAAATTATTATAATGGAAAGATGTTTACTTTTGTAATTCTCATCCAGCTGTGATTCAAGACAGAGGAAGTACTGATAGTTTCATTGTCATCTTTTGCTGTCATACCATCATGATGTAATTGGGGAGGAGGGATTCCAAGTTGTTTTCCTCCATTCTCTGGCCGAAGTTTCTGAGAGCCACCTCATACACTCCACCACCATCATGTTTGTCAAGAATTTGTTTTAGCTACTCTCTACTAACAAACTATTTGACAGTCACTGCCTTTGATGACTGCCTCCCCTTACTCTCAGTTTCCTGCTAACACACTAAAGAAGCTATATATTATCCATGTGAAATGACTTAGCAAAATTGCTTCCTTTTTTTCCTGAAGTCAAGAAGATATTTTCTTCCTGGCCTCCTGAGATATATAGTAGAAACAGACCATTTTTCTTATAGGGGAAGCAAAAACTGAATTATTGTATCCTTGTTAAATTGGTTCACGGACAGAATCTTACCTATATTTTATTTTCTCTCAGGAGAATGAGACTGTTTTACTTCTGTTTGTTATCAAGGAGGTTTGTAGAAATATTTCACACCTGTCCTTTCTGAGGTATCAATTGAGTGTGTGATGGGTATGGGAGGGCCTTAGCTTTCATTTGTTTTCAGTCACATACTGGCAATGTGGTTTTGCCAGCTTGTGATGATTAGGTTTCTGCCTGAGCTTTGCAAACAATCCTCACAACCACTCTATGGAGACAAATTAAGCTGTAAGACAGTAACAGGCCAAAAATCATCCCATGATCTTAATGGGGATATTAACCCAAGGTTCTGTAGTTCAGATCCAAATTTGGAGCAAATAAATCAGACTGACTTTCAACTCTGTGTTTAAGCATTACTGAGTTTTATGAAGGAAAACTCTTTAGTAGGCATGCTCCCTTTGAACGTGTACAGACTAGGACTATAAAAAGCATTTCACTTACAGCATGGACTGCAGAGTTATAGGTCTTAAAAAACACTGCAGAAATAATCCAGTTTGAGACTGCTTTAACTGTCCTGGCCCATTGCTAGGGAATCCTGGGAATTAGAGTTTGTTGTGGGACCAAAGCTCTCTGATAGAGAAGACTAAATGTCTCACAAAACTACAGTCCCCAGGATTCTCTAGCATTGAGCCAGGGCAGTTAAAGTGGGCTCAAACTGGACTATTTCCGCAGTGTTTTGGACCTTAGAGTCAAGTAGCGTGTCTACATATTTAACATGTATTCCTCATTCTAGCTGAATAGAATGTGTTCCAGCCACATGCAGTTCACAGGTGGTCAGGTTTTTTTGCAACCCCCTATCAAAAAGCTCCTTAAACTCAGCAGAGAAAAAATGTTGGAGTTTTTACTGGAGTATCCACAGAAAGCCACATTTTCGCACGTATGGTTGTCTACATTTTCAGTAGAGGGAGGGTGAACAGATGCGAATAGATGGAAATTTGCACAGGAAATTGAAGAAAATTAGCCATAACCATTGATGTGGATGTGTGAAAATCCACAGCAATTTGCATAATTCACTTATGTGTAGATTAATCCAACAATCCCTGAAATCCCATTTTGAGAGAAAGGTGGGATATAAATTCAATAAATAAAATAACAAGAAGGCTTGTTTCACATTTGCTATCTGTACTGGAATGGCCCTGTGGGTGATGCATGGGATGGCCAAGTTCCCATGCAAAATACCTCCCCCCCCCCCGCAACTCTCTCTTTATATATATGAATTAAATGTTTTGCCTGAGAAATTGCTTAATAATTGAGAATATTCAGCAGACTATATTTTATATTTTGAGGGCTATGAGACATAACAGTTACTGTCTATATTATTAAAGTAGACAACATATCAAGCCTGAATAAAGAAGCTTGAAGTATGTTGCCATATATTCTGACCTCCATAATTTCTTCTTCATGGGTTGTTTCTTGTAAACAATTAGGGACTTACACTTCTTCTTGAACTGAAACAAGGAGTTGAGACAAACTAACCATTTGCTGTCCTTTCATTACCCCCCCCCCCATCATCTGACTGAGGAAGTCTTGACTTTCACAATGGGGTTGTTCCCACTATGGTTTAAACCAGATCTTGATCCAGTTTAAGCCACAATGCTTCCCACTTAATTCAAAACCCTGAAGTGATTCAGAAAGGGGGGAGGCATGGTTTTTATCCATTTTTACCCATGTCACCTGCACCAGAAAGTCCAAGTGGGAACCAAACAGAATCGAATCCGCCATGGTTCCCACCGACAGTGGCTTTCCTGGCCATACCTCCATGCTCTGTCCTCAGTCCTCCTGGCCTGCCTCTCTCCTTCTCCCCCAGTCCCTCCTCTGCTCCTGGTATGGCCAGGAAGGACAAAGGGAAGCTGTGGCTGTCGCTTCCTGCACCAATTTTTGAAATTGGCGCAAACATAATGGTAATCACGCTATTTGCTGAACCAATTTCATCAATTGGTGCAGGAAGTGAATCAAGAGGTAAGTGGGATTGAGGACAGTACAGTATATCTACCAACAATCCCATGAACTATAAAGTCTGGGAGTTTGCTGAGAATTCTATCAAAAGGACCACCTAAGAAAAAATGTTCTGAGTGAGGAGAGAGAAAAATCCATGATAGTGCAAATAATTAAAAACCTATAACTTTTTCCTGGGTTTCTTTTTTTTGGGGGGGGGGCTATGTGGCCATGTTCTAGAAGAGTTTATTCCTGATGTTTCATCAGCATCATGCCAGCCACAGATGCCAGCCACAGATGCTAGTGAAACACCAGGAATAAACTCTTCTATAAACATGGCGACATAGCCCTAAAAAACCACAAAAAAACTATGGATGCCAGCCATGAAAGCCTTTGACTTCACAATTCAAAAGGTGCTTGAAAGTGTGATGCTTCATCTTTTACTCTAACTGAGGTGCCTCCGTGCTTCTGAGGGCAAATCTGTATTTTAGGCTTTTAAGAGAGCTTGTGTATGTTGAGGACTTGCCCAATGTAGAGTCTGAAAATTGATTTCAATGTTGAAGCTATAGAACTGTTCTTAGAAATCACAGATAACTCTGATGTGAACAGCTGGAGGAGGAGGAAATGTTGCATACCAAATCTGAGTTCTTCCATCAACAAAAAATTTACAGTCCTTGGACAAATCACATCACATTGCTAAGATACAAACCAAGAGATCAGGAGGCTGCTGATAAGAGCAGCAACCTCCTTTGCAAGACTTAGTTGGTAAGCTGGAAATATGCAAGGCTAGCTAAAAGGAATTACGTGCCAGGCACTTTCAGCAGATAGCCTGGAGGCAGATCAGGAGGCCATTTGAATCCTACAGAGAAATAGGTAAGCAACAGTAGGTATTGGGGGGAAACATTCTTGTTATTGATGAGCAGCAGTAGTGCCATTGCACAAAGCTGCAGACTGCAGTGCAGTGTTATGCACTTGTCATTTGGATCACTTACAGATGTCACTTTGAGCAAAATTCCCTTTCCAAAAGAAAAGAAAAATCAGCAGAGCACTAGGGAAAGTGAAGTTAGTAGCACCAAGCATTTCCAATCTAAAGCGACACAGCTGCGAGGATGTCTCCCAATACAAGAGCTGATATCAAATAGCCCACTAATATTGCTAAGTGGAGGGGAGCCATGATAAGACTTCCTTGTATTCCAGTGGAGCTTTGCTGTTGCTATTGATTATCCATTATTAATTGTTCATTTATTGAAATGCATTTCCCAATTTTATCCATTTTAGTTCCATAATGGGGAGGGGGGGAACCAAGGGAGCAAACATACAAGAAAAAGTTTGTTCCATTATGACAGCACTGTGGTCAGTGCTACCCAGCACCAGTCCCACTATTAAACAGGTTAAGGCCATGTCACATGGGGCAGAACACTCTGGGAGCAGCCTGGAGTATTCTGAGCTCAAGGTTGCCCCAAATTCTACCTGTTGCCTGGGCACTCAGGAGCAATGCTGGGTGACTATTAACACAAGAAGTCCAATGTGCTGCCACTGCCACCATTACCAGCCACTCCCTCTAAGGTTAAAAACCCAGAATTGATCACATGGCTGGGTACCTTGTTCTGATTTCAGAGGGAGCAACTCATGCCAACAGCAATGGCTGTGGATAACACAGCTGGACACAGCATTACACAGCATTACTCTGGAGGGTTCTGGTAAGAGCTGGAGTAAAAAATAAATTATTAAAATCTGTTGTAAAAATGGTATTCCAGGCATTTGGTGTTCAATTGGCTGTATATCATCAGGACAGTTCACACCAGAATCAAGGACTGGGTTCTGCATCATCTGGCCTGATCGCTATGAGGATAGGGCATGTTATTTTGCTCATGCAGACACGGCCTAAGACAGCCAGATAGGCAGCAGTTCTGAGTGGTAAAGAATGGACAGAAATGTCATTTCTTGCTACTTATACTACCAGGCAGAGGAAGAAGTGTGTGTTGGATTTCCTGATTCAGGTGCCAAAATAACTTGATTGACTTTCAGCAGTGTCTAGCTCAATTTGAATGTAAGTGAGTAGGATGTGCTGGTTTGCTTTTAGAAACACACAGCCTCGAGAGGCCTGTGATAAAGGCTGGCATTAGGGTGGAGGGGGGGTTAGTATCCTCTTGACGCACACCCCAACTCCACCCCCAAGCTGGCATGATGCTGCGTGCCTCACCGCATGGCGGGTGGTGTCATGGCACTCCTCTGGCTCTGTGTTCAGATGACGCAGCACCAAAGGAGTGCCAAAAACTGCAGTAGGGAGCAGCTTTTTGCAGCTCCTTTTTGTACCACAGAAAGGCCAAATCAAGACTGCAGCATGTAGTTACCACAGCCTCAATCTGGTGAAGAAAGAGGTGGATGGAGGCCGCCCCTAAGAGGTGGTTTTTTTCAGCCCCAAAATGTCCTGGGCATTTCTTAGTGGGCATATCTTAGTGCTTTCTTGTTGACAAGGCTATTTGTCAGCTTCCTTCATTCAACTACAATTCCATACCTTACACTTAAACTGACTAAAATTTGCTCTTGCATAGATATATGTACCATTAGATTTCTTCTGTGTGGTGTATAACACTGAAAAATTTAAAGAACTCTGAACACTCAGGCTTATCCAAATGTTATTCTTCCTCCAAGGATGGGGTTCATTGTCCTACTTCTTCTCAGTTATGCTCCTAACAAGCATTACAAGTAGGCTGGGACATGGTGGATCAAAGTTACCTTGTAAAACTTTGGGATGAACAAGAATATGAACCTAAGTCTTCTTCATCTAGGGCTAGCCTGGAGTAAAAGGCAATATGGTGCCCTCTCTCATCTTTCATGTACAGAAGCTGGTTAGACTCCCAGTTCTGAGTAGATGAGTATAAGGATTTGTGTGTCCAAGGGTGAGTCTTCTCCACAAAAAATCAAGCATAGACAAATGGATTGGAAGAGAAAGGGGCACAACTATTTATTGATTACAACCACAGATAGGTTGGCAAGTGCATTGGATGTATCTGGGCATTGATGAACCTGCTGTTGATTGATGAGTCACCAGTCTGGCTCATTGCCCGAAATGGAAGTGAAGCAGGAAGGGATCCCTTGGTGAAAGTGTCCACTCCACATGATCTCCCTACTTCCCAGGAGGTTCCCAGAAATGGTCCAGCCACATTTGGGCCTCCCATTGCCACCAATACATCCCTGATTCCCATAACCCTACCCTGTAAGTTACTCCATGATGGCACCAAAAATGATGTCCTGGATCCTGGCTCATGCTACCACCAAAAGGTGGCCAGGATCCCCAACCTAGACTGCCTGCCACCAACCCACTGCCCTGTAACCATCAAACAGGAAAGGATTTAACTGGTATTCCAAATAGAACTGTCAAGGAGGGAGACAGAAGCAGACAATAAACCCCTGTGGCCAACTGGAGGGAAAACATTGCGCTTTTTCCAGTTGGATTTCTAAGCCAATGTTCCCACCCCTTGCACCACACTGCTGCACCACTACCTAGGAAGGAGAACCCAGCTAGAGACCACAAAAGCAGTCAACAGTAAATTGTTAAATACTGTTACTGTTAAACCAACACTGATGATGGAATAGCTTCTTCAAGCCCAGTTGAGTGAAGCAGGATAGATTAGGGGCTGTAGGAGAGCCACAAGTCACACACAACTCTATAATTAAAATGGAAAATCTGTATGCGAATTTAAAGTCAAACAGGAATGTTACTTTTGCATCTACTAAACATAAACCAGAAAGCCAGCATGATGTAGTGGTTTGAGTATTGGACTAGGACACTGGGAGACCAGGGTTTGAATCCCCAATTGGCCATGGAATCTCACTAAGCATGGCACACTCTCTCAGCTTCAGAGGAAGGCAAAGGCAACTCCTCCCCTCCAAACAAATATTGCCAAGAAACCTCATGATAATTTTGCCTTGGGATCACCATAAATTGGAAATGACTTAAAGACACACGGCAACAACAATACTCCCATACAAAGATAGTAGTCCAAGAAAGAGGCCATCTGCACTTCAAATAAAATCCAGTTTGACACCACATGGTAAACTCCAGTGAGAATGTAAGATCGTCTGCAAAGCGTCTCACTGCCCACTATACAACCCACAGATCAATCCTGTCAGTCTTTAGTACAGAGGAGCAGTAAGGAAGACTATTTTGTTTTCAGTGTTAATAGGTTGCATCTCATGCAGCTACAATGAGGCCCAACAGATGGCACTATGCACATCACTGATGTCTGTGATGAACCAAGTACTGAATGCTACAGCATCAAGTTCAATTAGGCACTTAATGATCTGGACTTTGAATTGTGATAACAAATTAGAGAAATGGAAAGAGACAATACACTGCTGCTCTGTTTATGGGGGCAGGGGATACAGCTGTGCATGGGGAAACTGCACTGAGGGAAAATGTAACAGTATACAGCACAATATAGCAGCCCTCTCCCCCAACTGAGTAAACAGACTAGATAGGATTACATGGCTACTTACTATATTATACTTGACATGCATATGCTCCTACATAAAATCCTAGAGCAAAAAACAGAAACCACTGCAGCCTACAGAATCATAGTTCTATGGCTGAGAACTAATATAAATCAAACTCTAATTCCCATTTTATTTCACCCCAAAAGCTATGCAGTGTTTTTGTGCCTAAAATGCCAAAATGCAAAACCACAAACAATCAGAAATCCCCCAGATACCCAAAACTATTGATGTTCTTCTCCTCTCCCCTCGAAAATAACAGAGTGATGTCACATTTTTTCCAGTCATCATTTTGAGAGGGCTCTGAGATCAGAAGGGTGCTACCATCCAGAGGGCAAAGAAGCAGGCTGGGAGACCACGTACATCAAGCCTCCCCTCCCCATGAGACCAGGAGGGCGACTGCACAAGAGGGAGGCTTCAGCACTGCAGTGCAGAAACATCAGGACCCTCCCAACAAGAAGACAGAGGCCACTAATGCCACCCTGGGACAAGCTGGAGGTGGGGAGGAGGAGGGGAGGGTTGGGAAAACATTAAGGAGTACAAAAGAAAGGGAAAAGAGAATTGAGGGAGGGAAGAAGAAAAACAGGCATAAAATATAGGAAACGAACTACTGGGCTTCAACAGTAGGTGGGTACACTGAAGTCTCACAGGAGAAATAGTGTCACCATAGCTGACACTTGTCAACTGCACAAAGGAGACAAAAGGTGTCCCTCTTGCAAGACCATTTCACAAGAAACCCTTTAGCTGAGACACCTCAAACTCAACACGAAGAGGGGAGGCCGAGACAGAAAACATGTCCAATAAACCAAGCATAGTTAAGAGCACACTACACATGTAATGTGAACATGAACATGAGATCATGAACCGGGAAAACTAGACACAGTAAAGAAGAACGCAATGAATATAGCATACTAGGAGTGAGTGAGTAAAATGGACAGAATGTATCTCTTTGACTCAGACAATTATACAGTAATTATTCAGGAAATGAAAAACAAGAGAAATGGGTGGCTTTCATACTAGAGAAAGATAGATAGAGTACTCCAAAGGACACAACTCAAGATCAAACCGTAAATTATCAATAAAACTTCAGGGTAAACCTATAACAATCACAACAATCCAGGAATATGCACCAACCACAGATGCAGATGAAGAAAAATTGAGAAGTCTCTATGAAGCAGTCCTATAGAAATTGACAACATACCATCACAAGATTTCAAATAAATCATTGGAGACTTGAATACTATGAGTCAGAACCATTCAAGAGCAGCTAAAACAAAACCTGGCAAAACAACATCTAAGTTTTTTTGCCTAAGAAAACCTGTGAGATTCATGGGGTCACCATTAGTCAACAGATGACGTAAAGCAGAGAGAGAGAGAGAAGAGAGAGGAAGAAGAAAAGAAGAAGAAGAAGAAGAAGAAATGAATGAATCTGAGCTTGCTGGTTGCCGAATGCAGGGGAACTGGAGAACTCTCCATGTGTAGTTACCCACATTTTTTACTAGCAGAAAATAGGTATTGACTCCGTGAGCCATGGTTGCATTACATCACTCTTATCTACCTCACGGTTGTTGCTGATTATGAGGATGTGTGCCTTCAAGTCATTTCTGACTCATGGTGACCCTAAGGCATGGGGGTTTCTGCAGCTGAGACCACCCAAGATCACCCAGTGGTTTCCATGGCTCACCAGAAAATTGAACCCTGATCCAGAAGATAGTCCAATGCTCCAACCACTACACACATCTGGCTCTCTTGTCCCCTTTACGGTTCTTTTAAATCAGTGTCCCCAAAAATTTTGGACTTCAGCTCCCAGAACACAGTCTATGGCCAACATGGCTGAGGCTCAAGGACCTGAAGTCCAAATTTCTTAAAGTGCATAGTCTGGGTACCACTGTGAAGATTGTTCCCTCAGGATCAAGAGCCTTGAAGACACAGAGGACCCACCTAAATTTAGGCACCACTTCCTTCAGGCTCTCCCCTAGTGTGCAGAGATAAGAATGGAGCCAAAGCACTGACAATGCAAAAGGCAGACCAACCAGCACAATGCTGCTCCCTCTTCTACATTAGCTTGCCCTGCAGGGCATGCTAATGCTTTAAGTGGCTGCAGCGAACAACCAATTCACAACGGAAGAAACAATTCCTTGGAGAACAAATACTCAGTGTCACACTGAGAAAACCCAAAAGCTTGGGGACAGTCCTTGTTAATACAATTCCCAGAATCCCCTAATAAGTATGATAGGCATGTAGTTCTAAAAAGGATACTTTCCAGATCTGAAGAACACACAGTTTCTGACACCACTGAGCTGTCTTTTTTAAAAAAATTCTAGACCTGAATATGTCACTGGGGAATTTTATCATGAACAGATTAGACTTTCATAAAACCATATGTCAAATTCATTCAGTATGACAATGAGAGATTGCATGGTTAATGTGTGTCCTGCACATGCACACACATCTAGCACATCCAGATTAAGTTAAATTGGAGTCTAATTTTCTGCATGGATATCTCTCTGATCTTGGTGACTATTCCATCTGTTTTTCCCCCTTTCAGTGATTCCAGGGATTAGCATCTGTTCTACTACATGAGAATTCTATGACCATTTGCACAAAATTATGAATCCTAAACAAACTTTCTCTTAACAGCACATGTATTGTCGTGTGTTATTCATGTCACTGGAAAAGTAAAAACAAACATCTATGCATGCTCAAATCAATGTGAATGAACTTAATTCCCCAGTTAACATAGTTATTGATAGCATGGTTTTGCCTAATTATACACTCCCAATTTAAAACTTTAATGCAGTTCATCAATACTAAAGTTAATTGCAACAAATTATCCCTAGTTCTGGCCTATTATTGACAATCTAATCAATGCTTGAGTACAAAGAGTGAAGATAGGACACTACCGAAAACAGCAAATTGATCATTTAAGAAAAAATAGAACATTTTCTTCACTTTAAACTTGAGACTGATTAAAAGTTCTAGCTAAAAAAATCTTAATCATTTAATTCTTGTGGGTTTTTCTCTCCTCCACCCACCAAGCACACCTTTCCAGATTTAATTATGGTTTATATAACTCATACTATAAAACAGTTATGGATTATATTTGCAAGCAGATGCATTAAAGTCTTATCTTTTGTCCAATGTTTTATTCATATAATCAAGCAGATTAAAATATAAGGGCCAGAAGCTTTCATTTTCAGAGGATCTCAGAAATAGAGGGAGGGTTGCTCATACACACAGTATGTAGTAGACTACATTCCACTTAACTCCCATCATGAGTCCTATGGGATACTGGGTTTTGTAGTTTGGTGAAAACACAGAGCTCTCTGGCTGGGAATTCAAAATATTTCCTAAATTGCAAATTCCAGGATGCTCACAGATGTTGCCATGGCAGATAAAATGGAATCAGCACTGTATCTGTATAGTATGAAGTGGCCCTTGGTAAAAGCAGCAAGACTTTTCAAATAAAACCTACATGCTGACACATGTCAGAGTTGCCAAACTGAAAACTGGAGAGGGTTCCTGTACATTGCTTGTTACCTGTTTGTAAGACAAACAAAATTGCTAAAATCTATAAGCCTTGAAGGTAGAAGAGCTCCCTCCAGTTCAGGTTGGCAACCACAAGATATATGCCTATCCTCAGCCTAAATGGATTCAGGTAGTACAATTTGGCCAACAGCACCATTTTGTTTCTTCTACTATGCCTAGGAGATGGTAACCAGTCAGAGCATTGCCAGAGTCAAAGGAAACAGAGAAGCAGGAAACCGTGAAGAGCCATTGTTTTTTCCATCCATGATCCAGACTGAAGCAGTGTGAAAGTTACTGGGGGAAAAACAAAATACAAGATGCCAGGAGACTATGCCTGAAAGACCTGTATCACACACCCTTTGGTAGTTTAAAGAGGTGAACATACTAGAAAGTAACTTACTCCTTAAATCTTAAAGCACCAGTCACAAGGAGGAACCCACTAGTAGCACATTTCGGAAGGCCCCCTCAAACCTGTACTTGCCATCTGAGGCGGGATCCTGACTGCCCAAAAAGGGTGGTCTGCCAGCGCCTTGTTTTGCCGGGCAAGGAGCCGCAGCGGACAAACCGCGCGGCTCCCTCGTGCAGCAAAAAGAACCCGCGGGTTATTCTGTGTTGCCATGTTTACACCACAGTGCGCCAATGGCGCACTCATGCCATCACAATGATGCTGGGACATGCAGACCACTAAGCGTCCATCGTGTCAAATGGCGGCACCCATGTGTACAGGGCGCCACCATTTGACACCTTCATCACATGCTGGGTGAGGCCAACCCCTAGCATGTGAGGAGGGCGCACTAAGGCCCATATAGATCGGGCCTGAGAATCAGCTAACCTAGAGCAGTGAGGCTCATCACCAGAAGGTTGGCCATCAGATATTAATTGGCCATAGCAGCTAAATTATGTGGTGGTGTAAAATCCTTACATCTTCATTGGTGAGAGACTACCTGCTGCTCTAAAATTGTGGATTTCTAGGTATATTATCCTTGTTATCCAGCTCCCATCCGAAGAACTAGGAACTATGTGTGGTCTAGGGAAATGGCAATGTAGATCAGCTACAGAGACAGTCGGCTTATCAGTGAATGCAGAACCTGTCAATAGGAGCAACTTTTCCAGCAATGTGCTTAAGACATGAAATACCAACTCTGTAGCTTATGGAATTATCTCAAGACACATGAATTCAAAAGCTTCGGCTTATCTGTGCTGTACAACCCGACATGACTACATAGAAATGTTTGGAGTGGGGGTGGGGGGTTCTGAATCTATAAGCATGCTATGAATCCCAGCTCTTATTGCCTCCTTTATTCACCCCTATGTAAACATTTTCACTATATCTAAAATTAGGAGTTACTCACACGGCTTTTACATTCATTTTTCCATAAAGATCTCACTAGCAATAAGTATTTTAATGTCAACCTTGAGGTACAATGCCAGGTCTAGAGTGTGCCATGACATGCCTATTATAAGGACTGATTGATGAATTCACCAGAGACAGTGGCATATATTGGCTGAGACCCTATACTGAGCTGGTAGAGTTATAACACTTCACCCATGCAGTTCTGTGTCCTCCCTCACTCCAATGGTTGTCAGGCTCTAGGATTGGTGACAGCAGCAGCATGCTGCTTAAGGGTGAGAAGGGAAAACATAAGCATGAACTCACAGATGGAGTGAAACCCCCCTTTCTCCCCTCAGTGCTCAGACCATCTTCTTCATCAGAATTGCCTCCCACCAGAAGGCATCAGCAGAAGAGATAACTCTTCCTGCGGCTTAACAGCTGCTGGGGGTAGATTTGTGATGGAGTCCAAAGGGCTAAAGAATAGTTCATTGCTCCTTGTCCAAAAAGAGTCACACACACACATAAGCCACACTTAGTGTCACTAACAGGACCTCCCCAAGTGTGAAACATGCGAGTCTAAAGATGAGAACATAGAGCCCAAACAGACAGGCCAAAATAAAACTTCTGGCCTCTTAAGATGTGTGTGTCATTTAAACAGCATACCTCCAAAGTGACCCAAAGCAGCTTTATTTTGGCCTGTCTGTTTGGGTCCATAGTTTTATATGGAAGAAAGGTGTAGATCCTCTAGGTGATGTTGGATTTCACATCCATGATCCTCACCATTGGCTATTTTGGCTAGGGTTGATGGGGGTTGGATTCACTGAATAGTACAGTTTCCCGACTCATGGGCGGGACAGACCGCCCATTGGGGCGGGCTGTACCCACCCCTTTCCCGGTGTATCGGGGCCTCAGCGGCCAGAACCAGCTGCTGAGGCCCTGATCTGCCGCTTTTCAGGCTGCGGGGAAGCGGCAAAACACTGCTTCCCCGCAGCCTGAAAAGGGGTGTCCCTGGGGCTTAAAGCCCAAAGGACACCCCACGGCGGTGGGGAGAGGAGAAAGGGGCCATTGGCCCCTTTCTCCTTTGGTCCTCTGGGCACCTGTGTGAAGGCTGCGCCCAGCGAACCAAACCAGGAAGGAGCTCCAAAACGGAGCTCTTCCTGCTCTGCGCTAAGGGCGCACCATGCGCCCTGGCGGAAGCGAGGATGTCACTGTCCGCACTGCCCCGTAGAGAGGCAGAGCGCCATGACGTCCTCATGGCGGCAGCCGTAGGAACAGCCGCCGCCATTTTGTGCGCGAAGAGCGGCACAGAGGGTTAGAGGAGTGTGGAAGTACCACCCCTTCACCCTAGGACGCGCTCCACGCATACTAAAGTGCTGTATGTAACGGGCCATGGTCTGGTACATTTAGTTTGCTGTCTTTTACATACCAGGGAAAAGCACCATGGAAAGCAGGACATACTTCTGAGCATGCACATAGAAGAGGGTAGTGGAAGAACTAGAATACAATTCCTGAAAAAGTCATTGCTATGCTTGATTAATCAAAAAAAGTCAGTGAACATAATGGTGAGGTTACATGCCTTAGATTTCTTAATTTCATTATCTCAAAGGAGTAGTGATCAGGGAAGCAAAGGGACCAAGAACTGCAAGTTAATACAGAGGACGGATCTCAGCCTGTTCATAGATCATAGAATCCTCTTCAATGGCAAAATGCAACATTTGTGGAGATGATAGAATGGTTTTTTTTTTCTTAAAGGTAAAGTATTCCCTGTTGACAAGGTTGTCAAGTTGTGCCTGACCATAGGGGGTGGTGCTCATCTTCATTACTAAGCCAAAGAGCCAGTATTGTCAGAGATTACTCGTGATCAGGTGGCCAGCATGATTGCCACAGATCGCTGTTTATCTTGCTACTGGAGTGGGTACTTATTTATCTACTTGCATTTGCATGCTTTCGAACTGCTAGGTTGGCAGAAGCTGGGACTAGTGAGGGGAGCTCACCCCTCATGCGGCACCCAGGCTTCAAACCTACTAACGCCGATCTTGCAATCGACAGAGTCAGCGTCTTACCCCTGCGCCACTGCAGCATTGTCTATCTATCTATCTATCTATCTATCTATATCTATCTATCATTATCGGGCTTCGGGGGGGGGGACTATTCTATCTACCACTGGAAGACAATAAGGCTGCAACCTGTATCAACACATGAGATTAAACCCCAGACACCTATAAATTGCATGGTGAGTCCATTGCCCTATAGGAGTTTTGTATTTGACATTTATGGGCCAAATATATCCTTTCTCTTGGTTTTACAACCATGACTTTCTTTCATTGCTTCCTTAAGACACAGTTGAAGGGCACAAATGATGGATTTTATTATATTCTACAAGCTTTTTGTCTGTCTATTTAAAAATATTTACAAAGGGAGATATTCAAAATCCATTTCAAATTTTACTTTAGGAAAAATCTGTATCAACCCATGAGTGTATGAATCAACCCTTCTTCACATCTAATACTTCTATTCACCTCCTCCGTTCTCTCTCTCTCTCTCCTCTCTCTCTCACACACACACACACACACACACTATTATTGTTTGTTTGGTCAGCTACACTCATTTGATCCTCCTTGAAATTTCTTAATTTTTTTTCTAAAAGAGAAATTCCCAAATGAAACGTCAAATTTCACTTATATGAATTTCAGTGGCTACTAAGACATCAATAAATACAGCTGCTGGGAAAGTTCTTTTGCTTGTTTGTTTTACTTTTTATATGATATTTGCATTTTCTTGGTTTCAAGTTTTGTCAACCACTCAGGGGATTTGGCTGACAGGTAGGGAAATATTAAACAAGGAAAGGACAAACAAATCTTTAAGTCATGCTCCAAAAATGTTTCTCGTAGACACTAGCTATAGGGTACCATGGAGATAAGATCTCTAAACACAGAGATGTTGCTTTCTGCGTTCCATTTGTTCAAAAGTATTCATGGATCTATCTACTATGATCTACTTTACAGTAGAATAGCCTTTTGCATTTGGGAAAGAAAACAGTCTACTTCTGAGATCTTTAAATAGTTAGGTGATGCCCAAGGTCAAGAACAAAAATTGGATTAGTTAATTAAACAATTCATTGGTTAATAACTTAAATTTATTGTTAATTTAATTAAATAATTATTTGTATTTTAATTCTGTAAAATCAATAGCTATGATGCTGAGAAGAAAAGCCTCTTAATTGCTGCAAGTTACATTTTAAATTTGCTGCCGAACGGGGGAATCTTTGCCCCCAGTTAGAAAAGGCCAATTGGGGAATCTTTTAATCAACGCAAGTGGTTCTAATTAATTGATTAAAATTGCAGGCCAATTATTATTTTAAAGGTATTTGTCAGTCATCCATATTTTTGGTGTTCAGTTAATGGTATACCAGAATATTCTGCCATGTGAAACAAACTCGCAAAGGCTATCCCAGAATGATATCTCATTGACTTTATCCAATTGTCTTGACAAGGATTTCAGAGTGGCTAGCAACACAAATTGTATATAACTTGGAGACAATAATATTGTGAGTCCAAGTTTTCACATTTACTTTAACATCTCCTCCTTTTCAGCTACAATACATTTTAAGGATTCAAAACCAGCCTTGAGATGAAATTACTTCGTGAGGTATGATTTAAGACCATTGTTTCCCAGCTTATGCCTCAAGCAGGTCAAGGGGAAGACCTTTAGACTTCAACATGGGGTGTTGGGACATAGATCTGTGATTTTTTCAAACCTTTCTATGTAATGCAATCGACATTTTGTCAAAGTGAAGAAACTGCTTACACTTCACCTTCAGAATTCAGATGTACCTGCTGAGCTATGTTTCCTGAAATGTAGTTGGAAAACATCAGTAAATGTGCCTTAAGCTCCATAACTGGAATCTTTGTGATCTACAGCAGAGACAAATCAACTTCCTTACTATTTCAAAAGTTAGTATGCAACAGGATCTAATATCACCTTTGAGACTACAAAGGGTTCAACGACCACCCCTTGGATGGCCTGCAGCTGCCCCTTTTCCTTGCCGGATTGGGCTCATGGCAGCTACATGCCATGGCCCCAATCGGACCTTTCTGCTGGGCAAAAGAAGCCCACAAAAGCGCTCCTTTTGCACTGTGGAAAGGGTTCCCTAGCCACTGCCACTGTGGCTTTTCACCACTTCTTCGGCACAATGCATTAAAAATTGTGCCAAAGACACAGCATGATGCCACCTACCATCTGGTCAGATGGGCAACAGGGGGGTGGATACCATGCCCCAACTCTGCCCAAAAGCTGGTGTATAACACCGGTCTGTACAGCCTGTTTGTGGGAGAAAAAAGTTGTAGCATAAGCTTTTGTAGATGCATCTGAGAAAATAGGTAAAGTCAACAAAAGCTTATGCTACCACATCTTTCACTCAGTTCATCACAAACATGGTATAATATCCCTTTGCATACAGATATTGCAGACTAATGATGCCACTGTGTTTCTGAATTCTGTTCCAAAAGTTATGTGCATTTAAATTCCTAGGTAATAATGAATCACCATCCCTTCATTGCCTCATTCTGACAGAATGGACTTTGTCCAAGTAGACTGGTTGTTTAATATTTAAAGCTGATTGATCTGCAAGGGATTTTTTGGGGGAAAGGCCAGAAGTTAATACAGTTAACATGAAGAAGTCTACTAGAATTCAATTTTCTCTCTAGCTCCATATTTATCCAACCTGCTTTAGAACTTAACAGTCATACAGGACCATATCAAGAGTTTACTCATGCAAGTCATTTTCTTTTAAGTAGTGACTAATGGGACTGCAGTTCTTTTCATGAGCTTTTCCTTCAGTCCAAGTATAAACAAATGCTACTCATCCACACAGCATGTGATAAAAATGAAAAGAATATTGTTGAGTTACTTTGTCATAGCTGTATGACTGCCAATTTCTTTGATTCTTGAAAGCTGTTGTGTTATTAGGAAACCTGACAAAAGTATAATTGGGTGCAGACAATTGGAGATGAAAGATTGCAGTGCAATGGCAGAACAGAAGGACGTAACTAGAACTCTCCACTAATTGCAGAACTTTAAACAGATCCATCAGTTAAGATGCAGATAATTAATCACATTGATAGGGAGAATTTAAATAAATTTACATATCAGCACAATAATATTGACACATTTCTTTCCACTGGTGAAGTGTCAGATAGCTTTTCCTTATTAATTTGCTAATTGCTCCTTGTGTAGTAAAGAAAGTTCTCCTTCAGTTTTTTCTTTCATTCTCGTACACACTAAACAAAAAGGAAAAAAAGAGCGCTTAAAAATTAACAGACAAGACTCTTAATTAACAGACTGCCCATTAATTCAGACTGATTTTTATTTTTTAAATAAAGCTTTCAGTTTCATAATTATACCCTGGAAAGGTGTGGAAATATATCATTTGGCACAGCTCCGGTTCTAGAAGCCATAGCTCTGATGAAAGAATTGGCATTGCTAAACATAATGGCCCATACAAAGAGGCAAAACTTTCTTACCAGAGAGTTTGTTCAAGCTTGCCCCTTGAGTCTCGTTTTGGCTATAAAACCTAGATGCTAAAGAACTGGCAAATTTGAATTGTTTATTTCCTGCACCAGTTGCCCACTCTCTATTGATAAAGAGACGAGAACAACCTCTTCCTCTTGCCAGTTTAGAAATTGCTGAGTACATAAACTAGGATTACCATATATCCTCTTTTTCCCAGACATTTCCTCTTTTGCAGAGCTAAAATTTCTGTCCAGATGGATTATTATTATTATTATTATTATTATTATTATTATTACAGCCTATATAGTAGAGGTATTTAAATTGAGAATCACCATAACAATCAGTGATTTAAATTGTAGATTTGATGGTTTGCAATTTTCTTTTCTTTTCTAGCTGAAAGATAGATTCAACAAAATTCCAAATCAGTAAGGAAGGAAGATATTTAGGAATTAATATTACAACAAAAAAATTGGACCTTTTAAAGAATAACTATAAGACCAAATGGCAAGAAATTAAGAAAGATCTCGAAAGATGGCACAAAATAGGTTTAACATGGATGGGAAGAATATCAAATATCAAGATGAATATACTGCCTAAAATAATATTCTTATTTCAAAATATACCAATAATAATAAACGAAAGATAAATTTTATATGTAACTGGTGGGTTGGATCACTTGATGTGAATTATTCAGTATGAATTGTGTAATATTTATAGGGATTATTGTATGGGTGGTATATGTATGGAAGGTTTTGTATATGTAAAATTTCCATTTTAAATAAAGATTCTTTAAAAAATCATATCACCAGCAGTTTTTTCCAAAGTTGCTGCCTCCAGACTTAACACTTTCCAGTCACAAACAAAGTGTTTTAAGACCATCAAGACATCACAGTAGGAAAAGTATTTACCAATTCATTTGGTGAGCCAGCAGCATGTCATAGTGGTTTGAGTGTTGGACTACAACTCTGGAGACCAAGGTTCCGTTCCCAGCTTGACCATGAAACCCACTGGGTGACCCTGGGCATGTCACATGCTCTCAGCCTCAGGAGAAGGCAATAGCAAACCTCTTCTGAACAAATCTTTCCAGGTAAAAGTGCATGATAGGGCTGCCTTAGAGTCACCATATATCAGGAAGGTATTGAAGGCACACAGCATCATCAACAACAACAATTTGGTGGACCTGCCTATCTTTTAGCTGTTGTCGGAAAACCATTCTCATGACATTCTGATAAATCACCCATGATAATGTGAGAAAATAAGATACAGAGACGATTCTTAATATTTGGTGACATATTCTGAACATCAACAGACATGCCTTTTGCCATTTATCAAGTCTTTTAAAAACATACACACAACATGATGTAATTCGCATCAGTTAAGACTGATGATTGATAGTATGTACTCCGTACTCTAACCGAACATGTTCATAAGCAAATGTAAAGCTATTTATTCTTAGCTTTTAAACATTGGGGGGTCAGAAAAAGTAGCAGCCCAGTAATTGTATAAAATTATATTACTAAGTACAGTTGCTTATTTCCTTTTAATAATGGATGTCTGAAAAGGCAGTCTTGAAGCTAAGGGCTATGATTTCCATGCATTGCTTAGCAACATGTGCAAATATAGAAGCACAGATGCAGAACCTAGTGACCTTTTCTTTCTGCTCAACTCCAAACACTTAGCTATTTCTGTGCAACGCATGAAAAGCCATGATCCCAATAACAAGATGTTCATTTCTGTTTTAGCAGTTTGAACCAATTAAGTCAAGTAACTGCCATGAGTATCACAGAAGTTTAAATTTGTTCCCCACCCCACCATTTTTTAAACAACTCTGATTGATTTATGTTAATTTAGAATCCAGTTTATACAGAGACAAGTAAGCAAATTCACAGCCACTCAACCATACTCACTGTTCTTTCTTCTTTACACATCCTTGGAAAAACCAAATGAAGCAAAAAGCATTTCCTAATGTAATTCTAATGGAGGAAGGGGGATGTTACATAGTCATCTGAGATAGTGACTAACATCACAAAGCCACTACAGCATAATCCTTCCAGTATCAGGATGGGTTGGTTGAATGATATTGCATTATCATCCATGTGTGGCAAGATAGACTTTTGCAAAATTAACAAAATAGAAGTTTTCTTCTATTTCTGGCAATAGGTACTAAGCTAACAGCTCACCATAGGTGAGAGCAAATAATTAAATTCTTTCCCTGCTATGGGGAAACAAAGTAATTCCCTCTTAGTATTTATCTTGTATTTGAACAGCGCAAAATTTTGCACAGAAAAATTGGGACTCAAATACTAGAAGAGTACAAAATTCTTGCTGATCTATTATTATTATTATTATTATTATTATTATTATTATTATTATTATTGGGATTCTTGACCATCAGGAAAACTATTTTTCAACTTAGGAACAACAAATTATTTCCCACCTCTAGCCAAGCACAACAGAAAGAAACAAACTAATAAATCCTCAGGCAGTGTCTTCACTACATCAGTCCATGTTGCAAATGAATACTTTGTGCAGAAGCTAAGTCTGATAACTTTTCAAATGCTTACTGGTTATCACCCTAATGGACAACCAACATGATGTTAAGAACCAAGTGAGTGGATGTGAAGGAGAACAGTGGTCAGGGGTCCTTTCACTGTACATGATTTCACAGTGCTATATTCCATTTTAACTGCCCTGGAAAGATCTTCTGAAATCCTGAGGTTTGTTGTTTGGTGAGGCACTTGAACTCTGAATGAACATTCTACAAACCTCTAGGTGAACTGCATATAGAGCCAGGGTGGTGTAGTGGTTTGAATCTGGAGATATGGGTTCAGTTCCCCTCTAGGCCATGAAAACCCACTGGGTCACCTTCAGCAAGTCACATGCTCTCAGCCCCAGAAAAACCCATGGTAAGTTCACCTTAAATTAGCATAAATCGGAAATGACTTGAAGGCACATATCAGCAATAACAAACTGCACATCCCAGGATTCCAGAGAATGGAACTACAGCAGTCAAAATGGAATCATGGGAATCTAATTATGTAACAGGCACTGGACATTTAACAGGTGTTCACAGATGCTGGAAATTGCTGAATGAGAGTATGACATGGAAGGAGTTGAGCCAATTTCTGAAACAATTCTATGTATGGTTTGTCTTGATAAAAATATCATCAATGCATAATAGTAACATCACTTCTAGCTACTAGCTTGTTTTTGTATGTGTAAATTCTGTTTTACTTCCATATGTCAAGTGATACTTGCCAGAATTTCTTACTAGCCCTTCCATTACACTGCCGCATGTGGTAGTGGTTGGATGTGGAGTATACATCCCCTTGGACATTTCCATCTCTTGAACAGCAGAGATCTGTGTGCCATTCAGCATGTCCTTATTCCCTAAACTAGTCTTCTGTCCTCAGATGTTGAGTGGGAATGTTGTCCAGTCATATGTATTGAAGTAAGATATAACTGCTAATCCAGTTGGCTTTTGGATGTAGAATGTAGGATGACATTATTTTGCCTTTCATCTCAGACATCAAAATGTTTTGGCCAGCTAGAATTCTTCCTAAAGTTGCAGGAGCTTGTTCCTCCTTCTCTGTTCAATAACTATAACAGAAATTTATTAGTTGTCACAGCATCACTCACAGATAATATGTTGTACTGGCCACTGGGGTCAAGTGAACTCAGCTGGGAAGATTATCAGTCAGAAAGTAAAAGACAGTGGAAATCAGTATTTGGTTAACTAGAGAGGAGCTGGTGAAATACATCTGGAGGGAAAATCTAAAGGAGAACAATCCTCAGGACAAATGAATTAGCCCTGCATAATCTGCAGGACCATGGACAG
>NC_056525.1:154028554-154045828 GCF_019175285.1 Sceloporus undulatus | reverse complement strand
CTTGTCAGCCTTCCTCAACCTTTTACTCTAGCTGTTGCTTGACTACGACTACAGCTGTTGCTTGCCATTCTGGCTAGACATGATGAGAGAGACCAGTCTAGATGAACAAAGTATGGGTTACTTAACAATTCAAATACTCTTACTCTTAGTATTTTTAATGCATGCAAAAGTAGGAACAAAAAGTAATTTTCAAAATCCAGCAGGAACAGCAAAGGGTCTAAATAATTGTTGAATTTATCACAAGCCTTCAAACTCACATAGCCTTTTTTATTTTAGCTCAGTCAGTACTATAGAAGATATGAAAGAAAAATAAGGAGTTTCCACCCCAAATATTGATTTTATTCATAAGTTGTGTCCAAGTTGCAAGTTTTGGTGCTTTTGTTGCTGCTGTATTGGCAGGGCTTGTGAGTTTTTAAAAAGAAATACAGAAAGAAGGCTTTATGGGTTATGTCTTTCTTTTTCTCATTGGTGAACCAGTTCCTGAAGCAACAAAATTGCTTAATTCCATCTGACTTAAGAAATGATATAGTCACAAATGTTGTAATATTTGGGAGGGAGTAGCAAAAACATTACAGAAGCTATATACAGTTAACATCCTTTGATCAATTTAATGAAGTGGTATTTTATCTTGAATTAGAATGAAACTTTCCAACAAGCTCTAAGCAGAAAGAACATCAGACATGAGCACAAACCAGTTAGAGTTCAACATCAGTGGACTGACTAGCTATTAGATCAAAATGGTCCTCCTAAGACTTGTATCAGTCCATGAGCCATCAGTTGCTGACCCTTGGAAAATTTCAAAATATGGTACTGGAGTCTAGCACAGTAGGTAAAAAAATGTTGGCCCCCACATCAGGTTGCATAAATCTTTATGGATATATCCTGAGGAGTGAAAGGAAAGTCTTTTACAGTGTTTTTGTGGGTTTTTGGGGCCATATGACCTTGTTTTAGAAGAATTTATTCCTGATGTTTTGCCTGCATCTGGGACTGGCATTTTCAGAGAATGCTGGCATGGAAGAGAGTTGGGTATGTTTCCTGTGTGACCCTGGATAGGGAGAAGTGATTTCTATGTTAATCTGTGTATTGTTCTGTTGTTGATGGTAAGGCCTCAGAGTTAGATAATATGCAAAGAGGATTAGTGTCTGCTTAATTAGTGTTCATTGTCTGATGTGAAACCCCCTGCCCCTGGGTGGTTTTCCATTTGCACTTGCTGAGTCCTGATTTTGCTGTTTTTCAGGACTGGTAGCCAAATTTTGTTCACTTTTAAGGGTTTCTTCTTTCCTGTTGAAGTTGTCCAGGTGTTTGTGGATTTCAATGGCTTCCCTGTGCATTCTGACCTGATAGATGTTGGCATGGTCCATAATTTCAAGTGTTTTCAAACAGCATTTTATGCAGACAAAACATCAGGAATAAGCTCTTCTAGAACATGGCCACATAGCCCAAAAAAACCACAAAAAACTGTGGATGCTGACCATGAAAGTGTTAGACTCCACATCCTTTTAAGTGATTTCTGCAAAGAAGATCATCAAAATATATTAAGATCTGAAAAAACCCCCTAATATGGGGATAAAATTGCACATACGTGATCCTCCCATACGCGGATTTGCCAACGCATTGAGCAACGCCATGGCAAACCCCGGAAGTGTTCCTAATGGTGGGTTGGCCGCACGCGCTGCCATTAGCGAACAAACCCATCTCTTCCCTCCGCGTTCCCTCCTCTACCTCCCTGCCTCCCGATCCCCTCCCCTCCCTACCTCCTTCCTACACGCCACCCTCCACGCCTCCCCCCCCTCCCTCCCGCGCCCCCTGGTCCAGCGCCGCCCTGCCCGCCCGCCCCACCCACTGAAGTGACCCAAGCAGCCCCCGAGGTCTCCCCCTCTGCCCTCCAGGAGCAGCACCCAGCCGTTGTGCGGCGGAGGGCCGGGCCGCAAGGGAGAGAGGCTTGGCCGCTCCTCCGCTTGGTCCCGCCACAGCAAAAACGCCGCGCCGGAGGCCAAGGGGCCTACAGCTGCACGCCGGCTCTAAGAGAGGGGCGACCAGGAGGAGAGCCAGGCCCCCTCCGCCTGGTCGCCCCCCGCCGAAGAGAGCGGGGCGGCCTGGAGGCCCCCTTGTCCTCCAGCGCAGCTGGCTCTTCCCTCAGCAGCGCGCCCGGGAGACGGGGCCTGGCCCCCCTCCCTCCATGGCCCCCCCACCCTCTTAAAGAGCCGCTGCAGCTGGAGGACAAGGGCCCACACTATGTCCTCCCAGGCCGTGCAGCCGGCTCTTCCTAGCGGCGGTGCCAGGGAGACGGGCCCCTGGCCTCCTCCCCCTCCCTGGTCGCCGCCCCCTCTTAAAGAGCCGCTGCAGCTTGGAGAACAAGGGCCCCCCTTTCCTCCAGCTGCACAGCGCTCTCCTGAGCAGCCGCAGGGAGAACGGGGCCTGGCCTCCTCCCCCTGGTCGCCACCCCCATCTCTCTAAAAGACCGGCTGCAGCTGTACCCCTGGCCTCAGGACAGCAGCCACCATTTCGGTGGGCGGAGACCGAGGCCCGAGGAGGACAAGGCCAAGCCTCTTCTCCCTTGCGCATCCGCTCCGCCGCCACAAAACGGCTGGGTGCTGCTCCTGGAGGCCAAAGACCACCAGGCGCATCTGGGCCACTACACCGCCGGTCGGCGACCTAGGTAAGAGAAGGAGGGAAGAGGAGGGAGAGGGGAGGGTGTAGGGAGGTAGGCTGTGTGAGTAGGTTAGGAAGGACGGGAAAGAAAGGGGACTTTCTTCAATGGCGGCGCAACCTCACGCCGCCGCCATTGACAGCATGCTGCTCTTAGCATACGCGTATTTTGTAACGCGGGGGGGTCCGGAACGAACCCCCGCTATCCGAGATCCCACTGTACTCTGAAATGCTTGGATCTTTTTCTTTTCTTCACCAGTTTCAGAACGTGCACACTCACACTCAACACATGTAACAAATCAATAAGGTAAACAGCCCAGACATGACCAATAGACCCATCTCAAAACTTCAAAAGAGGCCAAGACCTTCTCCAAATACTCTGTCTAACATGATGCAGAAGCTCTTATGATACCGAGCCTACCTGTCTTTGCATCGATCATGCAACAGCCGACTGTGTTTCACACCCTCTCCCTTGGAAATCGCATCAAATTTAAACACACAGCTTAAAAAATAGTTCAATCATCACACACACATACTTAAAGCTCAGAGCAGCTTGGGGGATTATTTTCCCAGTCCTTATATACGACTTTTCACCTTCTTATTTCTTGTGCTAAACCTCCCTCCTCTCTCCTCTCTCTCCTCTCATCTGTCATCTCCGACCCCTCTCTCCCTTCTTCCTCCACCATCTCCCCTCCTCCCTCGACTCTTCTTCTCCTCGCTCTCTCCTCTCTCTATCCACTCTCCTCGTCTCCTCTTCTCTCCTCCATCTCACGTCTCTCCTCATCCCTCTCTCGTCTCTTGGGGCAATGTAAAAAATAAGAAAATTTCTGTAATGCAAGAACTATATTCCTTTAGCAAAGTGTTAACAAGTATTGCTAGACAGGATATTAAATTTAACTAAAATAATTATATTATAATTTATACTGTTGTCAATAATTATACAAAGGTGATTGCCCCAGAAAAATGAAACAACCAAAAAAAGGCATGGTCTTGCCTGCCAAAACAAACCAAGCTGATTGTAATTGAGATCTTTTATAAGAAAGAAAGAACCACCGCTTTTTCCTTTCCGAAATCATTCTGATCAGTCTACAACAAGGGTAAATATTAGTGCACAGGACCTCTCTCTCTGGCAGCCGACCCAATTACCAGGTCAAATTTCTCTGTGGTCACAGCACTGCTTTGCTATCTTCGTTTAATTAAGCCTCTTCTAATGGAGGCAGCTGGAGCAAGCGCAGGGACAAAGGACTAACGATTGTTGACCCATGCCTGTTCTAGATAATCTAAATAAAGAGATAATACGTATACAAAATGACTTCATTAAATGCTTACACCACTAATTGAAATACTACTAATAAATTAATACATATTTTTTCTCAGTGGATATATGTGAATGTCGGCTCCAGAAATGCAGAGGTCAATAAACGTGCAGATACTATGTTCATTAAGAGAAAACTTCACATCTATTTTCTCCACCCCCTTGGCTACTCCATAGCATATATGTCTTTTTGTATGTTGTTTTGGTTTGTTTTGTTGGCCAGAGAACTGTCTATAGTCACAAAGCCCGTCTGTCAGCCGTGTATGTTCCTACCTATAACATATGTCTGCTTCAGGATGTCCAGGATTTTTACACACTACTTCAGCAACGTGCCCCTATCAATTATATACAGAATAATAAAAAAAAACGTTAATTTTCTAGCCAGCCAGCCTTTCCCAAGATCAAGGCGGGTTACAACATATCGAATATACCTAATACAATCCCAAATACTTAAAACATCATCCATAAAAACATTGATTGTACTACGGCAATACCAGAAAATTTTTTCCCCAAACGAAGCACAGTAGTGGCAACCGTGGGGAGAAGGAGGCGTAACTTCGGGGGTATGAGTAGGGGTAATGCCTGCTGGAAAAGATATGTTTTAAAAGTCCCCTTTTTAACTTGTTCCAGAAGGTGGTGAGTGCGAGCGGAGCCTCCAGCCGGGAAGGACCGACTTCCAAGCTTGGGGGCCGAGGTGGAAAAGCCCTCTGTAGGGTGAGGAATCTTCTTGCTTCATGGAAATCTTCACAATTGCTCTCACGTCTCCTCCCCACGGCCGACCAGTGTGGCCGGGCGGCGGATTGTATGGAGGAGAGGGCGGTCCTCCAACACCCGGGGCCCAGCCATTGAGGGGCTTTATAGTAATAAAACCACACCTTGTATTGTGCCCGGAAAGCGGTGGGCCAGCCATGGAGGGTCTTAAGGAAGTGTTATATGGACTGCCCTGGAAGATCCAGTGACCAGTACTTGCTGCGCATATTCCTGACTCAGTATTTAAGCTTCCGAGTGTGGTACAAGGGTTTGCCGGCCCCTTGCCCCCATGTAAGGAGAAGCTCAAATTACAAGAAATTCCCAATCAAGAGGTAACCTAGCGTGTACCGACCGTTTCATCAATACAAAGTTCCCCACCCCCCGCCCAGGTGGTCCAGCTGGCGTATCAGCTGAAGCTGATATAACAAGGCCGCCTGACCTGGTCGCGTTCTACGTGAGATGTAAGGTTTAGCGACGAGTCAAGAGCCACGACCCTCACTGCGAACTGGAGTCCTTCAGTCACGGGAAGCAAGAATCCCGTTCAGGACAGTGGACAAATAGGTCATCCTCGGACCCCCGGGGAACCGATCACGAGCACATTGTCCGTTTTCCCTCTGGATGCAACAGTCTGTTTCTTTCTTTCCCACATCCAGCTCATTACTGAAACTACGACTTCAACAGGCATCCAGAGGAGAGGGGGCCATCCCTGGGTCACTGCATCAGGGCCGGAGGACACAGAGAAATATATTATGGATGATCTCATCCCAAGCGGTTTTCATCATGAAATGTGAATAGCATAGGGGACAGTTTAAACTAAGTAAGACATTTCACACATGGTGTTTCGAATGTGAGGGGGGTGTCACCCTATTTTCTTGACTGGTGACTTTAATGGTGGGTCGAAGGAAAAGGCCATGCAACTAATTGCGGCCAGTGACTGTGGGTGCACCAGAATGCTGCTTAATAAACCCTGCTGTGGTCAGCAGTTTGGACATGGCGCAATCAACCCTTGCAGGCCCAGACCCTTCACACAGATGGATGGGGCTGTTTGAGGGGTGGGCAAGCAGGTAGAAAAAACAAAAACCGCCCCCTGGGTGGCTTGGGTGGCAGACCATTGGGATCAACTCCGCTGGTGGAGGGGGCCCACCTACACTAACCTACCACTACCCATTTGCTTGCTAGGTATCGACTGGTTGCTCACACCCCCAAGGGGCCCCTCTTAAGCGGGAGGGACAGAACAGTTTATTTTGATGATCCAGATCTTCCGCGCCCTTGCCTTTACCATGCCGTGTGGGGCTACTAACCCTTCCTCTCCTCCTCCCGCCCGTGCCACGCCCAGTGTTGACTTACATACCGAGGGATACGGCGTCCCCATTTATATACTAGCTGCAATGCCAAATGGGGACATTAACTGTGTTGGGGGATTGCGCGGGTTTTCCTTTTCTTATTCCTTTTTCTTTTCCTGTTTTTCTCCCTCACGTCGTATCCAGATTGTTCAGAGGGTTTTTGCAGTCTCAGGCGTGTGCGTGTTGCCTGCCTAGGGAGACGGACTGTAGCATATGCAATCGAGCCGGGTTCGCCAAATTCCACGCCGAATTATACTCACGTGCCCCCAAGGGCACTAACTATCCCCTCCACCCCCCTACAAGAGTTTAGCGAGAAAAACTTGGTTGGCCCAGGGGATTTATTAGACCATCGCCTGCGCCGTTTGCTGGCCTGCCTTCTTCTTCAGGAAAAGAAGATGGCTCCTTGCGGTTGGTCCACGGCCTAGGTCGGCAAATCTGCATGGGGATTTGTAGTACTAATAAATAACCCCCTGCCTTTAATGAAAGACATTGGTAACGTTTGGTCACGGCAAATTTGTAATTAATTACCAAGTTTGGACTTGAGGGATGCGTACTACTAACTACCGAGTTTCGCATCAAGGAGGGGGAACGAATACAAGACTGCATTTAAAAACGTAAAAACTTACTGGCCCCTTGGGGGCATTTGAAGTACTAGTTCTTCCTTTTTGCCTGGCGGGGGCGCCAGGGGATTTTATGAGGCTGTGAAACGAGGTACTACATGACCTATTATTGAAGGGGTCGCTGGTGTACCGTATGATGTGCTCATTTCTCCAAAGACTTGATAGCAACATAATTGGTCGTGCGGTAGGTTCTCTCAAGAGACTGGCTGATAATCAGCTGTATGTAAAAACTGTCCAAATGATGCCATTTCCACACAGGAAGAATGGGGACTTTTCTGGGATATAGAGTTCCAACCAGGGGCATAGAAATGGAATCCTGGCCTGCTAGGTTGCATACTGTTCTATACTTGGGGTCGCCCCCGGAAACCGTAAAGATGTTCATGATGTTCTTGGGCTTTGCCAACTTTAACAGACAATTCATTCCTGATTTTTCCGAAAATTGCTTTCTATAACGGATCTCTAAAAGACCAATCTTGATAGAATAAAGGGGGGGAGGCCTCAAAAAGGGGAGCAAAGGACCCAGCATTCTGCTCCAATCCAATCCGATGGTCAAAGAGGTGCCAACGGGCTTTTCGACCAGTAGTAAAGTTTGCTGTTCGTAATGACTCCTTGCGTTTCACAATTCAGTCACCCCTGACCCAGATAGGCCCTTGTTGTACAAGTGGGATGCTAGTGACTTTGCGATGGTCGTTCCGTATTGTTGCAAAAGGACTCAAAGATAAACTTAAGGCCATGTGCGTTACCTGTCTAGAATGTTACCCCCAAAAGCTGAGTTATCTTTGGCCATTGCGGGGAGAAAAAGAGGCCTATGCCATAAAGCCAAACGCTTGGAAAGTGGCAGGACAGTGTCTAGAGGGGGCCCACAACCTTTTGAGGTGTGGACCGACCCACAGAACCGGAGGCTTTGCAAACTCCTCGCAAGCTGACCCCCAAACAGAGGAGGTGGGCCAGGACTGTTTATAAATACAAGTTTAATTTAAACTAAATTCTTCTTCCGCAGGGCGCCAAAAAACATTTTGGCTATGCACCTTCCAGGTTGCCCACGACAGAGGGGGAAGAGGCCATTCCACTAGAAACGATTCTTGTCCCCCTGAACAGTTTTTGGCCTAACAGTAATTAATTCGCAGCAAGGCCAAGGCTTCATCCCAGCCCCCCGCACAGGGCTAAGTCTGAAACCTGCTGGATGATATTCTGCTACGGGATCCAGCAGTGGCAGAGGCAGGATGACTGGGCTACGGAGCCCACAAGGAACTGTGCTGGTCCCTCGATGCGCAGGGACTGTGGGTAAGAGAATTCTAGAGTGTGTCCTGCTTCCTGAGAGAAGACATTTTAAAAGCTACGCGCCATAATGTCTAAAAGCTGCTTGGACATTGGGGTTATCTGAAGACTTGGCAGCAAACTGCGCAATACTGATTGGGTGGGAAGGTGTGGCGTGCGGATGTGGAATGCCTTTTGTTAGAGTTGGCCGCCCCTGTTTGCCGCTAGGGCCAAGCCTTTTGTGGAAAACCCAGGGGTTTAACTGCAACCCTTTTCCCACGCCGACTCACCCTGGATACACTGCTATTACTTTATACTTATTTGCCACCAAGTCAATGCAGATACCACCATTTGGTTGTGTAGTGTGACGTGTTTTCTAAACAAACTCTTTGTTTGCTTGCGAAGGTAAATGCCCCTTCAGCTTCAAAGTTTCTGCCTTTCATTGCGCCCTGTATATAAATATCACGGAATTGGCCAGATAGAATAGAATTTCGATAGATGCAGTACCTTCGACCGGCGAAAGGTGTTGTTGGGAGGGTTAGGAAAAAAAATTGGGGGTTCAGTGTGGCGCCTAGGCACAGCCTATCAGTGCCTGAGACTGGAGTGGACAATTTGAGAAAACGAACATGGCCCCTTGAGAGGGATACCTTCGATCGTCTACACCTAATTGAATTTGGCAGATGAATTGGTATGGACTTACTCCCCCATTCAGAGGTTGGCTTCAGATAGTGCTGGGTCCATTAGAAGCACAGGGGGGGGGGGGGGTGGGGGGGCTGTGGGGCTGGGCCTTTGTGTGTTTGTGTAATTAGTGCGTGGATGTAAGGTTTATGGAACCGGTGGAAGAGAGAGGGGGCCTGTGAAACTGCCATGGTGGTGCATGGCCTGGTGTGCTGAGAAATTTCGTGGGGGGTAGTCGGTGAGACTTTGGTGTTATCGCGGGGTGTCGTGTTTACGGGCAAGGTGCCGGGTGAGGGAGCTCTGTCAAGGTGAGACTTGGGTCGCGTGGGCATGATTACTAAAGCATTAGCGACGCCAGGCGTCAGACAAGAAGTATGTCGTACAGGAAAAGGTCGGAATGGTTGGGAATTAGCCGAGACATGGTTCTGACCATGTTGTCCACGAAAAATTTAAAAGTCAAGGTTCCTTCAAGAGGTTGGGGTCCTATTCATTTGCCCCTTTCCCTGTTTAAAAGACTGGTTGTGACTGGGTGTGGGTCTGTCTCTGGGGGCGCCGAACGTGCATGCAAAAAAGAAGGAGTGTGCCTGCCTAAGGTCAAGTAAGTCCTATCTCATCTCAGGTTCCCCCCCCTTTGTTTCATTTCAGGTTATTGAGACAAGATTCGGAGCCCGGTGATGGAAGACTACTGTACGCTAAACCTCTGCCCAGGATGATTGAGTGCAACAACACTTTAAGTTCTAAAATTCTTGACTCTAGGCTAACAATAAGGGCAAACTTAAAGTATCTCATTCGCTGGAAGATTTTCGTCCTGGTGTAGTCAGGGGTGGTAATGAATGGGTTTCTGATTTCTCGAGGAGGGGGACAGCTAGTAGGAGGAGAAGGAGGGTAGGGAAGAGGGGCGCCTTATTTGGTGCTGTCTTTTTTCGATTCGAGGGGCGCGGGTGGAGGGCCGGGGGGGGGGGGGGCGCTGAGCGAAGGACTGCAAAAGGCTAAAAATCGAAGATGGGCTATGAGTTGGCTCTGGTGGTGGTGGTGGTTGGGTCGTTGGGTGCGTGTCGTGTAGTCGAGACGTTGACTTGGTGTTTTGAGCGGATGTGTTCTTTTGGTGTTTGAGGCGAGGGGGGGTTGTGTGTGTTGGGCTTCGTTAGTGTTGTGTTTGTGTTGGTGTGGGCGTCGCTGTGGATACAGGTAGGGAAAAGGGAGAAGAGGAGAGAGAGAAACGTGTTGGTAGAGCGTCATCCGTATAGGGAGACAAAAGGAATAAACACAGAGAACAATTGGGTGTGGGATGACGAAAAAAATGACCTTGTAGGGGATGAGAGGTATGTGGCGTTCGGGCCAGATATGTGTGTAGGGGTGGGTGTGGCGATGATAGTAGTGGGGGGATTATGGTTGCTTTTAGTCTGCAGGTGGTGAGAAGAGTGGGAAAAAAATAGTAGCAGTTCGGTGATATGTTGTAGGGGCATAAAATAAATCACATACAGCACAAAAAGGAATGTGCCTGTGTTGAGAGAACCGTGGGTCGGGGGTTTGTGGGGGGGATGTTGTGGAGGTCTTGTTGGTGTGTGGGGTGAGTGTCTGGCGTGGATCTTGGGCGTTAAAAATAAGTATAACAGTAATATGCCGATAAATAGAGATGAAGAAATGTAACAAGAGTGAATACCAGTTTATCTCTAATAGTCTAGATGATCGTTCTCTCCACGTTCTTAGATCTGTGGGAAGGTGCTTTCGCTTTCTGGGGAACAGGAGGCTCGCTTGTCGGGTTTCTTCTGTCCTGCTTGGGAAGTGGGGTTTTGTTTGGCCCTTTGGGGATTCTGTTACTGTTGTCTATAACTGGGAAGGGTGTGTTAGTCCTCACTAAGAAGCTAGTGAGTCAGAAGCCCTCTCGTCTACCTGTTCAGGGATCTATATTACAATAGTCAAATCGTAGTCTCTCCCTGGTTGTTAATAATGCAAGGTGAGCTGAGGCTGGGCGTTGACGGTGATGTCTGGGTATGCCTGGGTGGCTAACTCTGGGGAACATCCCATGTCCTGTCCTGCGGTAGGTAGGATGGCAGGGGAGACGGGAGGGGGCTGTGGAACGATCAAGCTGAGGTTGGAGGGGACGTGCGCCGTGGGGTGGGTGGGGGGGTGGCAGGATGGGTGGTCAATGTGGGAAAGGCGGGGGTTTTTCTCCTTAACAAATCATACTTTGGGTGTTGTGTTTTTTTTTGTTTTTGTTAAACTAACTGATGAAATTCTTCTATAGCAGCTTTTTCCACTTTCAAAGAATCGGCGCCTGGGTTGCTTTTATCTCAGGAGGAATCAATACTGAAAATCCTCTCCATTATAGAGGCTTTCCGGCTCACTTTCCAAAGAGTGATTGGGCTTTGAGATGGTCCCCAAAGTTCATGAGAAGCTTCACTTAAAATAGTATAATGCATGCCTTAAATACACAAAGTTCGAGTGCATAATTTGGGGTTTGGTTGCTTTAATCTGATCCGGTTGTGTAGTGTGTATCCCCTGCAAAAAATAGTACAACAGTCAGCAACAACTTTTCTGTGGTTCTAGATACAGATGGTGGTAGAGTTAATTGTATTCATGTTTGGGTGAAAAAAGAAAGGAGTAGGAAAGCGAAGGGAAAAGAAAGAAGAGAAGGTGGAGAAGGTCGGAGTATCAAGGAAAAGAGAGGAGAGAAGGAGAAAGAGTCGGGAAGGGGGAGGAAGGAGGAGGGAAAAAAGGAGAAAGAAAAAAGAGGGGAAAGAGAGGAGAAAGGTAGTGTTGGGTGGAAGGGGTGGGTTAAAAGGGGCAGGGAGAGAGTGGGGGGTAGGAGGTGAAAAAGGAAAAGGGAAAGAGAGGGATGGAGATGAAAGGAGAGGGGAACGAAAAGAAAAAAAAGGGGGGGGGAAGGGGAGGGGGGGGGGTAAGAAAGGAGGGGAAAAATAACGTAGAAGGGAGAAGGGGTGAGGGAGGGGAGAGTGGGAGGGCGGAGGGGGTAGGCGAAGAATGAGGGGGGGGCGGGAGGGAGGGGGAAGGGAGGGGGGGAGCGAGTTAGAGGGAGGGGAGGAGGAAGAAAAAGGGAAGCGGGGGGGGGGGGGGGGGGGGGGGGGGGGGGGGGGGGGGGGGGGGGGGGGGGGGTTGGGTTCTCTGCGTTGGGGGGGGGGGGGGGGGGGGCGTGTTGTGGTGGGTTGGGGGGAAAGAAAAGAGTAAAGTGGGTACACAAAAGAAAAACAGGAAAAAAAGGAGACTGAAAAAAGATAAAATTTGTGGGGGGGGGGTGGGGGGGGGGGCGCTGGGTGGAGAGGGAGCTCCAGACAGGACAGACAAAAGAAAAAAGGGGGGGGGGGGAAGGGGGGGGGGGGGGGGGGGTGGGTGGGGGTGTTATTAAGGTGTGTTGTGGCACAGAGGTGGTTTTGCGAGCACGTGGAAACATGTGTACTGGTGTTATTGTTGGGTGTGGGTCTCAGGCTCAGTGGTGGTGTTGTACACAGCCTCGGACTGGTTCCTGGTTGCAGGGATAAACTATAAGAAAGAAGTAAGCGGTTGAATGGATGGTGGCACTAACAGGCTTTTCCAAATCCTCGCATGGCTGATCGGGCTGGGGAAACGACAATACAACAAACTCCATGCCAATCAGTACCGATCGCATCCGTTTCGTCCTGTCCCTGGCTAAAAATGCGTCTTTTGGTCCAGAGAGGGGTTGGATGGTGTTTGGCCAAGTGAGGACAGGATGGTAATGGGGACCGGTGGGAAAGAGCTATGGAAATAGCACATGTTCCCTGCCCAATCTCAGCCCGGGCCCCGGGAGGGTGGGGGGGTGGGGGGCAAAGAGGTGGGGTGGGTGGCGGGGGGGGGGCGTAGGGGAGGTGCTGTGGTGGGGGGCGGTCTGGGGGGGGGGGGGGGGTGGTGTGGAGTCGAGGCTGGGTGGGGGGTGGAGTATGGTAGAAGTTAGCTGTAGGGAGGGGAAGACGTTCGGGGGGGGGGGGGGGGTTGTTCTGGCAGGGAGTCTTTGGGGGGTGGGTGGGGGTGTGGTGTATTTTGCCACAGGGTGAACGGGGAGGTTTGGTGGTGTGGGGGTGGGGGGTGTGGGTGGGGAGTCGGGGAACAGTTGGGGGGTGGGGGCGTGGGCGTGTGGGAGGTGGGGGGTGTTTGCGGGGGTGGGAGGGGGGTGTGTGTGGGGGGGGGGTGGGTGAGGGGGGGATGGGTTTGTTACAGAGGGGGGGGGAGGGGGGTTGGGGTGGTGGTGGGGGGGGGGTGTGAAGGGGGGTAGGGGGGGGTGGGGAGCGATGGGCTAAAAACAAACAGCAGAATAAGCCAGTTTTGAGGATCACGCATTACGAGAATCCTGGGAAATTGTAGTTTAGTGTGGGGCACCAGAGCTCTGCTGACGAGGAGGAAGGGGGTGGCTTGCAAAGGTCTTGCAAAACTCTACAGTCCCTAGAACCCATAGCCGAGACTCTCTCTGCAGTTAAGTTGTGTCTCAGACTGGGAGGGATTATTTCCTCTGAAGTGTGGTTGGGGTGAGGTTGGACCATAGACACTTTTTCTTAAAGCAAAATAATTTGTTTTGTTGGGCGGGTGGAAATGTATTATTTTGGTGTGGACCAATTAAAAGGTATGTGCCCCCCAAAAGGTTCTGAAATTTAAGGGGAAATGGGAAACCCATGAAAACCTCTTGTAATCTTATCTAAGGTCACAGTAAAAAATCGATAATTTCTTCAAACTCTTACACCACCAGTGATTGCCAACAGCTTTTGTGATCTGGGGATTCAATTAGTTTGTTTGTGATGTAATATCCAAGTTCCTAAAAAGACTGTAGGGGGTGGCTCAGTTGTTTGGATGATTTTTTGCAAATTACCTTGGATGCAACAGGGGGTAGGGATGTAAATCATTACATATTGCATTGTCAGTATGTAATGCATTTATAAATATTCCAAAGCAATAAACTGGGAGGTGTCTAGAGAGAACAGTACTGGGTTTTGGGGGTGGTGTATTGTTTTTTTTTTGGGTTTGTGTAGGGGTGTGGGAGGGATCTGCACATACTATATGGCCAAAAACGGTGGGCGGTGGCGGCGAGGGGGGGGGGGGGGGAGGGGGTGGGGGGGCATTGGGCCGCGGGCCCGGAACCCGTTTCAGGGGGGGTAGGTCGTACAAACAAATAACCATCATGGGCTGTATTGGGGGAGCAGGGCATAAAGGAGTACTGGAGTGGGGCGCGGGTGGGGGCGGGTCTTTCTGCACAAAGGGGCTTGAAAAGTATGTGTGGCTACTACCATAATCCCCTTGTAAGCCAGGGTATGGGGTCGGGGCGTAGCCGGGGGGGGGGGGGAGAGGGAGTTCCATGTCCAGCCTCGGCGCAATCATAGGAATAATGCGAGGGAAACCAGTAGTTCCCAAAATTCAAGAGAGTCGCTTGCGAGGCTGTGAGCATCGAAAAACAGGAGAGGGCGCGTAGGTGGCTCATAGTCCTAAACAAGAAGATAAAGATAGGGACGATAGCTATAACATACGGACAGCATTTGGTCCAGGATCCATAACAAAAAAAAAGAAAGACAAGGGGAGAAAAGCGGGCGAGGAAAAGGAGAACACATGGGGGCAAAAAATTGGGGGTGGTGAAAGAATATAACGAACACACTTTAAAGAAACTGCAAAAGAGGTGGGGGGTAAACAAAAAAAGAAAAAAAAAAGAGGGCTCAGTAGCGAATACAACAAATAAGAATAAAAAAATAAAAAAAAATAAAAGAAAGAAGAAATAGAGATAAACGAGAAAAAAAGCAAGAATACCGGAAGAAAAATGTTATGCAGTGAAAAATAGTCCAAGACAAAAGGTAAGCAAAGAGGAAGAAAGAAAACAAGAAGTAAAAGATGAAGACAGACAACAGCATCCAAAGAAAACGAAACACAGGCAGCAGCGAGGAACTAAGTTGACGCATATCGGGATGGGGGGTGCTGAGTGGTGGTGGTAATTGGATTGGATGGGGGTGAGGGGTGGTTGGGGTGGCTGTCCCCAGTCCTGCTTTCTGAACGCAACTTTAAATGCCGGGAAAACTAAATTCCTCGGATGGCTCACATCATAATAACAGAAGCCTGCGTCCTATTAAATTGTAATGCAGATGAGACGCATGACTGGCGTGTGGTGCGTGTGGTGGGGTGTGTGTTGCTGGTGAAACGGTAGGGGGTGGGGGTGTCAAAAGAATAAATCAACATGGAAAAGTAAGGATAGGGGGATGGCGGGCGAGTAGGGAGGGGGGAGACATAGACAGGTGGAGTGCGTGGCGGTAGATAGTAAATATAGCTAAGCGGGGGGAGTAGATATAGTAGAGTATGATAGGGAGGGTAGGTGGGCGGGTTGGGGGCGAAACCAAGAAAAGAAAGTGGGCGTTACAGTAACAGGAAAAAAAATACAAAATGGGGTAGATAGAGTAAGGGAGAATGAGAAGAAATAGAGGGGCAGAAGATCGTCAGATTGTGTGATGTTGGGGGGGGGAGAGGGGTAGTTCAATGTCGTGTGGTGGGAGATTGCGTGTGTGTGGGTGAGTGTGTGGTCTAGAGAATTAACATGGTGGTGTCTAATACATCTATGGGAGAAATATGTTAGGGTGTGTGGGTGGCTCCTTCTTTTTTTAAAAGTAGGGGAACACGATGGGGTAATATGGTTTTTTGTTATCTGGTAGTGTGACTGTGTGTGCGAGTTGTGGAACAAAAAAGAATAGGGTGTCGAGTTGGGAGAATACACGAAGGGGGGTGGGAGTGTGGAAGAAGGGGGGTGGGGGAGGTGTGTGCGTGGGGTGTGGTGTGCGAGCACTTTCTGTCAAAGATATAATGAAACTGTAGGTGCGTCAATTGTTTTTAATTACTATATTGAACTAATAAAACTGACTAGAGCAAGAAAAGTAAACTAATGGTGTGGCCGGCGGTTGAGAGGAACTGGAGATCAAGTATTTCCATGTGAACATTTGGTGCATGAGTAAGCTACGCTCATAATGTCATAATTGAATCTGGTTGCATTAATAACCTTTAACCTCAAACCCTCATAAAACGACAATGTTCTCTTGCTCCCTCACTACATCGTGTATTATACCATGCCCTTGCTAACAGGATCATTTGTGACTTCCCCTCCAGATAACCACAAATGAGCTCAACGGAAATGACAGGAGCCCTACCAGGTTTCTATATAAACTTGTTGATATCCATATCAGGCAAAAATACCATTTGATGGCCTACAAGCAAAATGTGGAACGATCTACATTTGTTTCCATTGAAAGTATTGTATTTGAGGTCAGCTTTAAACAAAATCAAGCAAATAATAGCTGGGGGCGGTGGGGTGGGAGATTGGGTCTACGGATCTGGAAATTCAACAGATGGACAAATATTTTAGGGCTGGTTGTATCCACCATTACAAGCAGTGAGCGAGTAGAGGGGGATCGATGAGAGGGGGCGGGTCCTCGTATTCATCCTTGCAAGATCGTGTGGCTGCATGTAGCAATGACCCAGAATAAGTATCTGACCAGACTCATATAGCAGATGATACCACGCACTCTCAGGTTACCAACAGACGATAACACTCGCTCGGTCCGCGCTTTCCACCTAACTCCAAGAAACTCTCTTGTGCCAAAAAACGAGTGTCCGTGGGGGGGGTGGTGGGGTTGGGGTGTCTGCAGTTGACAGAGGTGGTGGATAGTGAGGGCAAGGGACAAACAAATTTGAAGGCTTTCATTCATGCCGCATCCATAGTTTTTTTGTGGGGGTTTTCGGGCTATGTGGCCTGTTGTAGAAGAGTTTGTCTTCCTGCTGTTTCGCCACATCTGTGGCTGCAATCTTCAAGAATCATTGCCTGGAAAGGGGTTGGGTATGTATAATACTACTAGTGTGACCGGAAGGCAGGAGTGATTTGCAATGTGAAAGTTGAAGCTTAAAATCCAGGCAAGACAGAGAGGCTCCAGGTCAGTCAGAAGGCAGATCAAGAACCGGGATTCAACTTGTGCTGAAATTTTCAGTTCAGGTTGTAGCTTCAGTGTACTCTTGGATTCATACCCCCTGAAGTCCAGCAAGGGTCAGTTCAGGAATGTGTTTTGCACACATAAAACTAGTGTTTTACAACTGCAACAACAACAAACTGCAAAACACCCATTTTTTTTCCAAAACCCTACTTGGTCCATGGTAACACATACGTTAATTACAATCCAGTGGAAATTATTGTAATGTAATCTACATGGGGCTGGCCTTTGAAATGTTCAGGAAACTTCGCAGGTTACTGGTCTATTTTCGGGCACAATCAAAGGAGCTAGTTTGTACTATAAAACAGTATAATACAACGGGTCCCAGGCTATTTTAAAGCCCATATCGCCCCATATAAGCCTGACGAAGTCTTAACATATTCAAGAGTGGTTTATATCTTTCATCCACCGCCGCCCAGGTTTGGTTGGTGGAGAAAAGGGACACCCTTCTTCTAGCACTCATAGATTTTGGAACATCTGAACGCCCTACCAAGTGAGTTTGGAATCCGTCCACTGGGTCATTTTCCCCTGGACCAAAATGATCAAAAGAGTGGTGGCCAGCCAATTCCGAAGTCATTCGTCAATGAAGCGGATATTTAGATGAGGCACAAAGAAAGTGCAGTCTTTCAGCTGTTGATGGGCTGCTACTCCCACCCGCACCCCAATCAGATCCATTTCAGTTCAAG
>NC_056525.1:154025946-154028529 GCF_019175285.1 Sceloporus undulatus | reverse complement strand
TCACTTTTGACTAGCATATAGACTGAACAGTCATCAGGTCTCAATGTGATGATATTTCAAAAGACAGCTTTCCTTGAGTGATAACAATTTTGTCTTTTAAAATTAAAATAAGGTCAGTCTCATAGCTGAGAAACATTGGGTGTGAAGAATAGTCACACATTTTCTTGTCCTTGATGAAAAGAAGGATCTCAGTGTCTAAAAAATAAATAACGATCAGCTGCCACTATTTTTTTTCTTCTATCAATTGTAATTGTTGTTTATGTTGTGTGCCTTCAAGTCTTTTCCGACTTATTGAACCAAAGGTGAACTTATCATGGGGTTTCCTGGGGCTGAGAGTGTGTGACTCACCCAAGGTCACTCAGTGCGTTTCCAAGGCTGAGCAGAGAATGGAACCCTGATCTCCAGAATCAAACACTCAAATCACTAAAACATGCTGGCTCTCATCGATGACAATGTTGCTTGTTGTTAACTGCTTTCACGTCAATCTTGACCCATGGCAACCCTGACGATGAGAAATCTCCAGGCTCCTCTGTCTTCTACTGCTCTGCCCATCTCCTGCAATCTTGTACAAGCTCTTGCGCTTGTTATGAGCTTCAGCTGATATGCCAGCTGTGACCCTTCCTGGATCCAGAGGACCTAGAAACAGTGGTACATGCGCTGGTAGCCTCTCGACTCGACTACTGCAATGTGCTCAACATGGGGCTACCCTTGTTCAAAGTTTGGAGACTTCAATTGGCACAAAATATGGCTGCCAGACTGGTCGCTGGTACATCCAGAGCCGACCCATATAACACCAGTCTTAAAATCCCTCCATTGGCTGCCAGTTAGTTTCCAAGCATGGTACAAGGTGTTGGTTATAACCTTTAAAGCCCTACATGGCTTGGGTCCAGATTACTTGTGGGAGCACCTTCTTCCATACAATCCACCTTGCACACTCAGATCCTCTGGGAGAAATTTGCTGCAGCCTAGGAAGACCAAGCTGGCTGTGGTCTCCCAGAGGGCCATCTGCTGCTCCTCAGCTATGGAGTGACTTGCAAGAGGAGATCTGTCAGATTTCCACTCTTGAAACCATTAAAAAGGCTGTTAAGATGGATCTCTTACAGCAGGCCTTTCCAGATTAACACCTCCCCCTTCCACTGATTATTGATAGTTCCTGTCAACCCTACAAAAGATGTCTCACCTCAAGCATTTTAATTTTCATTAACTTTAATTAGAATTTTATCTTGGTTTTATTTTGTTGTGTTTCTAGGGTAGGGAGGGAGATTGGGTGTAGGGGGTTGTCCTGAATTTTAAATGTACAATGGATTTTATTATTGTTTTTGTTTTCTGTAACCCACCTCAATCCATAGGGAGAGGCGGAATAATAATAATAATAATAATAATAATAATAATAATAATAATAATAATAGTGGTCTCTTTAATAAAGTCCATCTGGCATGTGGCCTTCCTCTCTTTGTAATTCCTTCTACCTTTCCTAACATTATTGTTTTTTCCAACGAGTCATGCCTTCTCATGATGTGTCCTGAGCATCCCAGAGTATTCTGGCCTTGAAGCTGCCCTGATGTCCCCTTGTACTTGGACATTCTGAAGCAACAAAGATGTTATTTGCATGTGCATCCCTCTGGCTGCCTGGCACCACTGGCAGCAACATGAGTTGCTCCCTCTGAGGCCAAAAATGAGGCACCCAGCATTGATCCCATAGCTGGGCACTTTGTTCTGACCCCAGAGGGAATGACTCATGCCAGCAATACTAGTGCTGGATGCCATAGTGAGATGAGGAAAGGAATATAGGTTATTTGATCTGTGCCAACATGGCCCATGTCTAATAACCACTGACAGCCCAATCCAACATGTTCTTTTTCCAATTATCCATTGAAAGCCATTCAAGCTGGTGACCACTGCTATATTTTCTGATACTGAATCCTAAGTCTAACTATGTGCTATGTCTAAAAAGATTTTTATCTGTCTTGAAACTTCAACTGCTTTGCTTCATTGGATGATCCCAGATTCTAGCATCTGGAGGTGGGGAGGGGAAACCTCTTATTGTCCCCAAACTGAATAATTCTCTGCACCTTTATCTTGTCTCCCCTAGTCAGTCCTTTCCCAAGTCTAAACAGCCCCCAACACTGTAACTTTATGGTTAAAGAAATAATTTAGCTAATTGGATAACTTATTTTTATATTTTATGTAAATTAGAAAGTGAGTTGAGGTTTTGCAAAAAATAAAAAATGCAAATGAGATTGCAGAAATAATTTAAATTTGGTTTTACTTATATTTATGGTGTTGCATGAAGATAATAAACCTTCAGTTTCATTTGAAAAAAGAAGAAAAGATTGAAGTAGTGCTTTATTCAAAAGATTGTCAAACATCTTTTAAGATGTGACAGGAAAGACACTATTACCCAACTTTTGTTTCTGTTCCAAAATATCTGGAAACGCACGATCTTTGATTCAAAATAATATCAAAAGATGATTTTTTTTTAAGTGACTACACTTTTTTTTCTCACTAAGCAAAACAGAGGCCCTTTACATCTGTGAAGATTATTTTAAAAGAAATACAGATGGCTGTTCAGTTTCAATCCAG
>NC_056525.1:154019982-154025846 GCF_019175285.1 Sceloporus undulatus | reverse complement strand
AGTACCTTTAAGAGTTGGGAAAGATAGAGGCTCAACCTGGATGAGGAGATTTCCCCTTGCTTCCAGCCGATGATAGCCTCCGGAGGGAGAGACGCGACGAAAGACAGAGGCGAAAGGTGGAAAAGGGGAGTAAAGCATTAGCTCTGCAGTAAAGACTGCAGTAAAGCAGCAGGATTGTCGCAAAAGAAGCATGGGATTCATAAATTAAACTGACTTGAGACGGATGCTAAGACAGTGACATTTAAAAGATACAGAGGACACAAACACCAAAAGGAGGAAGAAACTAAAGGGACTGTGAGTACAACAAGTGGGGAAGAAGGAGAGAAAGGAACGAGGGAGGGAACTTGAGTAGTGGTGTAAGAAAGAATTAAGGGAATAGAACCTAAACCTTGCAATTACAACAATAACAATAATACACAACGAAGAAGAAATTATCCCTTAAAATAAGACGTGGAAAAATTTAAAGCAAGCCAAAGGAACGCTGGCTATAGCACTTCAACAACACAAACTGTGCTCTTGAATTAAGTTTGTTTGTAGCGCTTCTTGTTAAACAGAAAATAGGAACTAATAAGAACAAAAAGGACGGTGCCTGAAGGGATCCTCCCTTGCTCCTCTGCATCTGAGGCTGTGGAAAAAAGAAGCTTACTTCCCCTGGATGGAAACTAGAAAATCCAAGTAAAGGAGAGAGAAAGTAAGGAGGAAATTGTAAAAGGGGGAGTTTATAAAGAAACGGTAAAGAAATTGTAAAGAAACTGTAACAAGATTACTAGAGGGTGTCAAGGGAAAAATTATTGTGGCAATTGCAGACTCAACTAAGTAACCAGATAGGTTATCGGTGGAAAAGAGTTACTTTGTACTAATGAGAATAGCTACAGGGTATAACATAAAAAAACTACAGCCTAGTTTACCTGTTCCTTATTTAAAGAAAAAATCAAATTTAAAAATTTTTAGAAAAATGGGCAATACTAAGGTTTAGAGATATTTGGTAACGCTTAGTAATTGAAGAAAGCAATTGTTCATAGAGAAAATTTAGAGATAATATAATAATAGTGGGTATTTTAATTGGAAAAAAGAAATAACTTTACTGGACTGGTGTTGTGATCTTTTAGAAGACTTCATACAGTTTGAATTATTTATACAATCTGACGAGATCGGACATATTCAGGGTGGTATTTATACAATCTGAATTACTATTTAGTTAATCTAGCTTAAAAAGGATGAAAATAATTGAATCTCTCTCGGTCCCTTTGTCTATATATTTTTGACCATCTTTTGTATTACGCTATTTTACCTTTTTGGGATTGGCGGGTTCCTTTTTTTCTTACTAGTTGGAAGAACAGGAAAAAATGGCAACCAGCAAAAAACCCCTAATTCAAACCCAGATACAATCACAAACACAAAGAAGAGGATCCTCAGAGGGTACAATAAAAATTACAGATCCAATAATGCACTTAATTGAAGAAGTAGAGAAGATCAGACAAGAGATGAGAGAATTACGCCAGGAGATGAAAGAGGATTTGAGAGGAACGAATCAAGAAATCAGAGGAGAAATTAAAGAAACGAGAGAGGAAATTAGAAAAGACTTTAAAAAAGAACTGGATAATTTTGGAAAGAAAATGGAGAAGATGACATCTGACATCAAAACCACCCAAAAAGAGGTAGAAAAAATAAAAGAAAGAACAGTGGATTTAGAAAATACATCAAGGCAAATTTTAAAGAAACAAGAGCAAGAACAATTCACTGAATGGAATAATGAACTGCGATACAGAGATAGATGCATCAAAATTCGAGGGCTTCCGGAAAAGAGTAATGAAAATCTTGCGGAACGATTGATACCAGACCTAGCTAAATATGTGGGATTATCAGTGGAGATGATGGACCAGGAAATAGATAAATTATTTTGTGTGAACTCGATTCAAGCACGAGAAAAGAAAATGCCGCGTGATATTGTGACTTGTCTAGTAAGAACAAAAATTAGAGACCAGATAATACAAAAGAACTTTGAAGAAAAATTTATAGTAGAGAACCAAGAAATAAAAATCTTCAAAGATTTACCTCCTCAAATCTTAGCGGCGAGACTTAAATATAAAACACTGACCCAAATTCTTAAACACCTGAATATCAACTATAGATGGGAATGCATCGAGGGATTATCTTTTTACTACAACCAAAAAAGATACAGAATAGATAATGAGGAGAAAGCGCGGGAGATGGAGAGGAAATTAAGAAGAGAATCTAGAGAGAAAGAGGATAAAAATAAGGAAAAAACAACACAATCAAGAGAATGGAGATCGAGATATAACAAAGGGAAAAAACATGAGGAGATAGAGGAAAACAGCACAGATCTAGAGGAAGAAGAACGAATAGACAAAACAACCCCTAAAGAACAATTAAGAGTTGAGACAGTATCGCCTTCAAAAGATCACAACCTCTTGTTTGACTTTGAGACTTGACGAGCCTTCCCATTAAACGGACCTAAAACGGACCTAAAAGTAAAGCAATAATTGAATTAAAGTAGAACAAGGTTTTCCTATTTTAACTGCACTATACAAGATAAATAAATAAAGAGAATTGATAAAGGGGAGGAAGGGGTGGAAAAAAAAGTGAAGAAACAATTTAAACGCATTTTATTACCTACTCATACAAATAGGATGCCTATTAAAATAACATCTTGGAATGTAAAAGGAATTAACTCAAAATACAAGAGAAGTATTATATTTCACCACCTAGAGTAACTGAAAAGTGACATTACATGTATCCAAGAAATTAAAATCAAGAAAGAGGAAGAGAGATTCTTAAGAAATCCCAAATTGGGCCAGTGTTTCACTTCGCTATCAGATAAAAGAAAAAAAGGAGTATCGATTTTTGTTAATAAAAAATATCAAGCGAAGGAGATTTTTAAAGATAACGAAGGCCAATGCATTGCTGTTGAAATCAAGCTTTAAAAAGTGACAATGCTAGCGATAGGAATTTACGCGCCTACAGAAAATCAAGAAAAGTACTTCGCAGAGATCAATAAGCAAATAAAAGATACTAATTATCATAATATCATATTACTTGGCGATTTTAACGCAGTTCCCGAACCCATAATAGATAGGAAATCAAATACGGGGAAAAAAATAAGACCAAATCAGGGAAAACTGCCACTCACCTTTTTTGAATTGAAACAAGATAATGCCCTAGAAGATGTGTGGAGACTCAAACACAGAGACGAGAAGGGTTTTACCTTTTTCTCTGAAAGACACAACTCCTTCTCGCGTATTGACTTATTCTATGTATCGAAAAATTTAATACCTCTGATCCAAGATATAGATATCCTCCCGAAAAGAGCATCGGACCACAACCCCATAAGTCTGGAACTAAAGGGAAAAAAAGTGGAATATAATTGGAGATTACAAAATAAGTTATTAAAAGATGATAAGACTAAAGACAAGATCAAAGAAATCTTGAAATTATACTTTAAGGAAAACAAAACAGAAGGAATAGCGAATAAAACCATATGGGACGCAGGGAAAGCTGTAATAAGAGGTGAAATTATAAAAATCCAAATAGAACTTAGGAAGAAAGAGAAACAAGAAGAGAAAGCATTGATGGAGGATCTAAGAAATACAGAGAAGGAATGGAAAAGAACAGGAGACATAGTACTCAAACACCGAGTAGAAGAGATACAACATCAATTAAAGATAATAACATTGAAAGAAATAGAAAGAAAATTAAAATTAGTCAAACAAAAATACTTTGAATCAGGAAATAAGACCGGGAAACTTCTAGCAAGTAAACTAAAAGATTATCGTGGAAGAAAAATCACGACGGAATTAATGTACAAAGGGAAAAGATTGACTGATCAGGAAAATATCTTAAATGCTTTTAAGGAATTTTTTGGAACTCTATATAAAGAAAATTTAAAAACGGTACAGGGAAAAAAAGAAATATGTAACTACTTAGATAAACAGGAAATCTTAAAATTGGAGGAGGAAGAAAAGATGAAACTGAACCAACCATTTACTATTGGAGAGATCAGAACAGCAATACAGAGACTGAAACCCAATAAAACACCTGGTCCAGATGGCTTCATCGCCGAATATTATAAACAAATGCAAGAGATCTTGATAGATCCTCTGAAAGAGACTCTGAACGAAATCAATACTTACGGGATACCTGATTCATGGAAATTGGCCTATATATCTTTGATTCCAAAAGAAAATAAAGATAATAAAGATGTCAAGAATTATAGACCGATCTCTCTGCTCAATGTCGACTATAAGATATTCTCATCATAGCAGAGAGACTGAAAAGGATCTTAGGTAGAATAATACATGAAGATCAGAGTGGCTTCCTACCTGGAAGGCACTTAAAGGACAACATCAGAACAACAATTGATATTATTGAATACTTTGAACACCACAATGAAAAAAAAATGGCCATAGATTTTTGGATGTGGAAAAGGCATTTGACCGCGTAAATTGGCACTTCCTGTTGGAGACCATTAAGAGAATGAACATAGGAGAGAGCTTTTTGAAGTGGATTGAGAACATATACGGAGACCAAAAAGCTCAAATAATTGTTAACGAAGAAAGAACTTCTAATATCAATATTGAAAGGGGAACAAGGCAGGGGTGTCCTCTCTCACCCTTACAGTTTATAATGACTTTAGAAGTTCTGAACACCAAAATAAGAAGTGACAAGTTAATAAAAGGCGTTCAAATTAAAAAATACCAATTTAAGTTGAGAGCCTTTGCAGATGACATTGTCCTTTACTTAGAAGATCCTAAGACATCGATAAAACACATAGAAGAGACCTTGATTGAATATGGAAGAGCCTCAGGCTTTAAAGTAAATCAAGAAAAGACGGTAATGCTGACTAAAAACACATCACAGAAAGAAGATAAAGAACTCGCCGAACTAACAGGATATAAAATTCAAAAAGAAGTAAAATACTTGGGAATAAATATAACTAAAAGGAACATAGACCTTTTCCATAATAATTATTTAAGAACTTGGAAAGAAATACAGAAAGATCTAGGGAAATGGACCAAACTACAACTTTCTTTTCTGGGTAAAGTAGCTGTTATTAAAATGAACATCTTACCAAGATTTATGTTTCTTTTTCAAAATCTGTCGGTAATTTCACTTCTTAGAAGTATGGCAGAGAGAACTCTCCAAGTTTTTATGGTCCGGTAAGAAAGCAAGAATAAGCTGGAAAATATTAACAGACGACCCTAAAAGAGGAGGTTGTAATCTGCCTAATTTAAGACTATATTTCTTTGCATCCTGTTTACTATGGATAGAGGATTGGGTCAAATTAGAGAACAAAAGACTGTTATGCCTGGAGAGCGTCAAACTGAGATATGGATTCCATGCCTTTCTTTGGTATGGAAAACAGAAAGGGAATATTGACTTCTCCCACCACTTCGTGAGGAACGCATTGTTAAATTCATGGCTTAAAATTAGGGATGTCTTCTATAACAAGTTACCATCATGGGTATCACCTCACGAAGCTTTTTGGCAAAGAACACAAATAAACCATGAAAACAACTATATAACTTATAAGGCAATATTAGAAGGAAGAAGGGATGTCAAATTAAAATCACTGGAACAATTACAGGAGGAAGAAATAGTAAAGGATTGGTTTACGTATAGACAAATGACAGAGAGATTCAAAGTAGACACAAAAAGCATGGGAATACATATGAATTATAATGAATTGGATGAAATTATCTTTGATAAAAAAACAAAACATGTCTCCAAATATTATAAATTGCTAAAAAGTAGAGATCTCGAAAATGAAACGGTAAAACACAACATGATAAAATGGTCGCAGGACCTTGGGAAAGTTATAGAACTGGAAAAATGGGAAAAAACTT
>NC_056525.1:154014521-154019882 GCF_019175285.1 Sceloporus undulatus | reverse complement strand
GTAAGCATCAACATCAGCAGAAGATTTTGCATATTCAGCAGAATAACCTTATGCCAAAGCCACAGGAATTAGTTAAGGGTGGTTAAAAGAAGGACATGGTCAACATGTAGTCTTGCTCTTATTTCAATGCCAGGGAAAGCTTCAGCTGTTAGCTTTTTGTGTGTTGTGACATGAAACAGAGGTGAGAACAGTCAAGGTTGCAGCAACCCTAGAGACCTTGAGAATCTCATAAAGAATATATCCCACCTCTCATTTTCCCCATTATATTGTATCTTTTTTCTCTCTTCTTTCATTCATCCATTCAGTAGGATATATATTTAGATTGAGCTGACTCGGTGTAACAGATGCTGCCTAGGTAACTGTCAGCCATCTGATCCAACCATCCATCCATCCAGTGCAAACATGTGATTATCTCAGTGAACAGTACCAGGTGAATAGGATTCAAATCAGCATGAGCAAAAGAAGAGTTTGTCTGTAATAAATTGCTCATAAATTACACCTTCTAGCTAAGTACACACTCAAGAAAATGAGACATGACCAGCCTGCTAACCATCCAAGCTCTTCTATCTGAGCTAACACTTTTGTTTGTGCTTTTCTTTCAGTCTGCTCCAGTTTTCCGGATGCTAACAACTCGAAAAATGCAACTCCATTCTTAAAATTAAACACATTCATTTGTATATAATTGCAGCAGGCATCACCTTTCTTGCAGCTCAGGCAATAATGGGAAGGAAGTCATTTCAAAAGATGCCGAGAGCTCCTTTTTTGCAGCTCCAGTGGGAACTTGTTGCCATGGCAACTGGCATATCGCCCTCTATTTGCTCCAAATAAATGACATATCAGAGTGCAGCCATAATATCGCTGAAACTCTATTTTGTCTAACAGGAGAAAATTGGTTCGCTCTCTCGCTCTCCTTCCATAGATATATCTCCTTGTATAGATATATCTCTGTACACAGGATACGCACACACACATACACACCCCTTCCTTCTAAGATGCTGACAATATAATCTGTGTATAAATGGCCACCTTAAATAGCTACAAACCTTTGAAGATAAGGTGTAATGCAGCATTTACCATCAAGCATGCACTGCCTCTCATGGTGACCTTGGCCTCCTATTTCATAATGTACCCTGAGTGAGATAGAATGAACAAGGGGCTTATTGCCCCCTAACCACTCTACATCAGAAAGGGATATTTGTTCTATGCACTGAGACAACTATTCAAATCCAGTTTCACCTGAAAGCTACTGGAGTGAGCTGCCTACAACATCATCAGGCTATGAATCCAACCGCGGTGATATGCTATCCTAACCCCACACGGTAACAAAGAGACACAGACTATCAACCCATGTGGGAGGGCACCCACAAATCAATATATCTCTAGGGGAATTTTAATATTAGCACAAATGAATGTTATAGCATAGCCAGGGCAACAGCAGCCTTCAAACCAAGCCAGCTACAACAGGTCTAACTCACACAGAGCTCCAGAGGAAAATCTAAGCAGGTTTTTGTATTTTTATTAGGAGAATAATCAACACACACACACAACACAAACACTTATGCACACAAATGAGCTAGGAAGAAATGCTGGCAGAAGTGGAATAGTTTGAGGCCTTGCTAATGGACATACGTTACTGACCATGGATCTTGGTTCCAATTGATGGGAGTCCAGAATGGAGAAGACTCAATAGCTGCTGCAGCAAGGAGAGTAGCCGGCATATTGAGGAGCCTAGTCTAGTCAAACCAACAGAGGGTCTGTCTGCTTGCAAACTAGACTGAACAATGGCTGTTTTAGTACCTGTATATATACCCAGAACTGTGTCTTGGGGGCAGAAACCAAGGCTTGAAAGGATTAGATTCTTGCTTAATTGTTTTCCAGGGGGAAACTGTAGTTTAGAGCTGGAGCAAATGGTCAGATGATTGGTGTGAACACATTGGACAAAAGGGCTTAGCATTCCTGACCAGAATGTCCCTGTCCTATGTGATCAAAAACAATATCTACTTTGGCCATGACCTCTTCACTGCCCTCCAAATGACCAAAGGGATAAAGCTGAGGATTCAGGAAATCCCATCAGGGTAGGTACCCTCTAACTCCCATGTTAGCATAAACCAGTTTTCAAACTGTGAAAGGGTCAGGCATCCACAGCAGGGTTGGTTCCAGTTCATTCCCCCAGCCTCTCTTATAATATTAACTTGATAATTAAATATGAGGGGCAATCAGAGGCCTGGTCCTGGAGTATCACTGGGCAATGGAATCTAGAGAAGGAATAATTTTCCTTTCTTCAGCCTATGTATTCATTGCCCCACAGCTGTACCTATGTTATTTTTAAAGAGGAATTGGATGGTCATCTGTTGGAAGTGCTTTGATCCTGCATGGAAGGGGGTTGGATTGGATGGCCCTTGTGGTCTCTTCCAACTCTTTGGTCATATGGTTCAGTTGCAGCAAAAACAATGAAGAATCTGCTGGAACCCCTCTCAGGTTTTCACCACATAATCACATTTCCTCATTCATAGAAGTTTATGAGAGATTCAGATGATGCAGCTCTCAACTAACAGGCTTCTCTCCCTCCCCTCCCCTTGTTACTTTTGAATTTTTTAAGCTGAGAAAATATATTAAGGGAGAATGACAGAAGCCAGGACCTAATGCTATACTTCTGCTTCTGGATAATGCTGCTCCTGCTAGGTTTACCAATCCTCTCCCTGACATTTCTTTAAGTCTGCCTTTCCCCTTATATCCAAAAAAACTTTGAGCACCAGAGGATGGAGGAACCCATTGGAGCAGAATCTGGGTGCTATAGAAGGCTAAAACAGGAGAGAAAGGGAAAGAAAATTGTGCTTGCACTGGATATGGCTATGCTCCATATAGGAAGCACATTGCTGGCATTGGATGTAGAAGTACAGATGTGCACAATGCCTTCAAATTGTGAAGGACATAGGCACTCTGTCTGAAAATGAACACATTATATTTGGTCTAAGGTTTTATAACTTACAGTCCACTTCATGAGATGAATTGGACAAATTCAGAAAGCTTATGGTACCACTAAACTCTTCATTTCCTTCATCTCTCCCACTGCCCCATTTGTTTGCTTGCTGAAACTTATTCTAAATATGCAAAATGGTAGGACAACTGCAACTGTGTTTTGGCAAGTTTCAAACACAAATGTACCATAGGAAGGGAAATAATATTTGAAAATATTATTTAAATGGTTGAAAAATGTTCCTTGACTGTCAGGAAGCCTTGATGAAAAAAATATTTGAAGAGAATCTTCACAGTTAGGGACATTGTGTGAGCAAAATTTGTGTATTTGTTTTGTTTTGTTTAACCTTTGCTTTTTTTCTGTTCAGAAAATAATATTTCTGCAGAAAATGCTGTTTTCTGCATGCAAAAACGCATTCATTTTCTTTTGCAGAATAGATCCCACTCTACAGCATTTTCTGCATAACAAACAGCATTTTTTCTGAAAAAATAATCTTTTTAGACATAAATTTTATTTTCCACACAGAAAATGCTATATTCTTTCCAGAAAATGCTCTTTTTGCTGCAACCCCCCCCCCCCAAAAAAAAAAAACAAAGCTACTTTTAAATTTTGCATAGGATAAGCCCCAAACTGCAAATTCTGCAGGTTTTGAAGACTTTCTCACAGCAGGGAGAAAATGTCTAAAATTGCTCATTGCTTCCTTCAAGAATGAACTTTGAAGAGTGACCATGATTTACTCAGACTGTTCAAAATGTTTTTTTTTTAATTATTGAAAAGACAAGAAAAGATAAGTGAATCCCAGTCAGTCATTTCTCCTTTTCCTTCCATATTATCTAGGCTTTCATTTATCTTCCCTTCCATCATTTATTATTTTGTCAATGGATGAATGGGTGGGAATAAAATTTAAATCTTATTCAGTTCTAACTTTCTTAATTATAGTATAGAGTTTATGTACAATTTTTTTTGATGGTGTAGCAAATTTCTTTAAGAAATTAAAATAATCCTTGGTAGTTAGGAAGAAAGAGAATGGTTTAAACAAAGATTAAAAGGAATATCTGGTTTTGGTGGGGGCTACAGTCCCAGTTGGGTTCTAGGGTTTTCTAATTAAAGAAAATCATTTGGATGTTAACATCCAAATAATGTGGGACATAATGAATAGCTGCCTGCTTGCATTATCATTAGGGAAGTAACAACAACAATAATGGATTAGTGTTTGCTATAAACAAGTAACAGAACAAAATGCTTCTTTCAGTAACTTGCCAAGCTTCAGCACCATCACTTTCTCTCCTGCTCCCCTCTGCAGCTCTCTGCAGCGCTGAAAATATGATGGTTTCCTAGACTTCCAGAGCAGATTTTTAAGTTAAGCAAAGAGTTTCAGGGAATAGAGATTACTCTTCCCAGTTCTGAATGTAGATGCACCCTTTACTAGCAGAAGTATCCAGTTTGATTTTCCTGTTAAACTTTAATGTGATACACAGTTCCCTGGGAGTCAGCCATATTAGATTTAATGAGACAAATGTTTCAGCCAATTGCACTGTGAATTGGTCTACATAAGCAAGTAGTAGCAGAATAGAAAAATAATTTTACCATTTCACCATCATTTTTATTCACTCCTAGCAAAATGGGACAACTGTAAACTCCATAGCAACTGTCATTAAATCTCAGTTTGCAGGTGCACATTCTGATAAGTGAATAGACATCTGTCCTGTGTCTGTGCTGATTTTCACCATTAATTGTATTAAGTGGAATATTCACTTGAGTAATGATACTGCAAGTAACCATAAATGAACTGTGTGTGATCATTGTCATCTATTCTAATTCAGTTATCTAGGATGGCTGACTCAGTACAGTTCTGATCCGTTTTGGATTCTCAAATATTTCTATTTCTACATCAATGAAGAATTTCAAAAATGTCATCCATGCTGGGCATGATTATGAAAGATTTTGTGATTTTTCACACTTTGGGGGAGTTGTTTTAAAAAAATTAAGCTGTGCATAAAATTGAATTCTGCTCAAAACATGTTTTTCTACCACACCATTGTAATTTGTGCAGATACAGCACATATATTCTTGCATTTGGGTCAAAACACATCATTTTGGAGAAAATTTATTTATCAAAGAGCTATGAAATGGGGGAAATAACAGAAAAATGCTAGACAAGTTTTGTGAGATATTGAAATATCTCATAAATAAATAAATAAATAAATAAGAATACTTATTTATATTATCAGGAGTGATATGTGAAGGAGACCAGAGAGGTAGTCAGCCAAGTCTCATATGAGAGTGCAATTCTGTTAGCAGACAAGAAGGCCTTACCAAGCATGCCTCTGATAGTGGTGAGACCCAAGAAACAGCTTTCTCCTGAGAATCTTGAAACTCAGGTA
>NC_056525.1:154010779-154014421 GCF_019175285.1 Sceloporus undulatus | reverse complement strand
TGTAGAGGACTTTATATATTGGTCATAACAAGCATAACACACATTTTGACTAGAAAAAGACCAGTAGTCAGTGAAGCTTTAGCAACACATGAGTTATATGTTCCCTGTAACTTGCTGTTCTGCTCCGGCCCTATGTGTCTTGCCTTGGTTTGCCTTCTTTTCACCTGTTGGCCTCCCGTCTTCCTTGGAGCCCTGCCTGGACTCTGGATTGAGTATACTGCATATATGACCTTGTCCTCCATTTGACTTTGAATGAGGATCAAAACAGATACACCCTGAGGCTGATGATCCAGCTTATTGACTCTGGAGTTAGTGAATCAGATTTGTGAACTTCAGTCTCCTGAAAGTAGAGTTGTCTGACAGCCATACAAGCATGTAACCCAAGTACTAACAGTGAGAACTAATTCTAAACCTTTATTTGATGGCACAGCAGATTTCAAGTTACAGCCATTTGGGTTCTTTTAATTGTGTCTCCCTTGCTTATTATTCTGTTACTGGGATTCAGGGACAAATAATTGGGCATGTTTTGCTTGCTCAGTGAGCTAGCAAAGCATCTCTTTGAACTTAATCCCCATTTCAAAATGTGAAATACTGCCCAGCGAAATGTGGACACTGCATAAAACTATTTGAATAACCTTTGACAGCATGACTCAGAAGGTTTGACAGCCACCTTATCCAAACAACAGCTCAAGTAGCCTGCCTTCCATTTCCTCCACCAGTCCCACAGATACCTTTCTGCAACAGTCTGCCTACTCTGTTTGTGGCATAAAGTCTCGCCCAGTACTGTGGTGATTAATGGTATATGTGGGCTGGGGAATGAGCAAATGACTATGTCACTGGCTAGAGAAACCAACTAGATGGCGTGTTTTTTCCTGCCAACTTTGATGGCTGCTTCACCCATGAATGGAATAGAGATGGCCAGTGGTGGAGCGATAAGCAAATATTTCAGAACTGAATAGATGGCATGTTACTACCTCCCAATTATGAGGGTTGCTTCACACGTGCATAGAATAGAGATTGGAATATTACTTTTTTTTAAAAAAATCATCCTAAAAAGTGTTTCTCAAGTGCCGGGAAACACTGTTGAGAAGAACCTTAGGCTGACATGAATCTTTGTAGCTGGAGACATTCTGCACAAAATCTGCACATTTTTAGCATGTATGCAGAAAACAGAATTTTCAGCAGAGAAAAGAATATAACCATAGCATGGAATCACGTTGGATGGAATGAAATGGAAGCACTGTACAGAAAACAATACATCCCTAGCAAGGAATAATAATAATAATAATAATAATAATAATAATAATAATTATTATTATTATTATTATTATTATTATTATTATTATTATTATTTCTTCCCCAACTCTTCCCATGGATCAAGGCAGGGAGCAACAATTAACAGACCAACAATACTTCACTCAGGGGTGCACATAAGAAACAATTTCACTCAGTACCCAAGGTGGTGTGGCATGATGTGAAAGTCCTGATTGTTGTGTTGGATCTGTGATGGTGCCTTCAGACTTCCACAATGAGGGAGCAGCCACTCATTGGGAGTACACAGAAAACAATGCCAGTGTCCAGCTGAATTTTTCAACCCTAGTTGGTGGAAGTTTTTCTTTTGGCCTTCATGTGGTGCTGTGTAAAATCAATGTTCTTGTTGAGATGCCCTCCCACCCAATTTTTCAACAAAACACTCTTGTTTCAAGCAGAGACTGGCCAGTTGCCATGCTAGCTGGGGATTCTGGGAACTGTAGTCAAAATAGAAATTATCCTTAGCTTTAATTCCAAGTTTTCAGGAAAGGCATTCTAACAGAGAAAGAAAGCTGGAGGCAAGTGTGGTGGGATCTGCGCAAAGGAAGGGCAAAACCCAAGAGATTTATGTCCAGTGTTTTCCAGACACGGAAGAGATCATAAAACTGAGAAGCTTGAGAGTGTAGGAGATCTCTTTCAATGTATTTTTCTTCCTCACAAATAGGGATGTCCTTGAAATTCCAAGTTTCTTTTTTTAAAAAAGGTTGACCCTTAAAGTGGAGTGTCAACCAAGCCTTTTTAGGTGGCACTATGGTTGCCACACTGAATCAGTTCATTTCTTTATACAAATTCAATTTCAAATATACCCACAGAAGAGTTGGGAATGAGGAGTATGCCATGGTGCATAACCCTTACTGTCAGTAACCCCCTGAACCATGGAATATAACAGAAAATCAGACATAGCCTTAGAGATGGGGATTAGGGCTACTGGAGAAGTCTGACTTAATTTCACTGTCTGGTTCACTTTCTCTAATATTCCCTCTGGCTTTCCCACAGTTGTGATTGATTTGTCTTCTGTTGACTGTGCTTCCTCTTTGCAGTGCTTAATCCAGAGATAGACTTTTAATCAATCCCAAACCCAGAAGGAATTAGCTTTAACTGTGCAGTCTCTGGTTCAAAATATCCATAATACAGACCTTTTGTATTTCTGGATCTCAGTTCAGGTAGTTAGTGAGGGTCATCACAAACCAGTATTTGGCAATGTTGGCTTTAGGATTCTGGGAGTGAGGTTGTAAAAGGGAAGCTGCAAACTTAAATATGGTTTACTTGGGGTACAGAAAAACAGTTCTAAGGTGGCAGGCTGAAGAGATATTTGATTATATTAAAAAGTGGTCAGCTGTCTAGAGATCTCTTATGCCATGTAAATAGCAAATTCCCTAAATCAATAGTTCCCAGGAAAGTTGGCAGGTTGTACTCCTAAAACATTCCCTTTGTTTTGATGTGATGCTGAATCTGGAAACTCTGCAGCCAAGGCTTCTCTCTCCATCCTATCAGTTATAGCCCCAAATCTCTTGTCTCCAATAATATGAAGAGCACCATTTAACACTGAGTGGAGGAAGGATAAACAACATAACCGGGGATAAAACAGATGGGATAAATTGCGGCTGCTGTGCACAGATTTAAAGGTAAATCTTTCATTAACAACATGCAAATTCAGTTCCTAAATAAAAGGAGGGGGGAAAGTGCCCCTTAAGATGTTGTTGGACCCCAGCTCCCATCCATCTGTGACTAGTGGATGTGACATAGCTGGGGAAAAGGTGTTGCACAAGGAGGTACTGGATGGCTCCTTGTGCTTTTATGCTGTACTTATGCTGGCCTAATCCTAATTTATGAAAACGTAAGTAGCTAAAAAGGATTCTGGGGAATCAAGAATCTGTACAAACTTCAGCTGTAGCCCTGAAATGGAAAAATTATTATAACCCACAGTCCACAGGTTATAAATTCACTTTCACAAGGGCGAGGAACATATAATCATCCCCAAATTCATCCTATGACAGGGAATACAGGGCTGCTTTGTTGGGAGAATGGTCAGATGCATCTCTTGCTCTTTTATCTCCCTGTGAAGCCCTGAGGGTGAAAGTGGAAATTATGCAGTTGCAAACAGTCTGTGTTGTAGTGATGCCTGTTATGGTGAGATATTCAGAACTGGGTACTCAGCTGAAGCTTTCTCTAGTTCCAAGCAAAGGTCTTTGTATTCAGAGGATTTATCATTGATAGCTTTCTAAGTATCCACCTTTTTTGCTAGTGAGCTCAGGTCAAACCAGAAATTAAGGGGATGTAATGTGTATTTCCCACAATAAGACCATTTTCCTTTCCACAGTACATTTTTTT
>NC_056525.1:154008911-154010679 GCF_019175285.1 Sceloporus undulatus | reverse complement strand
ACTTAAATTTTTGAGTGAACAACCAGGCAATCCAGAGGCAGCCCATGTTCTACACTAGAGTTATTTTATTAATGTGTGTAAGAGAGATGGGGGGGGGGCATAAAAATGCTTTCCTGTCTAGCATCTCTGTAACCCACGTAATTTCATGGGAAGGTTGGCCCTTCCACAGGAAACCATAGAATCTAGTCCAAAATCCTGTATTGCAGAAGAATAATTGCTCCACATAATTTTGATATAAACCAGACCATATACAGAAAAGAAACATTAAACAATAATCCTAAAATCTTTGTGGAGAAAGGAGGGGTGAAATCTTCTATATAACAGACTGGGTGATCAATACATCTCCCTGCAATCTCCCTTCTAAAATTTGCCTCCAACTGGTAATTAGGGTTGATAAATTGGTATAGAAGAGCTACATGAACAGTTTTGCTGAGATATTTGACTCACAGACATAGGTAATCAACACACATCCAGATTTTTTTTTTCTGCTGCTCCAGAGACTAGGACCCGGAGCAATGGATGCAAGCTGCAGGAATAGAGATTCCACCTCAACATTAGGAGGAACTTCCTGACAGTAATGGCTGTTTGACAGTGGAATGCACTCCCTTGGAGGGTGATAGAGTCTCCTTCCTTAGAGGTCTTCAAACAGAGGCTGGATGACCATCTGTCGGGGATGCTTTGATTTGGATTTCCTGCATGGCAGGGGGTTGGACTGGGTGGCCCTTGTGGTCTCTTTGAACTTTATGATTCTATGATTCTAGGGTTTGCCATGACCATGTCCACAAAATGTTTTTCTGTTGCCTCAGTTGATAGAAAGCTATCTGCTTACACCAGGGGTAGGAATCATGTGTCTCTACAATTGATGGATGGCACACTCCAGCATCCCAAACCAGCATAGTCAATGGTGAGGGGAGGGGATATTGGAAGATACAATTCAGTAACATCTGGATGGGCATTTGATTCCCACCCTTGCACCATCCAGATCAAAAGCAGCCAAAATTCAGTCTTTTCTATCTTTTCCCCCCTTTTCTGGCCCTCCCCACCTTCTCCACGACTCTCTTTCAACCAGTGCTTTTATGAAATGCCATTTCCTCCAAGGCATTTCTACACTCCATCATTAGACTTTCTAAATCTTTCTTTCTAAGAAGAATTGGGTGCAGTCCTGTTCCTTCTTGTTACTTTGCAATTGATTTTAATAGTACAGGATCAGAACCTTTAGTATTTTTTAAAGAATTAAATAATAATGTGTTATAAAGTTTACTCCAAAAGTTAGTTCTGATAGTCTTTTCCAGGAAAAATACAGATGGTCTTGTGGCACCTGAAGGAATAAAAGATTTATTCTGACATAAGTTTTCATGAACTATAGCCCACCTGGTAAGATGTATAGAGGCATGGAAACTTATGCCATAATAAATCTGAACACATTGAACACCAACTCTTGTGTAATTCTCCTTTGCAAGAGGGCACTTCACTGTGCTTATGGTATTCTTAATGTATTTAAAACGTATTGAGTCTAAACCAATTCTACTATGGTTCTTAACACTATAATCAAAAGTAGAGATTAGATATTTCAGGAATGGAACAATATGAAGCTTTGCAAATCACATTCCATCCTATATTTCCATTCCAGCTGGGACAAAGTCTATAGTTGGAATTGTTTAGATCCCATGTTTTTTTTTATTTTTAAAAACAAAAAAACAAAATCCATATTCTCCTGTATGATAGTGGACAGGGACATGGTTTTACACACAAACACATACACAAACAC
>NC_056525.1:153942832-154008811 GCF_019175285.1 Sceloporus undulatus | reverse complement strand
CTTTTTGCACCCAGGAAAGGGCAGAATAGCCACAGTGACGAGACTATATCACACTCCTTTGGTGCTACACCATGTGGACGCAGTGCTGGAGGAGCGTCATGATGCTGTGTACTGTGTGGTGCAGTGCGTGGTGTGTGGTATGCCCCTGGGGCGGAGCCAGGGCATGCATTATGGAGATACTATGCTCCGACACTGCCCCCCCCCCCCAGCTATCCTTTCATGCCAGTGTGTACAGGCTCTGAGTTTCATATTAAAACACCATAATCAACATAAAATCATACAAAGGTTGACAAAAGATTCACTCCAACAAAGCTATCTTATCCAGGTGGGAGGGAAAAAGTACTGTAAAGTCAGTAGCACCTGAGACAAAACACTGGCACTATATTTTAATGCCTGAGTAACAGCAACCAGAGACCATGAATTTTGATTAGTGGTAAACTAAGACAGAACAAGGAAATTCTATGTAACTGTCATGAAAATAATTTTTTGGTAGATCGGTCCTCCATAAATTTGTCTAACCCTTCTTTAATGTCTCACAAGCTATTGACCATCACTCAGTATTTTGCGACATTACTTTATGGAGTACCGCTCCCATAATACCCCATCCAGCATAGCCAACATTAACTTTTCCAAGCTATGCCATCTGTACACTTTGTACTTCCTTAAATTCATTATGTACTGAGTGAAGAAGAATATGCTTTTGTCTACCTCTGTAATCTAAGACTTTATTTTGCAATCACAAAATATAATATGGAAAGAGAGTTTGCCTATGGTTATACCTTCACAGCTGAACTAGACAAATTAATAACTGGTTCAGATGAATCAAATGAATACTATACTAATCCAATAAGTGCAGTTCAAATGCCATTCTGATCTCCACTACAGCCAACAAGATGCCAGCCAACAATATTCAGATACCAACTGTCACCCATACACACACATTGTGGTGGTAACTGCAGTCTGTCACCCTTCTGTATGTTAGGACCAGCTCAGCACTCCCAATCTCCCTCCTCTTTTTGCCTTCTATTCTTCTTCCACCTGGCAAAGATTAGAAGAGTTTCCTGATGATAAGTATACAAGATCATGAGTTTCTTGTTTCTTTCTTTCTCTTGCAGGACACTTTGCAAGACAAACGTTGCAAACATTTAGCTACATTTTCAGAAGAATCTTGGCTCAATATTACATATAAAATAAGAGGTTGTGGTTTAAAACTAACACAGTATAGTTGCCAGATGTAGTCATTGATACAAAGAACAGAACTGAGGTAGGAGACAATGGGCTAATAGACTGAACCTCAATCTATAAAAGAAACATGCAATTGGCACATGGATTTATCAGTCAGAAGAAGTAATAGTCTTGGGCTTGTGGATGAGATGATGTTCTTTCCAATGCAGTTCTCACTGCCCCTACCATGTAGGAGCCCAGGCACTACTGAATCAAGCAGTAGTTTTTAAAGCAACACAGGCAACTCCTCAAATACAGTCAGAGGCCCTGTACACACCAGTCATTAAGGCTGGCATGGGGGCAGAGTCGGGGCGTAGTGTCCTCATGACGCATGCCCGATTCCACCTCCCAGGGCACTCTGTGTGCCATGCCACATAGTGTGTGGCATCACGGTGCTTCTCTGGCACCGTGTCCATATGATGCAGCGCCAAATGAGTGCAATATAGCTGCGGCAATGCTTTTTGTGGCTTCTTTTTGCACCCTTGAAAGGCCGAATCAGGGCTGCAGCATGAGGTTGCCACAGCCCCGATCCACCTAGAAAGGCTTCTTAAGTTCCCAAAAGGTATCAGCCCTTTGCTGAGAATAGCTGTTCTTGAGCAAATTCCAACCAGCAACTGCCATAGTGATCTGTCCAGGGTACTGACAGTGCTGCAAATGCTGCTAATCCAATTTTCCTGAGAGGCACTTGCAAGCTACCAGGAGGTTATAGTGCCTTTCAGCAGAGTCAAATGGTATACCAGTTGCATCTTTTCCTAGAGATGATGTGGATATAATTTTACAGGTCCTAAAAAAACATGTGGTACAGATAACCAGTTATGAAACCATGGCTCATATAAGATGCACCAGTTAGACTGACACGAATATAGTACTGAAGAATCTTCACCGGTGGCCATGAGTTTGTTTAGTGCTTCAGATTTCTGGTTTGGTCCTTTAAATGCCCTTGAACTAGAGTGTTTGAAGGACAACATAAAAACTTTTCCCATAGAAACTTAAAGCTATTAATGTGTAATAAAGTTATGTTGAGTTTATTTGGTCCTTAGTCATCCAAACTGGAATGATTTGGATTTGACTTTGCTTTTTTAAGCAGAGACCACTCTGTCAGCAGTGCAATCACTTATTATTTATGTTTACATTATGCATACCATCACTAAATAATCATGCTTATATTTCACATTTGGCTACCATGCACAAGACAGCCTACTTAACAGATGTTTACTCGTGTTTTTATATTTCATCCTCCCTGAAGCGTTCAACCTTTCTTTTGCAGTTTTCCAGCTGCAATACAGCTTGTGCTAAGCAGTCAGCTTTGCCAATGTCTGCCATTAGGGATTTTTCCTCCCTTTCCAAAACTTTCTTCAGGAATGCTTATTTCAGCAAGATACATTAACTTGTATCCATAAACAAGGTTTCCTTTTTAAAGCAGACCTGTCTGCATCCACAACTCTCTCATCATAAAGCAGCAAATGCTGCACTGAGAAGCTACAGACACCGAGTGCAATATTATCCAAGAATTAAAGAGACTGCAGACAGCTGTAGTGCTGCCAAGGGTGCTTAATTGGAAAGATACTAAAATTACCATCCAGAGAGGAAAGGAAAAAAAACATTTATAACATTTGCAAGGCTTTTGTAAAATTCAGATGTTTTCAGCCACATACAGACACACACCATTGGTATGGATGTTCTCAGAATTTTTATCTTTTGGATTACAAATCCCAGAATCCCCCTAAAGAGGAATGGCTGGCTGATTTGGGAAGTTGTAGGACTTCCCAAATCATCATCCTTTATCACATCATGCTGCTGTTCCACCATAATCATGCTAGTTTGAGAACAGAAGCATACCAGTTTGGCATCATTCCTTATCACACTCTTCCTGACAATAGCACTTTGACAGTTCATGGTCACATGATCTTTTTCCTGTACCATCAAACATTTCCTTCCAAGAGGAAGGGGAGGCAGAAGCAATTGCAGCCACAAACCACCTCCCAAAGCCAGCTGCTGTGTGAATGTGTAAACAGCAGCTGACTTCAAGAAGGTGTTGTCAGCCGAGATCACTACTCCTCCCCCTTCCTCTTGAAGAATAGGGCTTCTGTGTTCCCATCAATGAAAAGTTGCACAACAGTAACAACTGGGATGCAAGGCAGCAGCAGGATGGACACAACACTGTGTGATAAGTACCAGCCAAAGATGCTTTTATACTGTTCAAATTCCACTTTTATAGCCTCATGTGATAAAATCAATACACCCCAAAGTAATCCTCTGTCTGATCTAAGTCATGTGGTTAAGTTACTTCAACTCATCTTCTATTAGGTGAAATGCCAATTCCATTGGTAGTCAAGCCAGAAATTTCTTCCCCTCTTTTCCTCCCATCAGTCCACCATGTGGCCCCCAAACCAGCTGCAGCTCTTCAAAACTGGATTTGAGAATGCCCAGGGAACTGCAGTGTAGAGCAGAATCACCCAGTCCTAGTTCTGCTAGATGCCATTGTTGCCGCATCAGAACACCAATATTTGGTACTACTTATTTTTTGCCACTTCCCAGAACATAAGAGTCAGAAAAAAAGAAGTATGCATAGTCTGCTCCCTGCTTTGAACATGCTAATTTTGCCTTTGATTCCATCCACCACAGAGTGGGAGGGGAAGATAACAAAGAACATTTTAGGCCTTGTACACACTGACTATCCATTAAGACCGACATGTGGCATTGAGGTGTAACATCCTCACAACACATGCCCAACTCTGCCCCCTAGTGTGCCCTGATGACACACACTGCTCCACATGGCACTATTCCAGAGCTGCGTCCATATGACACAATGCCACAGGAGCACTCTATAGCCATGGCAACATGGCTGTGGCACCCTTTCAAGGACGGAAAAAAGTGACACTTTTTGTGGTTCCTTTTTGCACCTTCAAAAAGCCAGATTCGTGCCGTGACATGAGGTTGCCGTGGCCTAGATTCGGCTAGGAAAGGGGCAGCATCCCTCTCCTTTTAGGGGCTGTATGTACAGCCCCTTAGTTTGTTTCCAATACTTAATGAATGCACATCTGTGGATAGGGTACAACATTAGAACATTTTCTAATCCCTATTGAATACACATGTTCCCTCATTAAAAAGGCAATTCATCCATGGGACAGTTGGCAGCTGTGGGGAGAATTTAGATTTACAATCCCCTGCCTTAAGGGAGAAGTGATTGGTCAGGTTATTGATCTTAAAAGACCAGCTGGGTAACTTCCAGGTTTGATCCAACAACCATACAACAAAAGTATTACTAAACTCCCTGCTTGCTTATGTATGTGCCCAATCTCTCTTTGAACCCTGAGAAAATATATATTTCCAATGTTTTATGTTGAGGCTCCAAGCCAAATAAGCTATCACAATGAGCTAATAAGGTCAAATGGATCTATTAGTTGGCTGCATGCAGAGAGCATGACGACAATCCTCTCATCTTAATTATTGGTTTGAATTGCAACAAAAGGGCAGAGCTGACAAAGGGCGGGGGGGGGATAGTAGCAGCTAAGCAATTATTTTTGGAAACCACAAAGAAAATATTTCACTCATCTCTTGGAACCCACCTATGGGCTTTTAACATTTACATAGCAACAAAATAAGTAATGAATGGCATTAAGCCATCTCATTTGTAATAATTCATTCATTTGGGCAAGTAGCCAAGTGATCAATTCCATATGTCTACCCCATATTCTGCCACCTCCTTTCCTAGCACTGCTGCAGTATCTGTGTTTCATCTTAGCCCATCCAAGCTAGAACTGGCAGATACTTTTGAGCTGTCCTGTGTTTCCCTAGCCTAGACAACAATCAATCACTTATCACAGAGAAAGATCATCTTGTGATGGAAGCTTGGCTCATGTACTTTCTAGCATTTAAAAGGCCAGCAGAGCTACAAGACTAGAACATAGGGAAATGCTAGAGCAGTGATCCCCAAACTTTGGTTGTCCAGGTGTTTAGGGGTTCAGCTCCTAGAATCCCCAGCCCTCTTGGCCAATAGTCTGGCATTCTGGGGGCCTGAAGCCCAAAACAGCTGGAAGATCACAGTTTGGGAATCACTCTGCTAGAAACTAGGAGTGTGCATTTCTGTAAAATCCATTTCCAAGTGGACTGTCAGATTTGAACATTGTGAATCATTTTAAACCAGTTCCATGTGAATTTTTAGTTTACTATTTTTCAGACCTGAGACCTCAATATCCTAAAGGCACCAGATGCTCCCTGATTTGGAAGCTAAATGGGGTCAATTAGTACTTAGGTGGGAGACCACCAACAAATACTAGGTGATATAGGCTATATATCATAGGAAGAAATTGGCAAAACCACTCTCAAGTATTCCTTGCCTAAGAAAACCCTATGAAATTCATGGGGTCACCATAAACCAACAGGCAACCAGAAGACACATGCACACACAGACACACTTTCTAAACCTACATACCCGACTCTGCCTTTTGTGAGCATTTTATCCAACTAGGGACAATATTGTGGATATTTTACAAATACGTACATTTTCCCGCACACAATAAACTATTCCAAATGTGTGTATGTTTGTTAACTTTCCAATGTATATTGTGAGCTTTCTAACACACATACACATGCACACATTTTTGTGCCCAGTTTGAAATGGATAGCTCTTGAGTTATGCTCCAGGAAAGTTCAGATTTCTGGTCTATGTTTCTGCCAGCCACCAGGCCCCTACCCAACTCTGCAACAATGCACAGTCTGCACACCAATGCAATAGGTTATTCTTTCCATCTTGAACCAGAAAAGCAAGGATTTATTTATTTATTTATTTATTTATTTATTTATTTATTGCTACAGTGTTAAGACTTGGAGTGTGGCTTGGATTCATTTTCCTGCCATTTCAGCCATGTGTACTGTCTGCACAGGCTGGTTACAAAATGAGGTGGGGCCATTTATTTCACTTATAAAATGGACCTACTGTAGCTGGGACTAGCAACTGGATTTAGACCAGTGTTCCAATCACTTGCCTCTTGCCATTTACAGTTTTCAAAGTACAAACAAAACAAAATAGGGACTGCTGTGGATGTTACAGTATCCTAAAATGACTGCATTGCAAGATTGCATCTGTATGCTTTCTGTAGCAGCACATGAATCTAAAAGACAGAAAATGATCTATTTATTTCTTGAGGACTGAGATCCCAAAGTAGCAATGGGAGAAATGACACCTACCAAATCAGTGGTTCCCAAACTTTTGTCCTCCAGATATTTTGGACTTCAGATCCCACAATTCCTGATCATTGGCCAAGCTGGCTGGGGTGTTTGGAACTGAGGTCCAAAACACCTGGAAGACCAAAGTTTGAGAATCACTGCTCCCAATGTTTTGGATTTCCACTCCCAAGAGCTCCACCCAACAGAGCCAACAATAAGAAGTTATGGGAGCTGAAGCTGAGGCAGCTATGGAGATGGGATAACAACTAGTCAAGAGAGAGATATGTCTTGTAGCTCACATAGCACCATACTATTTACTGCACTGGCAAAAGGAGGTAGATGCAATGGCAGGAAAGAATTGGAAGATGGGATGGGAAAATCTTCATTATTTGGAAAGCCCAAAATTGGTATACTCATAATGGCCTTGCTGCTGCTATTAATGTAAAGCATTCCCTTTAGTAATAATTAGAGATGTCATGAATATCTGATTTTCTGCTCCAGATGTAAATATACATATTTCTGTTGAAGAATAATGTCCCACACAAGCAACGGGCATAAGAATATTGTAAAACAGACTCTGAAAAAAAAAAGTGGAGACTAGGTGGAGAAGCTGTTGTACAGTTAAGCCAACAGAGCATGTTGTTTGTTCATTCCAAGCATTTATATCCACCTCTTTATCTCAGATATTCGGCAACTAAAACAAATACATTCATTATCAAATCCAGTCTAAGAACAAAGCAATGCACATAATAAAAAATAAGTATTAAAGGGGACAGAAAAACATAAGGAGAAGGACAAAGCACCAAATCTCAAGTTCCCATTTAAAGAACAGCATTATAAATGCCAAATAAAATTAATGTGCAACAGTGATTCAGAGTCACATTGTACTAAAATCCATACTGAATGATCACTTGTTTTGATGTGAATGCAAAGGGTGTATATGAATTACTCCTCCACCTCAACAATATTTTTTGGACTGTGCTTACTTCACTTGCTGTTGCTGCAGAACCAATTTTACCCCAACTTTCCTCTACATTATTCTATCCTACCTTATTCTAGCAGTGAGAAAGCATGTAGTGAATGTAATGCTATCACAGTTCCAAGCAATCAATCTTGTTTGGCCACTTGAGATTTGACAATCTCTCTCATAGAAAGGGAAGGAAGCAAAGTTGACTGAGAGTGAGGACACTGCTTTGATCTTATTGCAAATGGATGAACACATGGTGGCATCATGTTAGTGGCTATGCAGACATAAGTGTATCTTTTACTTAGATGTGTCTTTCTTTGGTGTTGCAGAGATGGAAATTCTATTTTTCCCATCATAATGCCCTCCATCTAAATGACCTGGATTTACCATAGAGCTACTAGAGCCCCATCATGGTCATTCATTGTGGAATGGAGAGTGCAGACGATCACAGAAACATCTGGCTAGGTCCTCATAGTCAGATGTCAAACGATTACATCACCCAGGAGACCTCTGGAAGATCCCGGAAGAACTCAGTGATATAATCATTTTTTTGTCTGGTTAAATATCCATAGCCAGTTCTTCCAAATCCCATCTCCTGCTCTCCACCAGGAATGGAATGGCCCTGGGAGGTGCAGTGGTAAGTCACAGGTGTGAATGGCCAGCTATAACATAGTACCACAAGCGGAACTACTATGCTGCACAAAGAGCCATACAGGATTTCTACCTTAATCTGTTTTGGAAGAAAAAATCCACAACTTGTGAAACACGTGCCAAACAGACAAAGGTTTATGAATTTTATACAGGCACAGGTGTAGGCAGATAGAATTACTGAAATGTTCATCAAAATGCAGACACGTGCATACACATAGGCATGAACACTCAAACCTTTCTCAGTTCTCTTTATACTGCTTCTTGGAAAAATATATATTAAGCTATAACCTCAGAATCATTTCAGAAAATAGAAAATATAGGACCAAATGGTTAGATCCTCCCTCCTCCCACTAAGGTTCTCTCTATATTACCCATGTGTAAGATAACCAATAAATTCAGGATTGGTATTGTAAAATATGCTTGCAAGATCTTCCTTCATGTATGGTCAAAGCAAAAAAACAACAATGATTCTTGGTGTTTTCACAGGATATTTTAAAAGTCAAACTATACAAACTTAGGGTTCAGCATGGTAAGTTTTAACTGACTTGCATGGGTGCAAAGATTTCACAGGGCCTGCATGCTAATCAGATTCACTAAGATCCTTCTTAACATCTGAAGAAAAAGCTCTGCTTTGATCTAACAGCTTGGCTTTCTTTTCACCAGGTATAATTTGTATCTCTTTGCATGTGCAACAGCCATCTTGAAATGAGTTTGCTTTGATTTGGTTCTTAGACAGACCCAACTGCTGCAGCTTTATGTAGCAAACCTCTGTGAAAGTGAAAATTGACCAGAATAAAGCTACAACTGGGAGATTAAAACATGCAAAGATCTCCTTCTCTCTTTCTTACACACACACACACTCTCACCCACACATACACACCATGGCTGGTTCAATGAGGAGTGATACAATGGTCTGCATACTACTTTAATATGCGGGCATGCCAAACATGGCTTTCACCTTACACTGAAAGCTGTGCACTGGGATTTCTCCTAAAGAAATATGATGTGAAACAGGAAGCTTCCTTGTCACAAAACAGATCACTGGTCCATCTAACACAGTACAGTCCACATTGGGGTCAAAACATACTGCAGAAATAATCCAGTTGGATTATTTGGATTATAATGAGATGGCTTTAACTTCCCTGGCTCAGTGCTAGGGAATCCTGGGAATTGTAATTTGTTGTGGCTCCAGAGGTCTCTGACAGAGAAGGCTAAATGAATCACAAAACTGCAGTTCCTGTCATGCTCATTGCGGCTGAGGATTCAGAGGATGAGGGGCTGAGCTCAAGTCCCACTTTGAGACTGAGACTGAAGCTGAGCCAGGCCCTAACTATGCCCTGCCAGCTCAAGAAGAGTCTGTGGCCTCCAAGGAGACTCAAGCAGATTCTGTGCTCTCCCAGGAGGCTCAGCAACCAAGCCTCCCAGTAGCAGAGCTTTCAGGCATGGGAGAGGATGAATAGAACTTACCTACCTTCAATCAGCGAAGAGCTGAAAGGGTGTACCTCTGGCGTTTGAGGAAGATTTATGAAAAATGCCGAGCCATCAACAACAGCTGGTACTATAAACAAATACAGGATGCCAAGTCAGTTGTCAGAGATTATCTGAGTTTGCTGGTGAAAGCATGCTTGTCTCTGATTCTTTCTTTGTCTCCTTGACCTGAATCCTTGATGCTCAAACTGCTTCGGTGCAGCTATCAGCATTCTTAGCCACTTTCCCAGACACTTCCCAGAATTCACTAGCATTTAACCAAGACAGTTAAAATGGCCTCAAACTGGATTATGTCTGCAGTGTGTTTTGAACTTTAGAAGTTTATCACACGGGCCCTGGAATGGGTCCGTTGCGTCCTAAAACGGGTGCGCACAGGGGCGCGCACGGAACAGTAGGTGCTAAGAACCGCATTTTACTGCACAAGGGAATGCCGCCGCTGCCACTGGGTGTTCCAATCACGTCCTCCCTCCACTCCAGAGGGTGCAATTTCTGAGAACTGTTCTAAAGCGTTCTCAGAAATCTTGCCCTCTGGAACAGAGGGAGGACGCAATTGGAATGCCTGGCGGCAATGGCAGCAACATTCCCTTGTGCAGTAAAATGTGGTACTTAGCCCCATCCTGTTCCATGTGCGCCCCCGTTTCAGGGCCCATGCGATAAACTTCTTAGTCTCCCAACTTGATGTCCTCCAGATATTTTGGGCTTCAGTCCTATCAGCCCATCAGACCAAGTATATTCAGAGCTGCAATCCAAAACATTAGAAAGCTTGACAGATGGCTTTAATTTTTAAGATGCCTCTATAGAAATGATGAAGTCTGAGACCATTTCAAGTGTTCTAGCTCCAAGAAGTTGCAGTTCAACAAGAGGGAGGTGTTGTAGAAGATGGAGCCAGCTTATTGTGTTCCACTCCATAGATTAGAACACAAGCCGATGGATTCAATATAGAAGAAAAGAAATTCCACCTCAACATTAGGAAGATTCTTTCCCCCCCCCCTCCCCCCGAAGTAAGACTCTCCATCTTTGGAAGTCTTTATACAGAGGTTGTATACACATGGGATCTTTCAAGCAAGCTTTAGTTGTGCAGCAGAGAGATTGAAACAGATAGTCCCTTCCAACTTTTAAAAAGGAGAGGAAGAAAAAGAATATCTGGAATGGTTTATATTCTTACCACATGTTCATTATCCACCTCTTGTTTTATTCAGTATCAATCTTACATATGTTCATGTATGTACATATGTATATTTACATTGCAACTTGTGCTCTAGACTGGAGCATTGTATTTTTAGAAAATGGAGACAACTATGAGAGGGGTGAAATTGCCCCCCTCAGGAATCCCAGGATCCAAACTGAAGCTTCTCACAGCTTCATAGCAAAGTTAGCACTGGTTACATCCTGATGCACATCATTCTTCAGCCACTACTGCAGTGAATTAGACTTTCAGTACAAGTAAATTTCACAGTCCAGAAAGTGGCAGGAGCATATGAGAAAAATTATGAGATCTGGTGCAAGGCTAGAGAGTAACAAAGCTGCATGCTCTTCAGATGCTCACATATGTTAAGAGAAATTGTATTCTAATTTTAGATCTTGTGAGTAGTGTACTGGGCTACTGGAGCATGATAATTATTCCCAGAGGTACACATGCCATAGTATGGAAATTCCCAGAAACTGTATCAAGGCGTCCATCCAAATAATGCTTAGAAAAGGGGGAGGGAATTATCTTGCCACAGTACTTAAAAAGCAGAAGGTGTGAAGAAAAAGCTCTCCTAATGTTTATGTATTGCAGTTACATAAGGTTGCTTGCTATTTATCACTGAGGCAAATTATGGCTAGTCCAACTATTCATTTCACTGAACAATAAAAGAATGCAGCTGTGACTATCATGGCTTCTGTACAACATCTATATTTTTAGGAGTCTTTATTCCTGTAAACATCAAGGGATTCAGTAACAGTGAAACAGTAAATATAAACGGATTTTTCCTTATCTGGCAATACCATGTCAAACTGATGGAATGAGACATTATAGTAAAAAGTAAAAACTATGCTTCCTGTGGATGCCATGTACCCTTGTCTATTACCTGGCTCACACCCAACACTCTACCAAATGTGCTGCTCTATCACTAAGGCTTGCTGATAGAAAAAAGTTTGCATATTAAAACAAGCCTGTGTAGAACACATGCTGTACTTTTTTTTCTGAGCTAAATTACAAACCTGGAATACACTTTGGCTTTAAAACAAGGCCCACACTCTTCTGGTATTCATCTTTAAAGCAAGATTGAAACACCACCCTGGCCTTGACACATGAGTTTTGGTGGTACAATAGTACATCTGTTGGGGGTCCTGGGGGCCAGCTCCTGGTAGTATAAAAGGACAATGCAGATCGTCCATTAGACGTTGAATGCACCTAGGATTGCCAGATCAGGAACAGGGCCTCTGAAACATTAAGGCTTAAGAGATCTTTAAGCAGGATGAAATGCCATTAAGCTACCAAACTGGACAAAAGTATGGCCCTCTCTCATCTTCCAAACCTAACTTTCAGCCTCGGCCATCCCTTCCTAAAACAACTATTACCTCACCAGAACAGATTGGAGGGGATGATGTGTGGAGATTCCAACAGTACAAACAGACCTGGGCACCCCTTTGTGCTCCCTCCTCCTTTTCTCCTCTGGCAAGGCAATGGCTGTATTGAGAGGGAATCACTATGTGAAAACTGGGGATCTAAATGTGAGAAAACACAGGCGGGATACAAACCACCCAAAAAGGGTGGTCTCCCGCCGCCCTGGTTTGCTCCGTGAGGGAGCCGCAGTGGATAAACCACACAGCTCCATCGCGGAACAAAAAGAACCTGCAAAAAGAGGGTTCTTCTTGTGGTGCCTTTGTGATGCTGCAATGCGCCAATGGTGCACTTGTGGCATCACAAAGGCGCCGGGACGTGCAAATGCTAAGCATCCATCATGTCAAAATGGTGGCACCCATGTGTACATGGCGCTGCCATTTTGACACCCCCGTCACGTGCTAGGGGTGAGGCCAATATGGGCGGTGTGTCCTCGGCCAGCCCCTAGCACGTGACGGGAGCGGCGCGAAGGCTCGTGTAAATCGGGCCACAGATACCTTTGTTTAGTGCAGTGATTCCCAAACTTTGGTCCTCTGGGTGTTTTGGAATTCAGCTCCCAGAACCCCTAACTGACTTGGCCAAGAGTCAGGAATTCTGGCTAAAACATCTGAAGGATCAAAGTTTGGGAATCACTTATCTAGTCTGACAGAGCTTTATAGTATCTTTTCCTGTGAAAAGATTTATTAAGCATGAGCTTACAGTAGTCCTGTACCACATCCAATTTGGAAGTCCTTATGGCCCTGTACTACAACAGTGGTGGGCATAGGACTCCATGCAATATCGCACAACTTCTTCTGCTACAGAATTGGTTAACATGCATTTTGTTTTATTATTGCTGTTACTATTTTGAGGGAGATAGCCTGTTATTCTGGTACAGCAAAAACGCTGGGCACTTTTACATGACACAGTTATACCATCATAGCCCACTTTACTTGCTCTGGAATCATGGATAAGAAAGGAGACTGCAGTCAAGAAATCAGAAGAAGGCTAGGAATGGTAAGGACAGCTATGACAGAACTAGACAAGATCCTAAAGTGCCTAGATATGACACTGAATACCAAAGTTAGGATTGTCCAAGCCATAGTCTTCTCAGTCACCATATGAGAGTTGAACAATGAAGAAGGCAGATAGAAAGATGTAGTGCTGGAGAATAATGCTGAGGATAAAGGGGATGGCCAAAATGATAAATAAATGTGTCCTAGAACAAATCAAGCCCAAACTCTCCCTGGAAGCCAAAATAACTAAATTGAGGATGTCATACTTTGTCCACTTCATGAGAAGGAAGGACAGATTAGAAAAGAGAATAATGCTAGGAAAGGTAGAAGGCAGTAGAAAGAGACAAAGTGCATGCCTGATGCCTAATCTCAGTCAGAAAAGTCATAAGCCTGAACCTTCAGGAGCTGAGCAGAATGACTGAGGATAGGGTGACATGGAGATGTCTCCTCCAAAAGGTCACCATGAGTCCAGCTCAGCTTAAACACAGTTAACAACAGTTCTCTACCAGAGCCAGGGAGTTATAGAGCCTTACCAAAATACAAACCTCAGGATTCCATTAAATGTTGTCATGGCAGGTAAAGTAGAATCATAGAGCTGTAATTGTATGGTATGAAGGGTCGCACAGTCTTGTTGCACCTTAAATAACAATATATTTTGTTTGTTATATGCTTTTGTAGATTCCAGTTCACAACATAAATGCATAACAAAACTTGAAAATCTATGTGTGGACAATTGAACCAAAGAGATAGGAAGTGCCCTTTGGTATGTTACCAAGTCACATATCCAATTGTAGTAGTAGTAATAGTATTAGTATATCTAATTGCTAATCTCAAGTAAAGTACAGCATTGAATCAATGAGATTAATGTTGAGCAATTAATTCCATGTGCCTACTCTAATTGTAACTATCAGTTGAATTTGCTTCTTGCTGGATGGGACAGTCGAAGAACTGGGGCTTGGGTACATAGCAGATACAGTACATGGAATTCTATATTTTCTTCTACTGAAGAAAAATTTATGACCTCTAATGCCCCTTAGTTTTTCACACACACACACACAATCTTTTGTAGACAATGCTACTTTAGAGCTATTTGGTTGGCAGCAGGCTTTGAAAACTAGGCAGAAATCCAATCCAATAAAGGAAAAATGAGTGGAATCAGCATTCAGAGACTTGACACAAGAATAGGAGCTGACTGAAGTTATTCACAGCTTCCACTGTTGTCACGTACTCTGGAATATAATGTGTACTGACTGTAGGCCTACGTTTCTGCTCTCAGAGACCTGTCTAGTAGCAAAGGTGCAGAAGAAAGTGGCAGAAAACCGAATCATAGAATTTGGTGATGTGGAATGGCTACCACATAGCTGATCACAAGAAGAGAAAAAGAAGTTGTCACAGACAACACTCACAGGGCAAACCTGAAAAACTCAACATGATCTCACTCCATGTTGAATGCTGTCCCAACTATGTAGTGTATACCCTACCTTGTGCTTGAGAAATTCTCACCATGAAGTGGTTTGTACAATCCAGGGCAGAAAACATTTGGAAAGGTTTATTAAGCTCTTGGCGGGCTACCATATATAGCTGATGGACTAGTTCTGCTTGGTAAAGCACATATTACACAATGTTACTATCTGAAAGCGCAAAATGATGCATTAAACTTGTTGAAGCTGACCAGGGCCTGACTGGGAAGTGACTGGGTAACTGACTGGGAACCTCATGTATACTACTTTCAATTCTATTGTGAAATAAAAGTAGAATGTATATTTTAAAATGTATCTAAGTACTTGCTTCTTAATATGTAAAAACCCAACTAAGGGGCGAAACAGACCACCCAAAAGAAGCGGTTTCTGGCTGCCCCTTTGAGCAACAGAACAGGGCCATGGCAACCGCATGCTGCAGTGTACAAGCTGCACCCATTCCTTGAGACGTTAGATTTGGCTACAGTGACACATGCTTTGGTTGCATTCTGTTTGGACTACTGTAATGCACTCTACATGGGGCTGCCTTTGGAAACTGTTCAGAAACTTCAGTGGGTCCAAAATGCCATAGCTAAAACGCTGACCGGACCAAGTTACAGGGAGAGTATAACTCCTGTATTGAAACAGCTTCACTGGCTACCGGTTCATTTCCAAGCACAATTCAAAGTGCTGGTCATGATCTAAAAAGCCCTATATAGCTTGGGTCCAGACTATTTCAGACACCTTATATCCCCATACAAATCTACTACAGTGGTACCTCGGGATACGAAATACCCAGGTTACGAATTTTTCAGGATACGAAAAAATCCCATAGGGATTTATTGTTTCGGGTTACGAAAGTTTTTTCGGGTTACGAAAAAACTCCGGCGCTATTTTAAATGGAGCCGCGGCAGAGCCGCGGCTTTTTTCCCCATTAGCGCCTATGGGTTTTCGGCTTACGAAGGCTTTTCGGGTTACGAAAGCGGCCGCGGAACGAATTATTTTCGTAACCCGAGGCACCACTGTAGAGCCCTAAGATCTTCAGGAGAAGGCTTTCTCTCAGTCCCACCACCATCATCCCATGCTTGCTTAGTGAGGGCACAAGAGAGAGCCTTCTCGATGGTTGCTTCCACCCATTTTTACTCCAGCAAGCTTTTTAAAACCATGCAGGCCTGGTTTTATTATTGGGGGGGGGGGTTAATTATTTTTAACCCTGTATGTTTTACATTTTGTGAGTTGTATTTTTAAAAATGTTTTACTACTTTAATTGGACTGTTTTAATTGTTTCTTAAAGTGGTGTGTGTGTGTGTGTGTGCGCTAAAATGATACCCAGACTGTTGGGGGCAAATTAGCTTACTTGCTAATTAGCTTACTTGCTGTTCACCGCTATGATCTTTGGAATAGCGGTATATAAATAAAACATATTATTATTATTATTGTGTGTGTGTGTGTGTGTGTATGTGTGTGTGTACACTTGGGTGAAAGGCAGGAAATAAATAAATAAATAAATAAATGGCGTAATGAATTCAAACTGCAGGAAAAGAAATTCCACCTGAACATTAGGAAAACCTTCCTGACAGTAATTGCTGTTTGACAGTAAACATTCTGCCTCAGAGTGTGGTGGAGTCTCCTTCTTTGAAGGTTGTTAGACAGAGGCTGGATGGCCATCTGTTGGGAATGCTTTCATTGTGTATTCCTGCATGGCAGGACATTTGATTGAAGCTCTCTTGTGGTCTCTTCCAACTCTATGATTCTGTGATTCTATATTGCCCCAAGGAGCAGCAGCATGCTTATTGGAAGAGTCATGATTCAGCGACCCCAAATCCAAACATTAGTGGAATCCTTAATAATGTCTTTAATATCCGATCCATAAGGAGAGGCGGGATATAAATAAATTTTTGGTGGTGGTGGTGGTGTCTGTGGCCATCCCTTATTTGAGCTTCCAAGGGCCATCATCCCCAGTAAGGAAAACCAATCAGAATTAAGGGAACTGTATTCCCAAAGTATCTAAGCCATAGTTGCTAGCTCTGATCCATCCACAGTCCACAATCTGAGAAGGACAGCATCAGTAGCCCCTATCCAAGCAATGTCTGTGCTCCTTCCTGTAGTAGTGAAACAAGGCACCCTCCTGTTACCCAATGGGATAGCTCTCCCTTACCCATAGTTGATCTTTGATATCAATATTAAAAGAGATACTTGGTTATGTAGCCACCAAAGGGTCCCCAATGCGAGGAAAACAGCCTGCCCAAATAAGATCTGGCAGACTTGGTATGGAAGCGCTAGCGCATGTAAACAAGATAGGTCCTTTGAGACGGGAATGTGCATAATTCCTTCACACAGGAGTGTGATGGTGGGCAATACACCAGAAACTTGCCAAAGGGTTGTTAAGCAAAAGGATCTCTCCTTGAAGGTGACACCTATTTGTGTGAGACATCCAAATTGATTGCCCAGCCATTTCCAAAAACCTCTGGCCATTCTTCCTCCCAGAAAAACCCGTTCAAACGCCTGAAAAAGTGGCTTGGGACATATTTTTTCCTATAAATATGCCCAGTTGGAGCAGTCCCAATTCAGTCTCAGTTGAGTTCAGACAGACACTCTGTCCATTTCTCCCTTGTCTCCTCAGCACATACAGACTCACTTAGGTCCCCATTGCATGCTAAACCAGACTCCACTGCACCCTTGATCAGAGCTCCATGACTGAATCAGCTAAAACAGTAATGTCCAAACTCTGGCCCTCCAGGTATTTTGGACTTCATCTCCCAGAAGCCCTAGCCACTTTGGCCAATAGTCTGGGATTTTGGGAGCTGAAGTTCAAAACACTTGGAGGGCCAGAGTTTGGACATCACTCTGCTAAAGTATCACCCTCTAACAAACCCTCTGAAATTGTTATCAGCTACCACCTTTCCATCATTAATTCTTGTATGTGTGTGTCTGAGTGAGTGTCTTGTATGCATATTGATTTCCCATTGCTATTATAAATAAAACTAAACTGATCTGGAATCTGTCATTTGGAGTTCTTGGTTTGGAACCATTATACATAAGCTAGAATCCTGGTTTTTAAGAGTTACCCAATGTCCTCTCATTGCTTCCTGTGGAGCTAAATTAATTCCATTGAATACAATTGTGATGCCCTCCCAGGACCCCAGCATTTTGGCTAACACTCCCCAACCAGACAATGGTGAGGGGTGTGTTTTGGGGTAAATCTCACAGTTTACTATGGAATCTGTAGGATCATCTGGACCTCACATTATATGGAAGCCACAGTAGATCAAACTATCACAGGAATAAAAACTTTGCACAAAGTTTTTTTTAGGATAAACCATTTGGCTACCAAATGCTGCTTGTGTTTCATTATGAACCCTTTCACCTTTTCCAGCCTTCACAGATTTCTTAACATAGCTGCTGACACATGCCACCTCCTGTCATTAGCAGACAAATCATACCTGTCTACTTAAGAGTTAGCCCCATTGATTTCCATGGAAGTTTAGTCCCAGATGTGTGCACAGGAAAGCAGCCTAAGTTAATTAGAAATTAAAAACCAACTGCATAAGAAAAGGGGAAGTAGAAGACTTCTTTCTTTCTTTTTTTAGTGTAAGCAATATTCTAAAAGCAACAGTGTTGTTTCTACTGGTGGAAAGTAGGTTGATTGCTGAATGTTGTTAATAGAACTTTTTGATCTTGTACAGACTTCACAAGAATATCCAATTACTTGTGGCTGTTCAGAGAAATGCATGCTGCAATTTTAATTAGTAAGATGAATATACAACAGGAATGGTAATTTAAATTACAACCCCCCCCCCCCCCGGAAAAAAAAAACCTCTCCACAAATATTTCCTTATTAACTTTAAATCTCCTGCTAAGCTTTTCTTTTTCATGTTACTATTATTATTATTTTTACAGATCAAAAACACTGTGTTCATTTGCTCATTTTTCTATTAAAACTTAAGGGAAATTGGGATTTTTGTTGCCAAGTCATGTTTTAAATTTAGGTTTTGGCTTCTTTCTATTATGAGAAAGAGAGTGTGCATTTTACTTAACTAATACTTTTTCCCAAGGTAATTAAACATTTCATTAGGTAGTGAGCCAAAAAGGTTTCCTCCAGGGTGAACGCAAGATGGGAAAATAAAAAGGTTTAATTGTCCTCTATAGGGAAGAGAACTATTAATGAGTTGTGCTTTTTTAAAATCAGTTATCATGCAACATAGTGTATAACTAATGTTCATTCATGGTCCTAATAGATATTCAGGAATTAAGGAGCCTTCCCAGTACTATTGGACACATAGAACAATAAATTGGAAATATTCTAGATTATATCATTTCTCCAGTCTTTCACAGGTGAAAAATGGGACATCATCAGAGTGTGGTCAAAAGAGTGTCATTAGATAACCAGAGGGTGAAAGCTATTAATAAGGAATACAACATAAAACTACTATTTTAAGCAGAGAAGCCCTGGAATTTATGTACTTAGATTAGGAAAGCCTGAAAGAGGCATAGAGGCCCACATCAATAAATACACTATTTTGTGTGGATGTATCTGTCTATACAAAATGATTAACAATAAATATAAATATTATATAACACATAGTTGTACAATCAAAATGCCTTCTTTATTTCTTATCTGCCCTCGAGTCGACCCAACTCATGGCAATCCATCCTGTGGATTGTATGTTTGAATGTTGTAAACCACCCCGGTTGCATTGCGGAGAGGGTCGGGGCAAAAATAAATATTATTAGTAGTATTATAATTAGTATTAACATCTCCAAGGCCTCTGTTCTCCACTGCTTTGCTCATGTCCTGCAAATTCATGCTAGTGACCACTGTGATTGAGTCTATCCATCTAGTGTGCAGACTTCCTCTCTTTCTTCTGCCCAATACTTTTCTTAGGATTATTGTCCTTTCTAACGAGTCATGCCTTTTCATGATATGGCCAAAGTATGACAACCTCAGTTTGGTCAACTTGGCTTCTAGGAAGAGTTCAGGCTTGATCTGTTCAAAGACCCATTTGTTTGTCCTTTTGGCTGTCCATAGTATCTTCAGCATGTTTCTCCAGCACTACAGCTCAAATGCATTGCTTTTCTTCTTACCCATTTTCTTTCTTAACTGTCCAGCTCTTGCATCCATACATGATAATAGGGAATACGATGGATTGCATGATTCTAACTTTAATGTCCGGTTGTATATCTTTTCTCCTTCCAATCTTTTCTAGTTCTTTCATGGCTGTTCTCCCCATTCCTAGGTTTCTTCCGATTTTTTGATGACAGTCTCCTTTCTGATCAATGTTTGATCTCTCACCTGAGAAATTCTAGTCTAGTGCCTCATCAGATTCCAAAATTCCATTGGATGCAGGCATAGCAGTAAAACTGAGATCATAGTGTTATAACTATGTCATGTGAAAGGACTCATCTTCAAATATCTAAACAGACCTATCATATCAACTCTTAATCTTCTTTTTTCCAGGCTGAACATACCCAGCTCCCTCTGTCTCTCTTCATAAGGTGTGGTTTCCAGACCATTCACCATTTTGATCACCCTCTGCTAGACACGCTCCGGCTTGTCAATATCCTTTTTGAATTGTGATCACCAGAACTGGATACAGTATTCCAGGTGAGGTGATCATGATTATAATAAAGAAATACTTACGTTCCAGTGACCTTTTAGTGTATATCAGGTTAAAATCATATATGCATTTACTTATGAATAAGCCCCACTAAGATCATGAGTTTTCCAGTGTGTATGATTGAACTGTTAATATAAATGAACTATTGCAGTCAAATCTCTCTCAAAGTCAAACCACCAGTTTTCTATGGCATTATGGAGCCCTGGCACACACATGCACACACAAAGGATTAGTAAATCAAAAGGAAAGCATAATAAATAAAACCAGTAAAACTGAACCTTAAAATTTAAGGCTTAGGTAAATGTTTAAAAAAATTAGAAGGGAGGAGAAAAATATTTTCAAAACAGTAATGGTTTTCTGAAATATAGATATTATTTAAGAAAAAAATAGATATTGACGGAGCCTGAACTTTAGCCCTTTCATCGTAGGGCTACTATACCCCAGTTTGGCCACATGGTTTCTAGGCATACCACCCTGTGTCTGTTTGGACCATTAGCCATCATCCCAACCTTTACAATACCACGCTCAGACTATGGCCGAAAACAGACATCCCTAAAGGTTTGCTCACCGGATTAGGGCCATGGCAAACCACATGCCACAGCCCCAATCTGGCATTTTTCCAGCCCCACAATAAGTGGCAAAATGCTACTCCTTTTTGAGGTGGGAAAGAGTTGCCCTTTCCTCCTCTCCCACCATGGCTTTTCTGCATTTCTTTGCCGCAGCATGTGTACATGCTACACCACAAAAACACCATGATGCCAGCTGTCATCTGGTCAGGTGAGCGGCTTGATGCCACTTTGAGGGCAATGTTGGGGTAGTCAGCAGGTGGTCACCATGCTCCCATTCCACCCAAACACCGGCTCTTATTGCAGGTCTGACTTGCTCCTTAGTACTGGATTATTTGCTCCTTTCTGGTTCTCAGGCCCTGTTCTAGGTCCTGATTCAAGTCGATGTTACATGAGCTTCCCACTCCTTTGGTTTGACAATCCTGTGCTCCAATGTGTTCTTAAAACCATGCTTACAATAATATTAAAAACAGATCTGGGAAAAGCTGGAGGTTTCTGTTAAAAGTCAAGCTCAGAAAACCTTCTTTCCAGCCAAATAAAAGATTTTTCTTTTGTTAGAACTTCTGGGTTTTCAAAATTTGAATGACAAACTCTGAGCAATTGTGGACACATCATCAGGCATTACCCCCTATGACTTCACCACTGTCCCTGAAGTTCCACAGCCTGTGTTGCTCCTGACTTGGCAACCCTTGCAGTGTGCAGAATTTTGCCACATAACCAAGCTGTAGTTAAGGAAGCAGGAGGCCTTACTAATTTCTTCCAGACCATGTTTATAAGTGGCTCTATACCACCAATGTAAATTGTTATCTGTATTTGACTCAGGAATTTGTATTTTCCAGCTTTTACAAAGAATGGCTATAAAATGGCATTACCTTGTTGACTCTTCTTTTATAAATAAATAATAAATAAAACTTTAATTTATATCCCACTTTTTGTTTCCACAATCAAAGCGGCGTACAACCTTTAAAAAATACAATATGTACAATTCCCCCACCTTAAAAAGGATTAAACAATTACATCCATTAGAATTACAGACAATAAAAATCTAAAAACAATACTACAATAATAAAATAATGGTGGGCAGAGTCTTCACTTGTATATGACTGTGGGGGGAGCGTTACATGGCCAGGATCTATTCCAAGAAGACCTGCCAGAAGAGATCCGTCTTGACAGCTTTCTTGAAGCTCTCAAGGTTGGCAGTTTGATGGATCTCGTCTGGCAGGCCATTCCATAAAGTGGAAGCGATCACGGAAAAAGTCCTCTGGGAGGTCGCCGTCAATCTGGTCTTTGTGGACTGCAACAAATTCCTCCCAGAGGATCTGAGAGTACAAGACGGATTGTACGGAAGGAGGCGATCCCTTAAGTAGGTTGGGCCCAAGCCATGGAGGGCTTTAAAGGTAATGACCAACACCTTGTACTGTGCCCGGAAACGAATAGGCAGCCAGTGGAGTGATTTTAATATACGTGTAATATGGTCACTCCTAGTTATTCCTGTAATAAATCTGGCTGCCATATTCTGCACCAGTTGAAGTTTCGGGACTAGGCACAAGGGTAGCCCCATGTAGAGTGCATTGCAAAAATCAAGTCTTGAGGTTACCAGTGCATGTACTACCGTTTCAAGGTCACCCCGTTCCAAGAAAGGGCACAGCTGACATATCAGCCGGAGCTGATAACAGGAACTCTTGACCGTTGCATTCACCTGATTTCTCATCTGAAGCGACGAGTCAAGAAGCACCCCTAAGCTGCGAACACAGTCCTTTGAGGGGAGTGTGAACCCCTCTAGGACTGGAGGTTGCGGCCCAATACCTGGTTTGGGGGCCCCTACCGTAAGTACTTCTATTTTGTCTGGATTCAGCTTGAGCTAGTTTTCCTTCATCCAGTCCATTACTGCTGCAAGACATTGACTGAGGGGAGAAATGTCATCTGTTGTCATTGCTGATGACCGAGACATGGAGAAGTATATTTGGATGTCATCACCGTACTGATAACACCCCGCTCCATTCAAATGCATGATAAGCACTACTTTCTGAAAGTGAGAGGACAAATCCCCAAGTTTTACTGTTTAAAAATGATGATACATTCTTTATAGTTATATCTGTCGCTGTGTGCTTTCAAATAATTTTTAACTTATGGCAACCCTATCATGGTGTTTTCTTGGCAAGTTTCTCAGTTTCTCTTTTTTAAAAAAAAATAGAGGGCTGCACCTACTAACCAATGGAAAACCAGTCTGGAATATTCCTTCTTGTTATTAATGAAAATTTGTACTTACTGGTACATCATCCATTCAAAGAAAATAAAGAACAAAACAATTATAGCTTGTTAATAAAGGTGTTCCATTTGGTTCTTGTTTCAACAGCGTCTAACAGAAAGTTCATAAATACATATTCAACTTTGGTATGTGTGAACAAATCATCAAACATCCAAGAGTAGGAGATGCAGGAGAATTTACTTTAGTCTGCATTTTTATGTTAGTCAATTTATATTTCCTGGACTCATTTTGTTTGGTTTTTGCTGTTGCTGTTTTTATATGTGACTCAAGGTAGTTTACAATCACATAGCACCAAATGAAATTAACACATAAAACAAACAAAATCATATGAAAATTAATAGACAATTTTAAAACACACCAAGACAAGAAAAATACAGCACTCCTCTAGTTAATATGCAAATCAAAACACAGATATCCTTTGGATTATGCACTTGCATTTTGTGATGCAGTTATCAGTTCAAAAAATGTGTGCAAAACTGTGTATAATTTTTAAAGAATAGGTAGGTTTGGGTAAAAAAATGTAGGAAAAATGAATTGGATTTTTCTTATTTATTTATTTACTTATTTATTTTATGTTTTGCCTTTCTCCAATGGGACTTGACTCTTGAGAGTTTAAAAAGTTACACACTAATGTGGAAGTTGAATACAATGGACATATAGCTGAACACTTGCAAAGCTGACACAGACAGAATATAGCCTGACTTGCATATTCATCTTACAAGAACCACAGACAGAGTATTGAGAAACAATGCTTTTAAACAGACTGTTCAGACATTCAGGTGCAAGAGATCATGTGCTGAATGATCAACGCTTGTGACTTGAATGTATGAAACCAGAGTAGAAAGAACAATATCAAGGCTTTCATGTATCTTCAGCATTGTCAAATTTCCATTTCAGCATATTTTTTTGTCCTGCTCAGTCTAAAAAGAGCATTTGCCTTCTGCTTTGGACAGCTTCTGGCAAAAACAAAATGGGGGGGGGGGGCTCTTGTATATCTAATTATAGGCACAATCTGGTGAATCCCAAAAGCTTTTCTGCCACCACTCAACCCCCTGAAATGAGGCTACAAACATGGGGGTTTTGCATCATTTAAATACACCTAGAGATGGGTGCATTTTTCTAAAAAGAAGTAGCACCACCAATTAAACATTAATTGCTGCACTAAAATATTGTGACTTTAACTGATATTATAGCTACTCTACAAATATTATAGTTCAATTACCACTCTGAATTATGGCTTTTTTTAATTGTGACTTTAAAATGTATGACAGTTTCTTTTTCAGATCTGATCAGAGTGAGCACCTGCCATGCCTCTGGGGTTTCACCCTGTTAACATTTTGAATTCTTTTCCGCTCCCACCCCCAGCTTCTAAAAATGTCCCTCAAAACTGCACATTTTGCTGAGCTTTCTCTCACTCTTGTTCTCACTTTCTCCCTGCCTCTCCCTCCCACCCCATAAAGTTAGAGGGAAAATAACTAAAGAGGAAGGCGCATAGAGAGATAAAGAGCACAAATGGTGTAAGTAGAGAACGTCCCATTCTATCAGTTTCATTGTGACTAGGCATGAATGATAATTTTGTTTCGGTTCATGAGAATTTACTGAAGTCTGCACATGTTCACATTTAGGATGAAAATAACTTGAGATTAATATTTTTTAAAATAACATTACCTGAAACTGAAACCAACTGATTCACCCACCTACATCCAAGGCTTTGGTGCTTAAATACTGAGTCTTGAGTTTGAATCCCTGTGTGTGTTCATTCTGAGATTAGCAATTACAAATCCCCCCCCCCTTTGCCCTTAAATTATCTTCATATTTAACACTAACATTATACTTATGAGGCAGGGAAATTCACCATAGTCCTCCTAGTGCTGGGAATAGCTATAACCATTGGATTTCATCAGTGGAAATGCATGAGAACTTGGTTTCAGTTGGTTCTTGAAGAATTTACCAAAATTACAAATTGAATTTTCAGGATGGAAAGGACTTGATGTTTGTGAAATTCAAATGTATGAGAAAGTGAAGTGTTTGAGGCATCATTGCTTTCTCCCTCTGTGATATCTCATCATGCTCCCACATCCATACATAAGTAGTTTATTTTTATTTACCAGCTTGCTGACCTTGAATCAGTAACATAACACATTCATAACAATTCTCAGAGGGGAACAGCATATGAATTGGGTAACAGGCTTGAGGTAGCTTTAGAAAGTTTGTTGATGTGCAGCAAGGACAGGATGCCAAGTAGCCTTGCCTCAAGTCCATTGCCTAATGCCATTGCTGTTTCCCTCTGAGAAGCACACTTCGGAGGCACGTCTTGCCTCCTGCTTCTAGGAAAAGCTTTAGAAGAAGTATCCAATGAGCAGTAGGGACATGCTGCTGAATATGCCTAAACTCCTGCCTTAAGACCAGATCACAGGATACAATTTTAAGAGGGGAAGCACAAACACATTAGACAGTGTGCCATGACTTTCTGAAACTCCCCCCACAGACCTCCCCCTCTGAAGATGCCAGCAGGCAAAACATCAGGAATAAATTCTTCTAGAATGCAGCCACATAGCCCAGATAACCCACAGAACCCCCCCCCCCCCGGGGTAAGGTTTTGATTTTTCTTCTTTGAGGTTTGCCATTTTTCTTTGGTTTCAGGTTTTCCTCTTTTAGCCTGGTTTTTAAGTTGTTTCTTTTCTTCTGATTTTGTGCGAGGTGCATCTGTTTTGTTCCGGGAGATAGTCATTCCTCTGTTTATTGTTTTTCTTGTTGTTGTTTTAAATGCTGTATCTTAATATATCTTCACCTGCTTTGGTCCTCCCCACCTGGACACAAAACAGAGGATAAAAATGTTAGATAGACAGATGATAGACAGATGATGGATAGATAGACTCCTAAGCATAGAATAATGGGTAAGGTGTTGGTGTCATGGTTCCTCAACACAAGGAAAAAGAGTTGCTTGCTTTGGCCAGACTGCACCCCAGAGTGATGCAGAGAAGCCAAATGAAAGGGTCGGGCAGATGCTTCTACCCCCGCAATGAACTGAGCAAAAGATTATGTCATTCCAACATGAGATGTGAGCTCATGAGAGAGGGAGCATCTCCTGGGAATCTTCTCCTCTCCTTGCAGCATAACAGATGGCTCTGGGACCTAATGATTAGCCAGAAGTGACTGTGGTGGATTAAATGGATGAGGGAGCCTTTTTGGTGATATGAAAAATGCATGCAATCATACACCAGCCCTTTTTCTGCCCGTCTGGTATCCATCCTTTTTTTCCCCTGATTATGGTATACAGAGAGAGAGAGAGAGAGAGCAATTCTTTCCTGCATACTGAACCCCTTTCACCAACAATATAGATACTTCTTTCTAGATGTGTAGAGAGAAAGTTGTTAGGATTCATCTGCATTATTCAGGGGGATGGGAAGGAGCTTCTTCTGTTTTCATTGATAATTCTTATAATTCATTCATGGCTGTACATGTCACTTTCATTACCCAGTCTCCAGGAAGAAAATATGAAATTCACAAAAGCTAACAGTCTCTGCACATACCTGATAAAGTTGCTCTCTCCCTTGTTTTTAACAGCTGCTCTGAAAGAAGAGGAGTCTGCTAGTATCACTGTTCTCATAAAGATGTTCCAGTGAGAGGGTAAAGCTCTCCTGCCAAACATCTCCTGGTTACATAGTTAATGAAGGAACGGAATATCCTTTCATCCAAGAATTGGCTGCCTTACAGTCATACTGCTCAAACTCATTGCTGGAGGAAAACAATGGGAAAGTGTGATAACTATGATAAATTAAAATATAAGTCACCTCCTTGGTCCTGTCACTCTCAAAGAAGGGGTTGCTGCTACACTAAAAAGGCCATATTTGACTCCTGGACCTGCAACAATGGCCGGTTACAGACCGGCACTTGGGACGTCCGCAGGACATCCCATTTTAAAAAAGGGACGTCTCTTCTAGATGCCCCTGGGTCTAATACAGACTCTGTCCGTACAATATGGCACTGGCCATTCCACACGGCCGGCGCCATCTTTACGTATGAGACGCATAGCGTCCGAACGTGTCGTGGCGCCTATGACGTCGCGAATGTGCCAGCGGCGCCTCGCGACGTCATAGAGGCACTGCAAGAAGGAGCTCCATTTTGGAGCTCCTTTTTTGCTCCACGCGGGAGCTGCGCGGTGTGGCTGCTGCGGCTCCCGCACGGAGCAAGCGGCGGCGACGGCGGCAGACCGCCTCAAAGCGGCGGTCTATAACCTGCCCCCGTTTGAACAACAGAATAGAAAGTCGTTTCCAGATGATTTCAGGAGGATGGAGGGTCCCCTAGAATAGTGTTAGAAACAGAATTTGCACACACTCACACCAAAATATCTTTTAGCTAAAAATTATATTTATCAGCTGAATTATATTTTATGTGAACTCAGAGATCTGAGAGGCTGGCTAGATGTTAGGATAAAGCACTGCATGAGATTGCCCTGTGGATCACATATGTCCCGCATGCTACAGAAAGACCATACAGAGTATCCATGAAATGGAATCCAGGGGAAGGCCCCAAAGGGAGGGACATATGATTTTGAATGGCTCCCATTGAGTTCTATGGGAGAATATATATGGCTGCAGTCTGGAACAAAGTTAGGAATGGGCAAATTCTTTCCCTTGGATGACATACCAGGTTCATGCAACAGAAATATTACACTTTGGATATGTTATTCCAGATGCATTTCCTATAACTGAATGCTTCCCATTTTCTGCCATGGAGAATGTTTTTTTTTTATAGTGACAATGTAGTCATAGGAACAAAACATAATCCTACACCAAGAGAAATGTATAACCTGCATTTCTTGACAAAGAGCATACAACTATACAACCATATTGTTGTTGTAGAGCTACCACTGTTAAGACCAACACACTCATCTTAGCTGCAGATGTAGCAGAAATTCAATGGATCTATTGCAGTCATTTGTCTCTGATTAATGGAAGTACACTTCACAAGCTTTAATATTATCCTGAATTTGAGAACAGTGTATCTAAGCCACAATTCCCAGAGTCAGAGTTGGATACGATTGTTACCTTCAGCACATATAAAAGAGGTGGTTTCCTTGGCAACCATATTCAGTGCAAGAAAACATGGTTGACAGGTTAGCACACATATTGCTTCCTAAAAACTTAAAAGAGAGCAGATTTCCACAAGGCCCCAAATGCAATCATGATGACTTAACAGATGGAAATCCTTCAGCCGGTGGAGTGACTTCTTTTCTCTGTAGAAATGAAAGCAGACTGAGTATGCACACAGTTAATTTGGGGGGTGGGGGTGTGTTATTTTATGTTCTGTCAGTGCATCCCCTGTAGATGAACAAGAATATGGAAGTAAGCATGAGGTAGCTTAATAAATGCACAAATACATGCATGCACGAAAGCTTGTTATAAGATAAGGATGATGCCTTCCTGTAAAGCTTATTGCTCGCTCCTCTGAGCATCTTCCCAATAGAAACTAAACCAAGCCTTCATGTAAATTTCCTCTTAACACAAATCCAGGCTTCTTTTAATACGATGGGAAAGAGAACTACCCAAAGTACAGAATGAAGGACTTGTGTTTGAAGATGCAGAATAATCTTGCATCCATTTGGAAATTATATTTTTTCTGATCTCGCAGCCATATGCTTGTTCGTGTATTCCAATGACTTCTATTCTTTACATTACAGCAGGGGTGGCCCGTTGGCTCGCCTAATACCATTGGACTTCAACTCCCATCAGCCCAACTCAATGCGGCCAATTAATTGGTAGGAAATGGAATCTAACATCATATGAAAGCTATAGGTTCCCCATCTCTGTCTTACAGCGAGGGTCACTCCTACCATTAGGCACAGTGAAGTGCAAACGATCTCCGATGTAAGATTTGGGATTCATTCATACTTACGGTTTTGAACTGAATAGATCCAAATCACATGATTGATGCAATACCGAATCGAAGTTCACACTATATTTGCCATGATCAAAGCTGTCCATGGCAATTTTACCCTGTTGACATACACATTACCATTTGTGTCAATTTAAAATGGAGCCTCCATTTCTATCATTCTCAGTTTTGTTTGTTTGTTTTTAAATGTCAATCAAATGATGCACATCTACATCACACTGTTTGGGTGATGTTTTGCTGATCCAGTTAAATGTTAAATTGCATTCCCATGTTGTATAGTATAGAGAAATTGTAAACTGTGCAAACTGCAATAATGACTACTGCTGTGTAAAGTGATGGCATGTCCTGCACCACATCACAGGATGGCAGTGGCAAGCCCCTATGATGAAACTTTGCTGGAAAAAACCCTGTGATGGGTTTGCCTTGGGGGGAGTCACACTGTCTCAGCCTCAGAGGATGCCAATGATAAACCTTTAAAAAAAACCTCATCATAGAGAGGCTATAGGATCACCATAAGTCAGAAACAAATGCAAACAACTCACAAAGCAGTGGCAAAACTCCCCAACCTCCAGTGGCAACCACACAAAAGCAAAAGTGTGCATAAGCTGGAAAAAAATATTTTAAAAAAATCCACTGTCTCATCATGTTCCCAAGAGAAACCCCCTTCCCAATTTTTGAGTGCTCTGGGAATCAGCCATCAGCAATGCAGATGAAGTAAAGGGGACAAATTCACTGGCAGAAGAGAAAAAAGCCAGGCGGCGCTGTAAAAGGACTGCTCTCTGAGGCGTGGGAAATTTTAATCTGAGCACCTTCTAATGCTAACCTGAGGAAAATGGAGGCAGGGGAGGAGATACCAACTGCATTTATGGAACCAGCTTTTTCACCCCATAGTAGTGCTTTGCAGGAAAGACAAGACCTGTAGGATGGATACGTTCTACCCCTCAGCACATAAGTCCTTCCTCTTGAGTGCTCCAAATGGGATTGACATCATGTTCCCATTTGCTGCTGCTTCAAAAAAAACTTGTTCTTTTAAAAAGACGTGCTGGAACCCCAGCATCCAATAGAACTGGTTTAAGAGGGCTTTGTGCCGCTACCCCAAATCGTGCCGGGTGTAATAGGTCTGAAACCACCACCCCCCCTTAACCTGGTTTCCACACTGGGTTAAATCATAGAGAGAATAACCAGGAAAGGGCAATAAAAACCCAATTATTTTATTGTTATTATTATAATTTTACTGCCAAAGATATGGAGATGTGCTGGTGGGATTTTCTGCCTCATAAGCCAAACAAACTAGGCTTGCTTTATGTACTATATACACTTAGACCTTGGTTTAGACAAGGATGTCACTCTTTGTTGCTCTGCTGCATGAAACAAAATATCTTGGGCCAGTCCTACATGTTAATATACTATGGGGAGGGTTTTTTTCCACGGGGAAGCAAACAAAGGCATGAGTACTCATCTACAGTCTGAAACAGTTCAGAAAAAGCTTTAAAATTTGATCTTTCTGCATCCATAAATAAGACTGTCTTCACCTCCAGTTCTCTTGCATAACATACAAGGCAGGTTCCCTGATATTAATAAGGAAACTGTTATCTTCCATTCCACCTACCAGTTCTTCACAATAACAACTGAAGATGTTCATACCCATTGTCCCAATTTCCTCTTGTCAGATCATATATCAAGGGAGAATATTCTATTTAGGGTGTTGCATAAGTTCAGTCAATTGACCCACAGGGAGTAGCTGCAGTAAATAACAGACAAGCAGTCTACATGAACAAATTTCTGCTTACTAACTAAATACTGACAATGCTCAAAGGCTATCAGAATGGGAGAAATAAATCATTATTCACTTCACAATATATAAATCCTTATGTTCTCCTAAAAGCTGAAGACTAGCTAAAGATGCAAAATAATTTACAAAGCAAAGATTGTAAACTGAGCTGCAATAATAACAAGCGAGGATGGCCAGTTCAACATGCAGAGTCTCAAGAACAGCATTGGAATCATGACCAATAATGATGCTTTCAATTTTGAAAGAAGTGGTTGTAAGACCACTGCCAAAGAAATCCTGCTTTGGTCCAGGAGCATCATCACCCCGGTATCACCCTGCTGGGGGGGCGGCGGCAATATGGCTAATAGCACGAATCCAAAAGGGTGTGTTCAGCCCTCTCTTTTCCTGTGCCAGCCTCCTCATGAGGAGACCGGTGCTGCTGCAATGAAAGCAGGATGGGACTGCTCACCCTTTCTCATCCCACAGTGGGAGGAGGGCCCGATAGGGTGTTACCCTTCTTCTGGGTGTCACTTGGTGCAGGATGCACCCTCTGCATCCTCTAATGGCACCACTGCTTTGATCTTAGTGATTATGCTAATGTTTGGTTGTTTGCAAAAGTGCAACTTTTGGGCAAGATGCTAGAATGGATAGTTGCCAGTTTCAGATACTTCTGCATAACACTGATTAACTAATAAAATCCAAACAATGATACCTTTATTGGGCCAACCAAAAAGCACAATTACATGTTGTAAGCTTGCAAAGTCATACTGACTTGTTCATCAGGCAAATAGGAGAAAAAATTGAAGATGTTAGTCATAGGCCTGCATTTTCTGTTTCTGGTTTTAGCTCAGATGGTAACGGGGCTGTCTGCTGGCTGGCACCTTCTCCTTTGCCCATGAGGTCACTGAGAGATTCTCAAAGTCAAGGAGATTTAGTGATTATCTAGATATATTTCAGATTGGCATCAGCATTGGGCCTGGAACTGAACCTGCCTTGGTTTGCCTGTTGGATTATCAATAGAGAAAGGAGGATAATGGAAGTATTATCTTGATAATTCTTCTTGACATCTCGGCATTCTTCAGTACCATCAATCATGCTATCATTTCTGGCTTATCTGTCTCGTTTGGGTATCAGAGACTCTTCATTGAGATGTTACCACTCATACTTCAATAACATTTTCCCAAGATAGTCTTCCATGCTATTGCCAACCACATAAAACCACTGAATAATGGAAGTCACTTGGGTGCAGCTAAGATTGACTCTTTGTGGCTAAGCACAGATTTACACTGTAGAAATAATGTAGTTTGACACCACTTTACGTGCTTAGCTCCATTTTATGGAATTCTGGGATTCTTTATACTTTCACAAGGAAGATTTTCAGACCAGCACTTAAGTGCTGGTAAAACGCAGCTAAATCATTAGGGTGTGTGTGTGTGTGTGTGTGTGTGTGTGTGTGTGTGTGTGTGAAAGCCTGACATGCTTCCTAAACATCAGGGAATTGTCAGCTCCCTTCCAGTATCCCTGAATCATTCGGGGAAAGGCAAATTCTTATGAATTCAAAGTTTCCATTCACAGGAAATTGCCTCTCTCCAAACGATTCACACACACACACTTCCTAAATGATTTAGCTGCATTTTGCCAGCACTTACCCAACAGTAAGCACTGCTCTGAAAATTTTCAAGGTCTCTACCCAAGAAGGCTGGTGCCTCACAAAACTACAAATCCCAGGTTTCTGTGGAATAGAGACATGGCAGTTAAAATGGTGTCAAGCTGCATTATTTCTACAGTGTATATGTACCAGTGTAGGTGTCACAAATATCCTAGGGACTCCTACTTTATTGCTTTTTTAAAATTCCAGTAAGGCACTGAACAGATACATGGAGTCAATGATTAACTGGATGAGATCTAACAAGCTGATGCTCAATCCAGCAAAGATGATTCTGTAGACAAAAGAAGGATGTTCACACTTGTTCAGGATAGGGTTGCACTGGGCATTTTAAGGATTATGTTTTTCAGGTTTGAAATGTTAGATCTGTTAAATCTGGATTTAATTTGAGAAGTACATGCAGTGTTCCTGGCAAGAGGCAACTTCTATTAGCAAAACCTGATGTGAAAACGACAAACATAATTGCTCATGTCACTCTGCTTTGGTCAGGCCCTACCTGGAATACTGTGTCCAGTTCTGGGCACCACAATTCAAAAAGGACATTGAGAAACTGGAGCGTGTCCAAAGGAGGGTGACTAAAATGGTGAAAGGTCTGGAAACCATGTCCTATGAGGAACAACTTAGGGAGCTGGAGATGTTTAGCCTGGAGAAAAGAAGGTTAAGAGGTGATATGATAGCCCTATTTGAATATTTGAAGGGATATTATATTGAAGAGGGAGCAAGCGTATTTTCTGCTGCTCCAGAGAACAGAACCTGGAACAATGGATGCAAGCTGCAGGAAAAGAGATTCCACCTCAACATTTGGAGGAACTTCCTGACAGTAAGAGCTGTTCGACAGTGGAATAAACTCCCTTGGAGTGTAGTGGAGTCTCCTTCTTTGGAGGTCTTTAAGCAGAGACTGGATGACCATCTGTCGGGTATGCTTTGATTGAGATTTCCTGCATGGCTGGGGGTGGGACTGGATGGCCCTTAAGGTCTCTTCCAACTCTACGATTCTATGATTCTATGATTCTATGGACATGAGTTAGTGGAGAATGCAGCAGAAAGCATAATGATTGGTATAATCTTTTCAAAGCATCATGCCAGTGTTAAAACAACTCTACTGGGTCATGATGAGTACCTTGGCGTATTAGTAAATTGAGCCCCCACCCCTCAATCCTGTTTCTAGGGAGGTGTTTTTCTCTCACTGGGCTGACATCATTATGATTTGAGGCTCCTTTAAGAGATAGACTCCCTTCCTCCCCATTTATCACATTTAAATTCTGCTCAAATACTGAACGCCTTTTATCCCTCTATTAACACTGAGAATAAAATATAAGTATATTTAGTGTTAATTATTGATGTGTTATTATAATACTTTCAACAAAGTCTAGAAAAGGCTTTTTTTTTTGGACTAGAAATCCCAGCATCTCACAGCTAGCATGGCCAGGGCCGGGGATGCCAAATTTCTAGGATGAAATGGTAACTTTCCCAAGCTTGAATATTCAGTTATTAGATATGAAATATAGGACTTGAAAAGTGGGCTCAGATTTTGGGTGAGCCCTGAAAGGTTAATTGAACCGCTGCACACACACACACACAGTGATGCTACTGTTTCTCATGCAGAAAATGCTATTTTTCATGCAAAAATATTGCAAACTGCAAATAGTTTTTTTTTAATTGTACAGTTTTCAAAAATTTCTCAGAGTTAGAATCAAATTGCTAAAATTACATGTTATTTCCTTCAAGAGCAAAATCTGTGAAGAGTTACCCAGTACAGGTGCAGTCTTGACTGTGTTTTTCATCAGCTGTGACTGTAACAGAGCTTCAGTTTTGATTTTGTCAGAACTTTATTTTTGTACTGATGTTTCCCTCTCTCTCTCTCTCTCTCTCACACACACAGAGAGAGAGAGAGAGAGAGAGATAGAGTCCTGTTATCTGTGCTCAATGCCAGCTGAATATCTGTTAAATTTCTTATATATAATTTTAAGTTGCCCTTGTTTTATTTACAGTATCAGTTAATAATCCTGGCTATTAATTCTCAATCTACTTCAGTGGAAATGTAATGCAACATGCTAATATTTTTTTTTTGTCAAAGGGCCGAAGATAATTATTAGAGTGCCCCTGGTACATATGCACCATATTTCTCAGATGTCTGCCATACACTCATTTCGCCACCTGTTCTAGCCTCTATCGGATGCACAAATTAGATTGTCTCTGGAGAGTTTGTGCAGCTGATCAGTTCAGTCCTGCTACCAAGGCAACCATTTTTCTCTCTGTTAGATGACTTGGACACTGCTTTATAACTCAGGTTAGAACTGGATGAAACAAGGAGAGGAGGAGGAGGTCTTTGCAATGTTTAAACACTAGGTGATCTCTGTTTAATGAGAGTTTCCTTCATTTTTTCAGAAACATTTGCTCAAAGTGAAACAAGGAAAAAAGCACAAGAAATTATTCCAATTATAGAAGCTATACACAATAACATTAATGAAGGTTAGATTAAGCTTTAGAAATCTTTTTTTCCTATTCTCCTTTCCTAATGGTGAAGAAATCTTAAGGGGGAGCAAAAACTGCCTTTAAAATGAAATTAGGATTAAATAAACAACAGTCTCTTATAACCGCAGGAGCTAGCAGAAAGAAGCCTTTATCCATAAATACTGTACATTTGTTGCAAGCAACATTCTTTGTCAGATTTTCCCTGCATATTCTGAAATGGTGAGAGGACATCTGCAGCCTAGTATTATGGATGGGGTCTGGCACTCAACAAGTTTTGAGTTGCCTGTATTGGGGTCAGGACATTCTGTAGTAGGTGACTTATGCCTCCAGCAGCCAGTGTAGAGAATATACTCTTCTAACGACTTTGCACGTTTACAGTACCCGATTGTCACCCAATTTTTGTTTTCTTAGAGTACTGGGAAGATGGTCAGTAAATTTTGATATGATGTACAGTTGTTGTCAGTAGGTTAACCCCTTCCATGGAAAATGAAAATTTCTTTTGCAGGTGAAATACATTTGATTTGATTCAAGAATCTCCATAATGCAAGGAGGAGGAAGGAGAGGCTTTATTTTTACAGATCCAAATTTATTTCAGTTTCATTTCACTGTGCATTTTCTGAGTCTCCATATTTGGCTGTAAAACATTTCATCTTGCACATAGTGCTGTGTGTTAATGAGCTGCTTGTGTTGTCTAGAGGAGATGTATCAGGTAGAGGATTGGAGCTGTTTCTGTGCAAGAAGTGGTATTGCGGATCTGTACCTCTAAGACAGATCAGAGAGTGATATGGTGAAGGTAACATTGGGGCTTTGTCTTGATCAGGCTTTATGCCCTGTTCATGCTTTACAGGGGTGTGTACAGATGAAGGAATCTAGGCCAAGTCCTTTCTTTTGTCATTATGACTTTTCACTCCATCCAAATACCAATTTTGGACTGTTACCTCCAAGGCCTTAAATTTGGGACCCATTCATGTTTCTGACTGGGGCTGCTTCTACAGCTTTTGGTGCGAGTCAGGGTGCGGGATTAGGGTTGCCATAAGGGACAAATGTAGGACAAATGTAGGGCCACATTTTCAAATGTAGGACACGTTTTTTAAAAATGGAGGACACATGAAAAAATTGATAATTTTTTTAAAATGTTAATATAAATGGATGTTTCTTAGGCATGCTCATAATGGAGGACATTTTGGCATTATTCCTAGACAGAAGGCTGAAATGTACTTCTCTTTCTGGCCAAACACCCCCCCCCCACCCAATTCTACAAGAACATTTCCCACTTCCAAGCAGGCATAGCATTTGCAAGATCACAGACAGCCCTTTGTGCCTTTGAAAACTACATTTCCCACTTCCAAGCAGGCATAGCATTTGCAAGATCACAGGCAGTCCTTTGTGCCTTAGAAAACTACATTTCCCACTCCCAAGCCTTCTTAGGAATTCCCCCCTTCCTCCTTTTCCTTGCCCCCTCCAACCCCCCCAAACCCCTCACCCCCTCTTTTTCCCAGGTATGTCTCAACTTAGGAGGGATTTATGGGACAGATCCAAAGCCTTTTTCCTTTTCTAATGGGGGCAAAGCCTTGAGAAGCCCTGGACCCCTGAGAAGAAGAGGAGGGGGCTTAGAGAGAGGAAGAAAGAGAAAAAGAAGATGAGGAGGGGGGGAGAAAGGAAGAAAAAGGAGAGGAGGAAGAGGAGGGGAAGAGGAGGAGAACTTGGAGAAGAAAAAAAACGGAACAATAATAATAAGAGAAGGAGGGGAAAGCGAAAGGGGGAAGCAGCAGCTCTCCTGAGTGTAAATTCCTCCCTGCTCGGATGTTGCCCAAATAAGGAAGCAGAGGGCTGGCCAATAGAGGCAGGGCAGTGCAGCAGACCCCGCCCCTGCTGAGTTCAGTCGTCCTGCTGCTGCTGCTGCTCCAGGCATGCTTCACCAGCAGCACTCTATAGAAGGCAGGCAGCAGCCCTGGGAGCTCAGAGTTGGGCAGCCACCCGGGGGTGGGGGCGGGACGGGACCGGGCACGCCCCCCAGGGGGTGGGAAAGTCCTGCCCACCAGCGTGAAATGGCAAGCCTATGCGGGATCAATCCAGTATATTGGGCACTGGAGATCCTTGGCATATAAAATATAGGTCTGACCTCTTAAGTTTTGAATTATATTGTTCTGTTTACTGTTTAATGTAGTTGTCTTTCCAGATTCCAGGTTTCATCTGGGGAGATGGTGGGGCCTGGACTGTGGCCATAGTATTGTTTATTAGTCAGAGTGCCAGGCCTGGAACTGCCATTTTGGTGCTCAACTGGGATTGAGCTACCATGCCACAACAGACTGACTTGGGAAATGAGGCCTACATTGGCAAGGCCTACATTGATGTTATTTAGGAAACATAAGGCACCTCCTCTTTATATTTTAGTATTTCACATGGGAGGGAATGACCTGGATTTGATAAAGGGCAAGGCTCTTATCCTTCATACACTGCATGATTTCCAGGTCATACAGAATAGATGGCCAGGAATAATATTATCCTAATGAAAGGAATCTAGGGCCCCATACAGACAGGCCAAAATAAAGCTGCTTCGGATTATTTTGGAGATATGCTGTTTAAATGATGCATGCGTACTAAGAGCTTGAAAGGCATGCCAAAGCCACAACCCAGTCCTAAGGACTGGAGCACAGCTTTAGCGCAGCTTCTGGACTCTTAGGATGCATTTAAACAGCATACATCTAAAGTGACCTGATGTAGCTTTATTTTGGCCTGTCTGTATGGGGTCTAGGCTTCTTTAATGTGGAATGACTTTTGCATTGCAAAATTTGAGTGTAAAGCCCTAGTTAGGAACACCAGCCTAGAGAAGGTACAGATTGCATCAAATTTTTCCCAGTACATTCTTCTGGAAAGCTGTACCCTAAGACTGTAACGCAGATAGTTCTTTCCCTAGTGTGTCAATAAGACTAGAAACATGGCAAAGCTGGAAAACTATTGAATTTATATCCAGAATACTCAAGTGGACAATGGTTTTAGAAATCATTTTGTCATATTATAACAAATGGCCAATTCAAGTACTGAGTCAATACCTACATCCAAGGAGCCAGAATGAAATCTTCTCTTGGAGTAGATTGTCCCACCTACTGCTAAATTCCTTTTATCTTCTTTGATGCTTGAGATATCCAACACTCACCACTGTCAGAAAAAAACCATTAGGCTAGCCAATATGTCTGGCACAGCATGGTGATCTCCATAGCTCTGTGCAAAGCAAATACAAAACACAGTGACTTAAATACTTAGATACATTGGCTCAGTCATTTAAAATGATTGTGGATCACTTCAAGTTGTATTTCCTCAATGTGTCAGTACAGAGCTGAAGGAGAAAATATCACATAACTGCTGCTGTAATCTTAAACACAAGATGGATTAGAAGTAACAAAAAGGATTCAAATGACCATGAACAACATAGTAATCACTTAATTGCATGGTTCATGGCTACAAGCAATTGTCATCCCATGTGGCTAGAAGGACCAAGCTTTAAGACTTAGCCACATGGGGTGACAATTGTTAAAGTATAAATTTTAAGACCTTCAAACAACTTATCTGCAGGTGCTCTTAAACTGAGGGAACTAAAGTGATGCTTGCATTGCACTTATTCCCTCTAGGCAAAGAAATGTATTCAGAACTAACGTGATTACTTTTTGTTTCTACATGTTGCAGTTCAATAACATATGGAGGGTTGCATGGTTTCTATCCCTGGCTAAACCCTAGATAGTATGAAGTGGTATCCCAGCATCTTCTTAACATGTTCCTGATCTATATTCTTGGGAATCTGCTCTATAACCTCTAAATAGACCAGTGTTTTACCGGTACATAAAATATAGCTCTTTTAAGGAGCCAGTCAGATGACTTATGCAGTTGAATTGGCCTTTTGTGTAATAAGTATGCTATTGCATTCCTGTGTAATGTTTATAGCTCAAACTGTTTTCAGTCCATTTCAGTCTCACATATGACTTTTTATCAGTCCGTGCCATCCTATTGATACATTGATATGCAATGGTTTTAAGCTAGAACTCCCAAAATTTATTTTATACACATTTTAGGGTTTCAAATCTATTTTTGTACTTATTTTGTCACAAAATATGCATTTTCAAATGTATTTTGCCATAAGTATGCATTTTATACATCTATACTGTTGGCTGTATGGAGATTTATAGAGAATCAATTGCTTCACTATCCCAGTGTTTGACATAGCATTGTTCTCATTCCTGTGTAGCTTTTCTCCTCACAAATCAGGACAACTTCATTACACAAAAGTCTGCAAAAAGAAAAAAATAGCAGTGGTTATTAAAGGTCCTCTGCGCTATTTTCTCTCTGAATTTGTGACAATTTTTAACTTGACCACTTATCTGTTTGTTATATATTTTCATTGTCTTTGTATTTTTGGCAGTGGCTACTAGCTGATGAAAATTAATTTACCTTTCTCTATTTTTAATTATTAAACGTAGATTCTCATATACATTTTTTCAGCCAAAAATTGCAAAGTGAAAATCAGAAGAGAAGAATCAGAAGGATAAGTATGACATTATTTTGAGATATGTAAATCTGGTTAATTTTCTGCCTAACATGGACTAAATTAAAGGTTTGACCATCCCTAAACGTTTGCTATGATAACATTGCTAAGGGAAATATTGCTTACTGCTCATCTGTGGAAAGCCAACTGAGGACCTTATAAAACACTCCAGAACAGAGGGATTGTTACACACTAGACAATCCACAACAGATGGCTAGTGGAGCTGCATTTAGCTCATAGTAGCCAGGACTACTATCTAATTTTGCTAATCCAAACATACACAGAACAACCAGGAACTAATTAAAATGGCATATTTTACTGAACAGGAATTCTTTTGGACTTATTCCTAAGAGAGAATATGCATGGATCATCTGACCTGGCTGAGAAGAGCTTACAAATATGTTTACTAAAGTAAGATTATTGTTTCTGCCATTTATGCTATTTATATCCCACTTCTCAAACTGATTTAGCAAGGGAATGACATTAAGAGAAATATGTTACCACAATAAACAACAATAATAAAAGCAAAGCAGTGAAAATATGCAGTGGCACTGAAAGCTTGCAGAACACAGTAAGGTGAAGAAAATGTATTTTGAAATGTTTTTCCAAATTAAATATTACAAAACTATCTAAAATCAGAAAGGAACAGAGCTAGTGAATCCTTAATGCAGAGTGAATTGCACACCTGTGGTGCCACTACTGAAAGAGATGTTTCTCACACTCACTAGTTGGCTAATAATCAACAGGGAGCAAAGCCACCAATGCTAATTAAAAAAAACCAGCCAGTTTGGATGAGTTGTATAAAATCTGTAGATTTTTTACAAAAGATCCATGAGCAATGTCCGCATCCAAAACATTTTTTTTAAAAAATCCAGACAGTTTGCTGTCTTATTCTTTGAAAGCAAAAACAACAAGGATTCTTGTGGCACCTTGCAAGATCATATCTATGGAGTACATTTGTGTATATGTTGCAGTAGGCTGCAAGTCAGGAAGAGTTCATTTCAAATAAAACTTGCTACGGCTAAAGGTATCACGAGACTTTATTGGTTTTATTCAAAAGGTGTTTCTATTGAGGACATGGCTCTGTTAGAAGAGAGGTGAATTAAATATTATCCAGACCAGATATACACATATGTGTTCATGTGTGAAAGTGAGTCAGAGCATTAAAATCAACTGATGCCCGCCAGCCAGTCTTCTTTCAGGAAACTGTTTTCCAAAGAACTCTATCCAATTGGCATGTTCTAAGAGAAAATAAAAAGACTTCCAGTTGCACCAAAGGCAATTTGAATTCAATTTGTCTCCAAGGGTACTATGAGGCACAGTCCATATCAGTCTTTAATCTTCCAGTTCTCATGAAAAATAAATAATGAATGAAATGGGGATTTCCCAACCATCACCACCATTTCCTCCAATGTTTGCCTTTTCAAGTTTTCTAATCTTTCCTTGTATGTTCCAGAGTGAATTGAAGTTTTTATTTTTGGCACATTTGTTACAGGAGTATGACAAAAAGTACACACAGAACTCTCCTCCAAATGTACATCAAAGGAAAAGAAATGGCACTGACAACCAAACGGTTGTGCAGGAGCATTTGTCCACCATTACTACTGTGTGTAATATTAGTTGAAGTAGTTCAAGTCACCTATCAGTTTATAGCAACCCTATTGATTTTATAGGGTTTTCTTAGGCAAGGAATAATCGGAGGTGTTTGTGCAAGTTCCTTCTGAAACATAACCTATTGCACTGGATATTCATTGGAAGTTTCCTATCCAAGTACTAACCAGAACAAACCCTCCTTAGCTTCCAAGATCAGATGGGATCTGGTGCCTTTAGAATATTAAGTGTTGTTATTATGATAATGCCAGTTATTGTACCTGTTCCTGCCTTTCCACTAAGAGTGGCATTGAGGACAACTAACACTTTAGATGAGATCCTGCATTACACAGTAGTGTTAAGCTCTTCCAAGCATAAATCCATTCCCTTTGCTCTCTCTGTGCTTTTTACTTACAGTCCTGTAGCAAAGTCACTTATGCCATGGCCATTTAGTAGCCAGAGGAAGGCAGGGAGCAGCCAAGACAACATCATCCTCCAAGTAGCTGCAAGAGGTCCAGATGGATGCCTGTTTCTTCTTGCATTCAGCTGCATTAAAATGCCCAGACAGGGGGTGTGGCTGTAGAAATTGTAAGTAAAGAGCATGTAGTTTCACTGCAGATTAAGGGGCTAAGGAGCTTCATCTGCAGCAAATTAAAAAGGACATTCACAACTTTTCAGTTATGCCTGTATATTTCACCAATAAGAGGCATCATCATACACAAACAATTTAAAAGGTAATGAGAGAGGAAGCTGATTGAAATTCCAAAAGGAGTGCACTCCACAATCTGGGAACAACACAAAGCTGTCCCTATTAACTTTTAAATGGTCCAAAACACACTGCAGAAAAAATCCAGTTTGAGACCACTTTAATTGCCGTGACTGAATGGTAGAGAAATCTGGGAAATGTCGTTTTGGGAGACATTTTGCCTTTCTCTGTCAGTGAGTTTTAGTGCCACAATAAACTACAATTTACAAAATTCCATTGCTCTGAGCCAAGACAGCTGAAGCAGTTTTGAACTGCATTATTTCTATAGCGTAGATGCACCGTCTGTCAATGAATTTTTCATAAAGTGTTTTTTTGGTCTACAACTGTAAGATTCTCCCAGTCAGCATGGTCAATACCTGTTAATGCTGAGAGATTGACGAACGTGTCCGCAACACAGATTTCCCAAGCTGTAGTGGGGAAAGGGGCCATTTACAATTTTATGCCCCAAACAAGTCTATAACATTCACTTTCCAAAATGGAAATATCCAAAAACCAGTTGCAGAACATTTCACGTTCCCTGGACATATATATAGTGCTTTCACACATCAACATCACCAACCAACCCTGTAAAGATCTGAAAGACCAGTATCACCTTGTCCATCTCTTTGAAAATTTAGGCCAAGGGATATGATTTGTATCTTTCTGGAGCCTGTTACTTTCTACCCCACTCCTGCAAATGTATAAATATGCTTTACAACCTAAGGCTTTAATGTCACTCTGTACTGCATCCAGAGAAGTGGGTTTATATCCACAAGAGCCCATGCAAAAAAATAAAAATTATTTAGTCTTAAAGGTGCTGCCACATTCCTTCCTCCCTTTCCTCCTGTTTATACTTTCTAACACAGTGACCAGAAAGGCACAATAGCTACAGACTGATTTTATCCTGGGGGAGGAGAAAGGAACTAGGCAGTAAGAAAACAGAAGGCTAGAGCTTTAATTGAGCAATACCTTTCCATCAATGGAAGGCAAATTGCCATCATGAGTAAGCCTGTGATGGTCATTTCTGTCTGTTCTCACAGCGCTGATTTAGAACCTCCAGCTGAGGAAGCAGCTGTGCAGAGCAAGGAACTGGTGGGCACTGCAGGAGGCCCTGTATTCTAATTCTTCTCAGCAAAATTAATGCTTTCTTTCTCCTGTCATTAACGATGCCAGACATGTGAAGTGTTTTTGTGCTCCACAACATTGAGATTGGTTTTGCCTTTTAATCGTCTAAAAACCCTGCATTGCTGGCTATCTACCCTACCTATCTGTCCATCTGTCCTGTCTATCTATCTAACTATATCTTCTATGTCTTTGTCTATTTACAAATAGCTTGCCATTATGAAGCACACACCACTTCCAGGCAAACAAAACTAGGCAGAGCTCTTTTGTGGGGTGGCAGGACTTCTAAAGCTAAACAGGTAGTTCCATATTTCATTTGTGTGAATTGATTTGGATATAATGGGGCATCAGAGGGTGGATAAGGACTGCAGCCCTGTAGCGGGGAATTAAACCTTTTTCTTATTATTTTTTCTTTTTGTATGACCCATCTCCCACTTTTCCTATTTGCTTTGTGAAGGGAAGCAATGTGATCTTGTACATGTTTACTTTGAATCCAATCAGGCTTATTCCTAGATAAGTGTGGTTAGGCTTGCAGGGTTATTGCAATGTTAGTAGAGTATGATGCGTGTGTAAATAATAGTATTTCTAGGGGCAATTTCACACATGATGCACCCAAATTTTGAAGTTGTACACAAAAGAGAACTTCTATATTCTTGCACACAGTCTTGTGAAGATGGCATATACAAGGGCAACACAAGGGGGTGCAGGAGGACCAGGTCATACCAGGTGACAACCTAAGCGGGGGTGACACCACTGCTTCCCAGACATCTGCCTATTGGCAGAAACACGCTATGGCATTAACCTGCATCCCTTTAAAATGCTGGAATACAAGGGAGAAGAAAGGAAAGGCCTCTGGTTTTTAAAAAACTGTTTTTAATATTTTAAAATTTCTTACTGTTTTTAATTTTTGTCTTAAAAGATCACATATTACCAATTTTTCACTTTAACCACCTGAAACTATGTGCATGTAAATACACTTAGGCTGTGTACAGATAATGTATTTTAAAGGTATGATTTTAATTTTGCTAGTTGTTTATGTGACAACCATTACATTCAATGATATACGTGAATTACAATTTATGAGTAATATTAGTGCAAAAAACATTACTAAGGATTCTGTATGGTATGGTATGGGTGGAGGTCAAAGAGGGGGGTGACATCATGAATTACCACACTGGGTGACGCCAAACCTAGTGACGCCACTGAGCATATGTGTTTATTGCATGCCATGAACATTACCTAGAAGGCATCATTTGGAAGCAAAGTGGAAGGGTTTTTTTCAAGTACACCTGAGCAGAGGAAACATGATACATAAAGGAGTTTTCAGTCACATCTGCTGAGGTTGGATACAATTACTGCCCCTGGTATTATTACAACATCATCAGTGTCCACCAGTTCAGTTTACAGATTAACACAAACAAAGCCCAGGGACTTACAAGAACAGATAACAGAGAGAAGGAACAGGGAAGCAAGAGCAGGAATATGAGTAAATGTGTTTGTACATACCAAGGCCTTGTTTCAGCAAAGGACAGAGCTTTACAGCGCAGAACCATTCATTCATTTCTGCTTTTGTACTGAACTACCAGAAAAGTCACAATCATTTATACTCAACAAGAGATGCATGTTTGCATTCTCACATCTATTTTGCACAAAAATCACACTTGTAGTGTTGAATTATATTGACATGATTCCATGAGCTTGAACTAAAGATAGCTGGCAGTAGCGCAGCTTGGGCTGTAAATACTCACTCCTTTGGCCATTAGATTTATTTCAGACACATGATGCTAGGCCCTGAAGCTATTCGCCCACTGCGAAAGAACCCATTGTGTTTATTCTGGAAGTGCTGAGACAAAAACAAACAAACCCATTTGTCAGCACATCCACGGACGTGCCTGACAAAAGCATTGTTATTCCAGTATTCTGTTCATTTAAAAAAAATCCATAATGACTTAATACACAAATGAAAGCAGTGCATACATAACTGAAAGAGTTCCAACTATTTACTTTTGATACCTGATACAACTTCAACAAGGAGAAATGCAGTTATAAGTGGGTGCTATGGGTGCATTTGCTCTGAAAATTTTAGTCTCAGTTGGGAGCCACGCATGTTTAGCACTGATTAGAATGTCTTGAATAAACACTCATTATTTATTCATGAGGAGGGAAATGTGAGCAGAGGTTGAATTTGGTCCTGACTTACAACACCTGCCTTTCAAAGCTGAAAGATAGCTTGACTATCCAATATGCCACAGCCCCAGTTTCTGAATTAGTATTTTTAACTCAGGCATAAAGTCACTTTATTTTTATATTACCTCTCCGTATACATTTTGAGAGCCAGCATGGCGTAGTGGCTTGAGCATTGACTACAGCTCCGGAGACCCAGGGTTTGAGTTCCTATTTGGATGTGGAAATCCACTGAGTGACCTTGAGCAAGTCACACTCTCTCAGCCTCAGACAAAGGGAAGGGCAAATCCCCTCTGAACAAATCTTGCTGATAGGTTCACTTTAGAGTTACCATAAGTCGGAAATGACATAAAAGTTCACAATAGCATACTACATTGTGCTCAAAGCAGCTTGCAACAAAGCATGCCCCCCCCAAATTACAAGTACCCCATTTCATAATAACATAATGCCTTATAGAAAATAGAAGCCAAGATCCCAGATCAGCTACTTAGTTAACCATACTGATTAACTAAGCAACATTTCCTGGCTTGGCCCCTTCAATCCTGCTTTACCACTAGCAGTCTTTGCAAGCAACAGGGATCTGTTCTCCTGTTGATCAGGGTATGGGGTACTGATGTTTCCACTCCCTCCCTCCAACAATCTCCAGGGCACCAATCAGAAGCAGGATCCTTGTTGCAATTCCTTCTTACACCAGTGACAATGGACAGAAGGGAAGTGCAAATACCAGCATGCTGCATCTCAGTCAACAAGAATACAGAACTGTGTCACTTAAAGCAGCTGCTGTCCTGTAAAGCAATATTGGGGAGTTATACGATTGTGGCAATAGTGCCACAGTTGTGAGACTGTGAATATGAATCAGTTACAGATGTGCAACTCTAGGTCTGTAAATTCTAGCCACAATCAACGTAACATGGCTAGTTTATTTAAAGCAAAGATAATGGGGTTAAATATTTGCTGAACTATATGAGAACCAGCAAGTGCCCAAACATTCACTTCTAGTATTGGAAGGAAGGGTCAAAAAGATGTGTATTGTCCTTCATGTACAGCTTTGTCTGTTGAACTTCAGTGAAAGATACCAAATCTGTATTATGTAGGGATGTGATTCTTCAGTAATATGAGCCAGAATCCCGTTGCCATTTCTTCTGTCCAAATGTGTTTCACAGATGCAGGTTTCTCAGCAATGGAGAAGGGAATTTAGGGTAGAGTGACTCATCCCACCTTTTTCCCCTGACCTGCTGGTCTTCTCTCTGTCCATACCCTGATCTTCATGTATTTGGTGTTAAACTGGATTTCCAGAACTAGGTTTCCCTTTCAGCATTTAACAAAACTCAGAATGCCAAGCACCAAAATAGAAATTACTTTAAAATGGGGTATTTGATCACACTAAAACAGAAATCAGACTACATCTCTTCATGTCTTTATTATATTATAGTCTCATATTATAGTCTTCCAAATAATATAAAATAATTCATGATTTTGAAGCAGCGATATGTCTACAGTTCCGGTGATAGTCTGACATTTCACTAAAAACCAGAATGGCAGTGGTTTGAATATTGGACTATGACTCTGGAGACCAAAGTTTGGTTCCTAGCTCAGCCATGAAATCCACTCTGTGACTTTGGGCAAGTCACATGTTCTCAGCCTCAGGGGACAGCAATGGCAAGCATCCTCTGAACAAATCTTGCCAAGAAAAGCCCATTACAGGGTTACCTTAGGGTCACCATATGTTGGAAACAACTTGAAGGCACAAAAGATATATAACATTTCACTGATGTAAACCGGGACACGTGTGGCCAAACAACATCAGAATGTGGTCATGATGGTAGAATACACAAGCTAGGAGAGGATGGAGCAGTTTCCTTTTGTCTGAGCTAAAAGAAAAGGACAGGATTCTGCCCCTGTCTCTCCTCTGCCCCTTCCCACAAATTTAGTTGAGTGCAAATTACTTTTGCCCTTTGAATCTAGTAAGCAACAATGGAAGGGGAGGAGAAAAGGGGAAAGAGGGAGGAGGAGAGAGTAACTGGGACATTTTAAAAGCAGTGGAAAAAGTGAAATGACAGAATTAATCAATGGTCTATCAAACCAAATAGTGTTGGTTTTTAAATGATAGCTTATTTAATCACTTTTTAAGTTATTCTCTAACTATACGCGTAATTGGTTTTAGCTGAATTTAGTTTTAATCCACCTTGGGTCCTGCACAAGAAGAAAAGAAGGCTAGAAATTAAATTAAATTAAAGCCTGATAAAGTAGCCTTAAATTAAATTAAATTAATTCACACTACCATTGTGTTCAGAATTGTTGCAACCAATTCATGACTGTGTGGGCAACATTTGGGTGACCGGATTCTGTACTTAACTAAGCTGGTTCTCTGACCACATACACACAGTCTCTTGCCAAGGCTATATTCAAAACCTTGCACGTCACAATCACACAGCAGAGTAAGACACTGTGTGGGTTATTATTACTACTATGATTTAATATGGTGCAGATCACCCTTCTCAAGGTTTTCTAGTCTACTGTGACAACAGTCTATAAATTCTTCTGATATCAAAAGAGACTATCAAGAGATGTTACAGACTGCAGAAAAGCCACCACTTTAAGAGCACACAGGACACTTTTCAGCCAAATCTCTTTGAACATGCTGCAGTTCTGAATTACATTTACTTTTTACATCTTTCATGAAACACTATTTTTTGGTTGTTTGCGAGCACATTCTTCTGGCTGCAGAGCCCATTTTCTATTTCCTATCACACGATTTAAAACTAAATGACTGCTGTGAAAGGTTCCAGTGATTACAATTCTGCAGAACACCTCAATTATGTCATTAGAGGACAGAGGTAAAATTTGATATTTCGGGTCAGAAATTTCACATGCATGTTCAGATACACACACACACACATACGCACACACAAGCTGAATTCTTCCCTGTGTTTAAATGTACCATTGAGGGAAAGGGGAAAGGGTGACCATTTGTGCAAAAGCAATTCAGAGGAATGGACACATTTCTCTTTTTATTCATAGTTTCTCAAGTAGTCCTAGAGCTGTGAATTATTACAGTTGCTGTGGCAACTTGGTCAAATTCAAAAAGATAAACATCACTGTTGCTACAGATTTACCAAGATCTCTCCCATTTCAGTGCAGGGATGTTTATTAACAAAGCCTATTTCAAAACATTAATGCTATTGCTATGACCAGGTTTGCTTAAGTCATGCTTGTTTGTTTGCATATTTGCATACTATGCTTGCTTGAACTATACAAGAGCTCAGAAAGTTACATATATAGAAGCATATCTGTATATATCTTGTATATTACTGCCCAAGAATTGAGACCTATGGGATCTATGGGAGAGGCCCTCCTGTGTATCCCAGCAATAGAGGAAATACATGAGAGAGGAAATTTCCTTTGGTGACACCCCAATTGTTGAATTCCCTCCCACTGGAGAACCAATTGGCAAGAACATTGGGATAATTTTGGCACCAAGTTAAAACTTTGTTTTTCCCTTTTTAATTTTAATTTTTTAATTTTAGCCATACATTGATTGCTATTCCCTTCCCCCATCCCTGTTGACAGAACCTAAACAAGTGCTAACTCCCCAAGTGCCTATTTATACTTCATCTAACAGTTGGATATAGGCCAAACTTGCCTCTTTTTTATCCAATTGCTATATGAAACACCCATAAGATAACAAGGCAGAGCAATGAGGGGCACACAAACTAGTGTTCAATATGATATATCTTCTTCACCACTTATGTGAGATAACTACAAAAGTTATTTAAAAGTTTTGATTACACAACAAAAGGCATGGATTTGTCTTTTACGTTATAATGTCCTTATAGCTTTCTTGAAGAAGGAGTTACCTACAAGTGAATAGTGATCTGGAACTATTTATTTCCAACTCTGGTTAATTTGTATCTGCAATTACCTCACTGAATTTTACAAGAGTTCTGTGGGGCAAGATGAGTAACAGCCATTTGCCCATCACAGGGATCAGGACCCATATCTTTTTGTCTTATGCTCCATATCACTCAGCACCACTCTGACATTTGTTGAAATCAGCCAACACGGTGTATTGACACACAGGTTTTATTTGTCAAAAGTATTATGGCTCAGTCTGGAAGCCCCTCAAACATTCTAGGAGCACTGCTATTGCTCAAGGCCAGTCCTACCCTTAGACTGAGTGAGGTAACCTCTACAAACAGCAGATTTGCTATGTCATGAAAAGCCAGGAAATGATTTTGCTGTTATTAACCCCCATCTAGTCAGCTTCATCTTATGGTGGCCTTATGAATGACAGACCTCCAAGATACTCTGTTAGTAACAGTCCTACTAAGGTCATGAAAATGCAAGGCCATAGCTTCCTTGATTGAGTCTATCCACCTGCAATGTAGCCTTCCTCTTTTCTTATTGCCTTCAGTTTTACCAAGCATCATTGGAGCTTATCGCACTGCCCTTTCCCATCCTTTCCTCCCAAGCTAGGCATGGGTTGAAAACTTTTAAATGTGGATTGTATTGCACACTTCTGTGCCCAGGCAGGAGGCATCCTTTACCCAATCTGCACTTCTCCTGCACCTTGCAAAGAATAGGGAATTCCTGTTGTTTCAAGGTGCTTCTCCTGCACCTTGCAAAGAATAGGGAAGTCCTATTTTGATGGAAATGTCTGAATTGGGTATGGGATGCCTCCTGCCTGGGCATGTGATAAAATCAGCTTTTAAAAGTTTTCATCCTGTGCCTAGCTCAGGAGGAAAGGATGGGAAAGAGCAGTGAAATAAACTCCATTGTCATTTGTGATAAATAATATCTTCTTCTGATATGTCCAATATATGATAGACTATTTTACTCATTTTGGTTCCTACAGAGAGTTGCTCTCAGGCCCGTTTATTTGTTTTTTTCAAACTGGAAAATGAATAATTATAGTAGTTCTAATCCTCATGCTTGAAATGAAACCATCATACCTAATTAGTAAATGATTTGTATAGTATTTTTATTTCCAAGGATGAGGGAAAGTGCTTGTCAGATTTTCTGCCTCAAATGTCAAAATAACATGGCAGGCTTGGGGTTCTATGTAGGTGGATGAGTATCCTCTTTACTGCTTTGCCGCAAGCAGCAAAATATTATGAACCGGGCCTGATAGAGCCTTGAAAGGTGGGAGACAACTAGGAGCTCTCTAATGTAGCACATGTGTGTATCATTAATTTTGCCAATCCAATACTTCTGAGTCTGATATTTAATAAGTGTTGATGACCATAATTGAAAATTAACCAGGCAGGAGCACTATTCTTTCTCTGCAATTAATTTTCACCCTGATTATTGTGCATCATACACATATTGACTCAGATATAGATCCCACTGAGTTCAGTGGAGTTTATCCCTAGGTAGATGGAAATAGGTCTGCAGTCTTAATAACAAAGAAATAGTTTTCACTGTTTCACTGTCCTCTCACCACAACCATTCCCTCATAATTGTAATGACTCCCTTTGTAATATACTTTCTACCACTATATTTCTCTTTTACACAACAAGAGAAATGCGGGGTGGGGGGTGGGGGTGGAAATGGGCCATGGGTGCTGGGGGAAAACATCTGTTAGTACATATTCAGGTCCTGTCTGCACTGGTGTGAGGCAACCCCAGAGTATTCTGGCCCCAGAGCTCCCCAACTGCAAAGGCCCTCTGTTTCAAACCTGGGTGGCTGATCACACATGTGTCCTGCTGAGCCTCCTGGCGTGCCCACCACTGCAAGTTGCTTCATTCTGAGGTTAGAACAAGATGTCCAGCTTCAATCTCATATCTGGGTGCATTGTTCTGACCTCAGAGTGAGTGACTGGCAGCAGCAATGGATGCGTCAGGTGGCAGAACAGAATGTGTTTCAAACAGCTATCCAGTATTGGAATGGAAAGCTCCTGATTGTCCCAAAAGATTTGGAGCAACTGGTAAGGTATTTTAATTTGTTTTAAGGGGGAGTATAACCATGTGGTCTGTTTGCACCGAAACTGGGGTTTGGGCTATATGTCATCTAGTCTCCCCACTGAGATGATGGAGGAGATAATTTTATTTGGCCCATGCAAACAGGGCCTCAGACATATCCATGCTGGTGCTTGAGTGCCTTTTGTACAAAGAAAAACTCCATCTTGTATTACCACAACAGCTATTTCCCTGTGACTTCTTCCCATGCCATCACAGTAACATTCGGTAGTCATAAATCATGAAATCAGTGCCAATCACATTGGTCCTTCCAGAGCTTGACAAAGTTGGGGGTTTTTTACTTATAAATCCGATAATCCTACAGCCAGTGCAGTCAGTGGCTAGCAGGTTGTGGGATTTGTAGACCAGAGAAGTGGCTTTGTCAAACTCTGCCCCTTTCCACACAATCCTTGTTTTCAGCTGAGTTACTTGTTATACATTTAAGTTATAAAAGGAGACTTCACCCTCCTAGATCTCTAAAATACTTGCTGGAGGTCTAGAATAGCAAGCAAGTACATTTCTATACTGCTTATCAGTGATCTTAAGCACTGCCTAAGTGGTTTACAATGTGTAAGCTAATTGCCCCCAACAAGCTGGGTACTCATTTTAGCAGCCTCAGAAAGATGCCAGGCTGAGTCAACCCTGAGCCCCTGGCTGAAATTGAACTTACAATCTTGTGGTTTGTGAGTGAGTGGCTACAGTACAGATATTTAACCACTACACAACCAGGGCTCCTAGAACAGGGATGTTCTCTGAAACATTGTCAACTCAAAAGTTAATTTCATTAAGTTTAATAGGGCTTACTCCCTTATCTATACAGGGATGCAGATCATGAAGCCCCACAGATGTTGTTAGACTGCAACTCCCAGCAACCCTAGCCAGAACAGCCAATGGTGAGGAACACTGGGCTTTGTAGGCCAACAACATCTATAGGGTCACATCATTTTCACTGTTGCATTATAGGATGGCACCTTCAGGTTTCTCTAGTGAGTCTCCTAGAATGGTCAACAGGTTTAGCAGGTGGTGGTTTGGCTGACTCCAAGTGCATCTAAACTGTAGAAATAACACAGTTTGAAATCACATGAACTGTTGTCTCTATCCTACAAAATCCCAAAATCTGTAGTTTTATGAGGCACCAGCACTCTTTGTCAGAGAAGGCTAAATACCTTATAAAACTACAAGGCGCAGTATTCCATGATGGAGCTACAGCATTTAAAGCCATGTTAGCTGCATTATTTCTAAAGCATTATTTCTGCAGTGTAGATGCATTCACTGAGTCCTGAGTTGCTGATTCGGGGTTAGGGATATTTCATCTCTCAGCACAGTAATTCTTTAGAATCTTAGACCAGCTACAATCTTTAATTTCTGGTTGTAGCTCTGCTTCTATTTTAAAGCACCACATTTCATTCTACAAGTATTCATAGTGAATGCAATAAATACATCATATTGATTTGCCTATTTTGTTAAATTTAGGGAATGCCCATTGATGGTATTTTCCTTCACAGAGATCTGCTAAGAGAATTTAATTTGAGCACCACTCTTATCTGAACAAGCTTGTCAATAGCACCCTCCATTACAACACAACACTTAGGGTTCATTAAATGGAAATTTCTTTTAGTGAAGCTAAGAGACATTTTGCTGAACTGTGTGATCATCTGCCTCTGGGAACAGTGGGATGCTGCTGTTTTTCAGCATCCTATTTAATGCTTGTTTTAAATGAGGTTTCTGTGGTGACAGCATTTCAGCTCAATAGGATGAAAGAAAATGTTTTTTTAAAAACAAAAAAGAAAAAACAAAGCCTAGCAGTCCAAGTACAGAGTTCCATTTCAGCCAAGTAGCTGTGCTTATGTAATTTTATGCAGTTTATTATACTTTCCTACCCCTTGCTGTCTTGTCTGCTCCAAGTCCAAAACTAAATGAGACATTGGCCTAAAACCTGTTGTTAGTCTTGACTGGGGACTGTGAGTCTACACCAGCCAAAATACTCTGGGCTGCTCCCAAAATACTGTAGCTCCAGAGCTGCCTGTAATTTACTCTATAACCTCCACACTCTGGAGCAACACCATTTGAAAGTCTGCACACGCATCCTGCTGTGCTGCCAGTCGCCATTATCCCTGGCACAAGTCACTCCATATGAGGTTGAAAACAAGACACCCAGCATTGATCGCATGGCTGAGTGCTTTGTTTCTTACCTCAGAGGGAGAGACTCATACCAGCAGTGGCAGCGCTGGGCAGCAGAGTGAGACATGTGTGTAGACAGCCACTTGACATCACTCTGGAGTACTCCAGATTTTCCTGGAAAATCCAGAGCAAAAAGTAAGTCTTTTGAATCCAGTTTAAGGGAGGGATGGCCCAGATTTGGTGTAGAACTGGCCTCACATTGTGAAGACAATCCACATTCGAATCAGGCACTAGGAAGGCAGAAGCCATGGATGGTGAGGGGAAACCAGTTCATTTGGCCCATGTAGACATGCCCTAAAATAGTTCCATTTAATCAGTGGGATTTACCTCTATGTTGATTCACCATTCACCATTACCACTATGTTGATTCACCAAATGGGTCTACTGTAGTTGGCAGTAATTAACAGGGTGCGAGCATCGTGTGGGAGAAGTATGACTGGATCTTGCATATTTCTTTTTCTAAAAGATATGATAGGAGGTGGTCATGGGGGGGGGGGGTCTTCACCTTTTTCCTTTTCCATACAATGCTCAAAAATATTATCAGTCAATCAAAATTTGTTTAGAATGGAAGATGAAAAAGCAGCAAAAGAGAAAAAGAAACAAAAGTTGAAGAGCCAGGAAAAAATTATAAATAAATATAATATATATCAGAGTTTCTTAACCTGGTATCCATGGACCTCTCAGTTCCATGAATGTGCTTCATGAGGTCCATGAAGCTGGTGCAAAAATGTTTCTTCCTCTTTAATTTCCTTCTTGTTACTTAAATTGAAAGCAAAAAAAAAAATTTGTATGGATGTATTTCAGTGAATTTTCATGGGGAGACAGTCCATAGCTTTCACCATATGCTCAAAGTGACCCATGACCCCTAAAAGCTTAAGAATCATTATAATTTGCAAAGGCATCCACTACAAGTCAAGTAACATAATGCATTTGTTCGGATCATCTGAAAGTGTATACATTTTCTAGAAACTTGATGTCTGAGGATAAGAATAAAAGCTAGATCAATCTCTCTCTCAATGGAAGCTATTGTCATATCCCTTCAAGTTAACTTCATCTATTGGCAACACTGTGGATTTTCTTGGCAAGATTTATTCAGAGAATACATTACTTTCCCCTAAAGCTGAAAGAAAGCAACTTGCTCAAGGTCACCCAGTGGTTTTTCATGGCTAAGTGGAAATTCAAGCCCTGGTCTTCATGGGTCCTAGTCCAACCTCAAAACACTAAACCATGCTGGCACTACACCAAAGCAATTATAGCAAATGATTACTGTTGTCCATCTCTCCCTACCTAGATGTTAATCAACCAGGATCAACTGAGTGCCCAGAGATCAGCTCCTAAAATGTTACTGTGTTTGACATATTCTATGATCTCTTCTTGAACTTGATACCTGATCAGAGAATGTCAATCATGTGAAGCCACAATGTGAAATCAAATAAAAAGGTCACTGTCCAGTCTCATCCTTGTTACTATCAGTAACCAATTTCTCAAACAAGGGAGCACAGAAATACTTACACTGCATTTGTCAGTGCAAGGAGTAGTAGCTATTTATAGTATGCACACTATGCTCTTTGGAAAATGGTTGACCCAACAGTATAACACAGTCAGCTGGTTTCCTCTGGAAGTTTGGTATGTAAGGAACAGAAAAGAAAGAGGAAAAGACTTTTATTCCAAGCCGATCTCTCATTGCTACTGACTGTTATCATGAAATAACTCAAGACAAGGGCAAAGTATAGTTGGCCCTCTATATCCTTGCATCCTCCTGCCCCCCCCCCAAAAAAAATCCGCAAAAGCAAAGCTTGAGTTTGCCATTTTATATAAGGGACACCATTTTACCATCCCATTTTATATAACAGGACTTGAGCATATCCATTGATTTTGGTATCCACAGAGGGTCCTGGAACGACACTGCAGAGGATACCAAGGCTCCACTGTACACATTACATTATGATTGAGCTCCCATTTCTCTGTTTAAGCTGTATGTGGTGGCACAGGTTCCTGTTTTGAGAGCATGATCTGCCTCCTCACATGTGTTACTTACTAGATCAGTAAGCTGTTTTATGATTTAAAATACTGTACTGTCAGCCCATAGAGGCTATCTTCCACATGTCTCCTGGTTCTATCATTGGTATCTCCCTTCCCCCTCCCACACACACACACTGCTTTTTTTTCTTTGTGGAACACTAGAGGGTGCTGCTGCAATGTCTATTTTTATCTTCACATACTTAGTAGATTTGGCTTCACCATTAAATGCTCATGTACAACCCTCTGCATGAGTAGACTGTTGGCTTGGACAGAAGACAATGGACATGGCCATATCACAGAAACATAGTTCTGCTTTAGGACAGTTAGTTATTTAAAAACATGCGTATTCCCAAGTAATTGGGCCAAGGATTGCAGATAACTGAGAATGAAGCATATATAAATCTACTGAAATCATGGTGAGGCTTAACCTGGTTCTGCTCCATTCAAAGTTTGGAGTTAACACTAGCTGTGGTGTGGGACAGACCATCCCAAAAGAGTGGCCTGCTGGCGGCCTAATTCTCTCCGGAGGGAAGCCGCAACCACCAAACTGCATGGCTTCCCTCAGGAGGAAAAACGAACCCAGAAAAAACAGTTCTTTTTGCACCACAGGGAGGACCTCACGAGTGCGCCAATGGCACACTCATGACATAAGTGACATGTGGTGCTGTGCCGACGCCATGCAGCACTTACGTCACAATGGTGGAGCTCGTATACACGGGATGCCACCATTCTTACTCCACCACGCCATGCTAGGGGTAGGGACCATGCAGTTGTTGCGCGGTTCCTAACTCTAAAATCGGTGCCAGCATAGCGCATTTGGATGGTCTCTACCGCACCTATAATAGCATGTTCAGATATATTTCCTGATCATAACTTACTTTTCTCTTTTTTTTTTATTTTCCGTTTGTTCACAAACAATAATGTGACACTGAAATTTTTTCCTGCGAATTAAGGGGGGCTCTAACATAGGGATATGAAGAAATTGAAGGATGTGGTCGCATAGTGGTTAAGGCACCAATTCTGATGACCAGAAGATCAGAAGGTTGGCAATTCAAGGCCCAAGTGCTGCATGATGGAGTGAGGTCCTGTCACTAGTCCCAGCTGCTGCCAACCTAGCAGTTTGAAAGCATGCAAATGCAAGTAGATAAACAGGTACAATTTCAGTGGGAAGGCAACAGCATTCGGTGCAGCCATGCTGGCCACATGGCCACCATAGCAGTCCTTGGACAATGCTGGCTCTTCGGCTTAAAAACTAAGATGAGCACCACCTTCTACAGTCAGTTACAACTAGACAACTAGTCAAAGGACTATCTCTACCTTTACTTTACTAACAAAGGAATATGTAGAAATTCCACGGATGTCTTGTTTATGGTTGAGACATATTATTTCAACAGTTGGTTGAGGGTTTTGTGACTATTGCAAGTGTCCTTGCCTCCATCATCAGAGCAAGGCATCGCGTGTTTTGTTTTGTTTTTTATTGCACTTTAGCTTCATCCACACTGCAAAAATAATCTTTAATTGACATGACTCAATGTTATGAAATTCTGGGAATTCAGGGTGGAATGGAGATTTAGTTTTGTGGGGGACAACAGCTGTGGGAATCCTCTAGTCTCCATTGCCAGGAGCTAAGCTGGCTAAGAGATTCTGGGAGTTGTAGTCCAAAAAAAGGAATTGTTTATGACTCTGGGATATGTCAAAATAAAAGTAGAAGAAGCAGTTATTTTTCCATTGAGTCATACGTTATGATTTGTCTTTTTCTAGTGCAGAACACGAATATAAACTGTATATAGGAGGATTATTTGCCGGATGTGAACAGTGTTGGGAGCACAAATAAAAATGCTTGCTAATATTGACAGAAGGCTAGGCCTGTGTAGAAGGGTGCAACTTCAAGGCTGCCTTTGTGTGTACATATACATAAAGCAAAGAGGAACTATGAATGGGCAAGACTATAGGAACTGCCTTCTTAGATTTGGCCAAGGGTCATCAAATCCAGCATTTTATTTCCAATAAGAATAGGAAGAATATTCATAAATAGTTGAAAATGTATTTAAAAATGTGTTTCCTGAGTGTCAAGAAATTCTGATGAGAAGACTTCTGGACTTATGTGAACCTTTGCAGTACATTATTTATGCTGTGTGGGTGTAGTTGTTTTGCACTGAAAAATGCATTTAAAAAGCATTTTGTGCAGAAAAATAGGATCTACAGTGCTATATAAATAAAGTTTAATAATAATAATAATAATAAATATGATTTTCCTGCACAGAAATTTTGATTTTTTTTCATATGAAGAAAATATTATTTTCTATGCAAAAAATAGCATTCACAAATCTTGTACAGAACAATTCCCCAGCTCTGAATATTCTTCAAAAATACTGTATTGCTGTTTTTGAAGACTTTTTTTTGCAGTGAGAAGAAAATTGTTAAAATTATTTGTTGTTTTCTTGGAGAATTAGCAAATAACTATTTTTAGAGCATTTAAATCCTGCCCTTCAGCTAAAAGGGCTCCCAGAGTAGTTAACAAATTGTTAATGTCACATTTCTCCATCCTCAGGCTTACATTCTTAAGACATGGCACACAAGGAAAGGGAGTTTTGCTTGTCCCTTGCATCTTTCTTCTTTATATATGAATATTAATCATACAAAAGTATGAAGTAAGAATGTAAGAGGAGTCCTGCTGAATCTGCCCCAAACTTTATCTAGCTCAGGACTCTGTTCACAAAGTGATCAACCAAACACACCAGGAAAGCCCATAAACAAGACATGAAGTCAATAGCACTTCCCACTAATAGTTTTCCACAGTAATTTAGTATTCAAGGGAATACTGCTTCTGATACTAGAGGTAATGTGTAATCCTCATGACTATCTTAGATTTTCCCAATCCTCCACTGAATCCTGCTGCAGTGACATCCATGGGAATTTTGCAAATGGTTTGTCATAGAATGGAATAACATCCTAATGGCCCGATTATGTGTGAGCTACTTTTACTCCATTACATGAACAGCTTGCCTCTGTGTGTTCATTTCTTTTTTAATTAGGATGCATTGACGGCAAGGGCAGCTTCTTTCGCGGTACAAATAGCAGCTGCTAAGGAGGACCTTGGCATTGTATAAAGGCCCCACCAATCCAACAGGGATGCAAACAGAGATCAGAATCTTGCTATCTGGAGAGCACCCAAATGTGGTTGCTACAAATGCCTCTTGTTTAAAGTTTCAGAAAGAACACAACATTCCCTCTTTTTCTCACCCCTTCTCCATCTTTGTCTCTCTGTTCTTCCCCTTTCTCTAGTGTCTCCCTATCACTTTGTGCAACTTTGCACATAAATATACTCTTACACACACCATTATTCAGTAGCAATCTTTTTTACCCTTTTGTTGTCTTCATTTGCTTTATCTTTTAGGAAAGAAAGAGTATCCTGGAGGATAAGTGGTGGTTACATCTAATATTGTTCATTCTCCAAAGCCTCTGGGAAACCTTACATGGATCCAGATGCACACACAGAAATCAAGATGCTAGCTATGACTTCATCTGGACTGTATATAACCTCTTGCAAGCAAGAGGCTGGGTTCACTGCCTGATGGTAAGGGGAGATCAGGAAGCATTGTGATGAAGAAAGGAAGGGAGAGGGAGAGGAGATACACTAGGATTCAGGGAAGGGGGGAGAGAATATCCACTGGAACAAGAAGAGAGTTAAAAAAATACTATATGGAGAGAAAGCACAGTGGTATACTGTTTGTACAAGGCAGAGAAAGTATATGCTAAGTGAGGGACAAAGAAGACAGTGAGTGAGAGCACAACAATGAAAGATAGCAAAAGGAGTACCAGAGTGAAATGGGAAAAGAGGCAAGATAGAACACTGGCAAGGAAAAAAAGGAGGGGGGTCTGTAGAGTCATAGCATTTTTTCATATTGGAGGGAAATGCCCAAATCCCATGGATAAATGGTGTTAAATCCATGAATAAACTGCAAAGGATTGTTTTGAGATGACTTTGTGAGACTTTGGCGTTAACCAAACATTAACCCATGCATCATAGGAAGGGCGGTATACAAATAAAATTTTATTATTATTATTATTATTATTATTATTATTAAAAAGCTGCAAAATCGTGCCACTTTTTGCACGGGTTAATGTCGGGTTAATGCCAAAATGCCCTGACATGTCTGATAACAATCCAACGCTTGCAGGATATTCATGGGATTTAAACCCCATTTATCCATGGGATTTGGGTGTTTTGCCTCCCATGTGATAAACTCCATCGAATCATAGACTTGGAAGAGACCACAAAGGCCATCCAGTCCAACCCCTTGCCATGCAGGAACACAGAATCAAAGCACCTTCAACAGATGGCCACCCAGCCTCTGTTTAAAAACCTCCAAAGGAGGAGACTCCATCATACTTCAAAGGAGTGTGTTTCATTATTGAATAGCTCTTACTGTGAGGAGGTCCTTTCTAATGTTGAGCTAGAATCTCTTTTCCTGTAGTCTGAATCCATTGCTCCGGGTCCTATTCCCTGGAACAGCAGAAAACAAGCTTGCTCCAACCTCAGTTTGACACCCCTCCAAATATTTAAACAGGGCTATCATATCACCTCTTAACCTTCCCCATGCTAAACATACCCAGCTCCCTAAATCTCTCTTCATAGAGCATGAATTCTATGCCCTAAGTATATAATCTCTATAGGCAGATTAATGTGTGTGAACAGGATGACATCTGTGGGTGTGGATAGATGGATGGATAGATGTGTGTGTGCATGCAAATAGATTTATATCTGAATCCATCTCCAACCACATTTGGTTGGTTGCTGTACCATTTACAAAAGGTGTCTAGCCTAGAAGGTTATCCATGAGCAAAAATGGCCCTCAAACTAAAACAGTTTCACCAGGCCTGCATTAGAACAACTAGTTCTAGACATCTTTTCCAAAATGAGTGTCTTCCCAAGATCTTTATCTAGAATATATCCAAAATCTACTCTGGGCAAGCACTTCTTCCAAATGACAAGCATAAATTTGGTACATCATTTAAAAAACCAAAACAAAACCATTATTGCCAAAGAAATTGTAATGTAAGAATGTAACTAGCCATTAGTGGCCATTAGCCCTGATGTGGCTCCAAGGTGATTTCATATTGCCTGAATTGTGGAAAGTTTATTTAAGGTAGAACATTTTCCTAGTTCCCTCTTAAGAAAAGCATGTTTAAGGTTTAAGAAATGTTAAATATTTTCTGTACTTTACTACATTTCCCTCCTTCCATATTTCAATTTAAACCTAATACAAACTTGTAGCAAGATCTTGCAGTACCTTTGAGACTAACTGAAAGAAAGAAGTTGGCAACATGAGTCTTTGTAGACTTCAGTCTACTTCCTCAAAAGTCTATGAAAGCTCATGCTGCCAACTTCTTTCTTTCCCTTAGTCTCAAAGGTGCTACAAGATCTCTCTGCATACTGATTCCACAGACTAACATGGCTATTTCTTTGAATTCAACTAATGTAGACTTGTTTGTGAATAGCAGTGGTGTACGTTGGACTTAGTCCACTGTAACTCAGGTGTTTTGGGATGGTTGTATTTCTGTTTGTTTCTTTGTTTTCATTGTGGAGGTCAGAATTCTATCCTCAACATGCAGTGGCCAACACATTTATTTCCAAGTCATCAGAGAGTTGCAGGGACCCCTGGCAGTCTCTGCAGATACCTGTCACAGAGTGTGCAGCTACAGGAAAACAGTGGGACACATTCCTTTTCATCTCTCTATTCTCTGACAACATGGAAATCCCATGTTGGGCTCTGTGTTGCTTACAAGATGACTTTTGGGGGTGGGAGTTTTGGGAGATGTAGCTATGGAGATGTTGTTATGGGAAAGATGCACTTCTCTCTGTGAAAAATCTCAGCCATACATTTGTGTGTAATGTGAAGACAGAACACATGTGTCTGTTGGGTGGATTGTTTGTATCCTTAGATGGTACCATAGTAATTTACAGCATACACACAAGGAGGGGGTGTTATTTGGATAGCTCAGGGGAGAAGTATTATGGCCTTTAAGATATTGTTGATCTATAATTGCCAGCGTCCCTTATCACTGGCTGTGTGGCCTAGGGCTGATGGGAATCGAACCACATCTGCAGGAACACATTATTCCCCTTCCCTGGTACATCTGAATAAATGTCAGCCCTGAAACATGGCCTGAAGAATAGGTTGGCCCCTAAGAAAAAGTGCAGCTGAGCAGAGCCAGCCTAAAAGATCTGCTTGTCTCCTCTAATGGTGGCTGAGATAAAGTGAGCAGAGTTCCTTTGCTTCTGGTGTCAGAATGAAAGGTTTTGTGGGGGTTCCTTGCTTAGTAGCTCACTACAGTCTGCTTGTAGAGATGCAGTTGACAAAGCAATCACAACATTACCCTGGAGCAGGGACTCTCCCCTCTCACTTTTATTGACTTGCTACCAAGTTGTGACACAGACATCAGCATGCATATTAAATTGCACCACCAGCAGGCTGTGTCAAACATTCAAGGTCGGGTTTCTTTTGCCATGTGGCACATGCAATCCACTATGCAAGCCAACCCACTGTATTTGGAGGTTCGGGTGCTCGTGAATATGAATGGGATTGGCATGGCACTGTTGTGTCTGATTCTTTCCATTGTTCAATACTACAACCCTTGGGATTACTCAGCAGTGACTCAGCCGCTTGTATATAAAAGGGAAAGATACTGGCAAACAAAGAAAAACCACAGGCCCCCATCTCTTTATAATCAAAAGGCTGCAGGAAATCCATGTGAAATATAATAATTGTAATGTACCCAGGGTGTTCTTTTCAGTTCTCTCAAGCCAGCAAGCAAGGGAGACCCAGTGCAGAAGCCATTTGGCCAACCACCTGGGATCCCACACCCTTCACTCAGCTGGTAGAGAAACAAGCGAACTGCTAAATAACCCTTTGGCTAGATGACCCTCCATACAAAAAGCTTCTCCATACATTAAAAATATATACTTTTTTTTATCCCACGGCCTAAATCCTATTGTTTGTCTGTACTAAAGTGGTGCCAATTGAGTCTGGATTTGCCTATGTATCGACTCACCATTCAACAATTATTCAGCAAGTCTACTCTAGTTGGGACTAACAAGCAGAATTCCAGACAGTGAAGATCTCCCTGAAAATAAGCCCCATTCTATTTAGGGAGACGTCCTCCCAAATAGGGAGAATAAAAAATACATGCAAATATATGTGTCCCTTCAAGAAATAGAGTGTTGACATACTGAGGGTGTAGGAATTAAAGCAGTTTGACACTACTCTAACTCCCAGGACCCTTTTTACAGAATCCTGTGGTTGGTAGTTTAGTGTGGCACCAGAGCTCTATACCTCACGAAATATGTCCAGCTAGCATTTACAAATATGTCAGGAAATTGAGTTTACACAGAGCTTGTAATAATTAGTTACAAATTGTTTTGTGAGTGGGTGGGTGCCCTAAAGTCTTTTATGATATATGACCCAAAGGCAAAACTGTCATGGGGTTTTCTTGGCAAGGTTTGTTCATAAGGGGTTTGCCTTTGCCTTCCTCTGAGACTGAGAGAGTGTGACTTGCCGAAGGTCATTCATTGGGTTTCCGTGGCCAAACAGGGATTCAAATCCTGAACTTCAGACTTCTAGTCCAACACTCAAACCACTACACCATTCTGGCTTCTTACTTGTCATTCATTACTTGTAATTATTTTTTTCAAGAAATTAAGGTATAAATACATTATATTACAACAGTAACTTAACAAGGAACAACTTTGGGTCCTTTCACAGTGTACCTATAACATTTTAGTTACTTTTACAATCCAGAAAGAAGAAAGCAAACATGAATACAAAAAGAAAAAGAAAGAACCAGAGAAGAGAAAGATCAAATTAAATTCCAAACTTCTTAACAGCGTCCATCACAATATCAATACATTCTCGGGCACCTTTCAGTAAAATATAATTATTAAATAAACAACAAATCTATATAATATGTATATTTCCTACAGAAATACCCTCTACCGTTTCTATATATTCATTAAATATTATTAATAAGTTTTAGTAATAACATTCAACTGTTTAATATTAAATAAACCTAAATTAAACACAAGCTATACCACTTTGCCTTGTAACTAAACCTACTACTATTTAATTAAACAAATTTCCTCTTTCATTTCCAATTTTACAATGTCACAACATCTATTTAATTTTTTCTGTCCTTTTCTTTGTACACCTGACTGCAGTTTAACTTAGCTTTAATGTCATAGCTTCATCATATGGAATTCTGCAATTGGTAGTTTGTTGGGGCAACAGAGCTCTCTGACAGCAAAGGCCAAATATCTCATGAAACTACAAATCCCAAGAGTCCATAGCATTGAGCCATGGCATTAAAGCAGTGTCAAACTGCATTTATTCCTCAAGTGTAGATGAAGCCCGAGACTTTGGAATAGTCTGCACTGGCCATATAAAGCAGCTTCTAACTGCTTTTGAGGCAAGATGTTTAGCTGACGCATGAAGCAACACTGGCTGGAAAGTGAAATGAAGCTAAAAACTGGAGCAAAAAGATTCTGGGATACTCTGACTCAAGGCAAAAATGTGCATCATCACACCAGTATATAAATGGCCCGGTGCAAGTACAGGACTGCAGCAAAGCAAAAATGTGATACCAATAGTGCAATGGACATAATTACAACATACACAAACCAGATAGTCCAACAGGGGGCATGGGGTAAAGAACAGTGAAGGGGGCATGTATGGGGAGACTCAATGAGTGTGCTTTGCCAATGTATCACTGGAAACACCAATGCACTGATGCACCAATGCACAGTATAGGTAGTGCATCGCACTTGTGACTGTGTGTCCAGTCATACACATGAGCATCCAATGAAATGGCACCTATATGGGAATAGGGTAGGGAGATTATTGGAGGACACAGGCAATGTGTTTGTGCAATAGTGTGTATGCATGGTGGAGAGGCAACAAAACAAATAACCTCACAGTGCAGCTTAATGCAGCGTGGTGCAGACAGCCCGTTGGTATTCGGCCTGCCTTGGGAGTAGGCCATGAGAACAGTGGGGTATTGATCCACTTTCAGCAAACCCAGGATTGAGCCACTTTCACCTGTCTGTCTGCTCTGGCCTCCAGAAAGCTTATACTACAAACTTCAGTCAGTCTCAAAGTTGTACAAGATGCCCCTGTGACTCTGGTCAAACAGAAACAACAGAGCACATATTGTTCCAGTGCTCATACTACAGGGACATCCACTTCAGCCTTATCCCTCCTGTATTGTATAAACACCAAAGACGCACCAGTCACCAGTCTACATTTCCTTACTGCTTTAGAACACCAATCCAGACATAATGAGGCCATCCCTTTTCCCTGCAGTTCCCATATTTCCTGCATTGCAAAGAGTGAGACATTAATAACTATTCATACCTAGAAATTCTATTTGCTGCGTTTGCAAAGTTGCCAACTTGGGCTGACCCCACTATTTTTTTTAAAGAAACTGTGGCCTGGTAAAGATGGGCAAAATGTGGTGTGGCGGTGGCGGTGGTACTAGGGTTAGCGAGTTAGCAATACGCCAGCTGCACCCTTTCCTGGAAGTAAAGGACCTAGAAACTGTTGTACATTCACTGGTAACTTCACGACTTGATTTCTGTAATGCGCTCTACATGGGGCTACCCTTGTGCCTAGTCTGGAAACTTCAACTAGTGCAAAATATGGCAGCCAGGCTGGTCGCCGGAAAAACTAGGAGTGACCGAATAACACCCATCTTAAAATCTCTTCACTTGCTGCCTATTAGTTTCCGGGTACATTACAAGATGTTGGTTATAACCTTTAAAGCCCTACACGGCTTGGGTCCAACCTATTTGAGGGATCGCCTGCTTCCATATAATCCACCCCGCACCCTCAGGTCCTCTGGGAGGAATCTATTGCAGCCTTTAAAAACCAGACTGACTGCTACCTCCCAGAGGGCCTTCTCTGCAATTGCTCCCAAACTATGGAATGGCCTGCCAGAAGAGATCCGTCAAATTGCCAGCTTAGACAGGCTGTACAAAAGCTGTCAAGACGGATCTCTTCCTGAATAAAAGTGCCCGGCCACAGAATGACTGCTTCCCGCATCATGTATCTGCCTACTGCTCTGTCCTCGCTGTATTTTTATTGTGTTTTTAATAGATGTTTTAAATTGTAACTTGTTTAATCGTGTTTTAAGGGGGGGAATTTGGGATATAAATTTGTAAGTGTGGATTTTAACGTGTTGTAAGCCACTTTGATTGTCTTGTCACAGAAAAGCGGGATATAAATAAAAGTTTTATTTTATTTATTTATTTATTGTGATGTCTCGAGTGCGCCATTGGCACACTCAGGCATCACAAGTGCACCATAAAAAGAACCTGCTTTTTGCAGGTTCTTTTTTTGCTCGCGGGAAACTGCACGGTTGATTCCGCTGCAGCTTCCTGCCAGCGGAAAAGGAGGTGCCGGCAGATTGCCCTTTTTGAGCGGTCTATATCCCAACTGTATTTCTAAAAGCTCTACTGAAATCTTAAGGTATTGTAATGCCATAAATGTGGTAACTGAAGGGAATTTTTATTTGGAGAACAAAATGCTTATAAACGGGGGGCGGGGTTGCAATAGCCTCATGTTATCCCCCATAATTCCATCCTGGTTGGCTTATTCCCCTCCTGAAGAGGTTAGGTGCAAAAATCTTGCCAGGGCTTCAGTGGCATAAATAGTAGGATGCACTGGAATGACACTATTGGCCATGTCTGGTGGTACACTTTCTAGAAAACTTTGACATCATTTCTTTAGTGCATAATTACATATGTGTATATTTGGGAGGGGGG
>NC_056525.1:153894494-153942432 GCF_019175285.1 Sceloporus undulatus | reverse complement strand
TGTTTAATCGTGTTTTAAGGGGGGGAATTTGGGATATAAATTTGTAAATGTGGATTTTAACGTGTTGTAAGCCACTTTGATTGTCTTGTCACAGAAAAGCGGGATATAAATAAAAGTTTTCTTTTATTTATTTATTTATTGTGATGTCTCGAGTGCGCCATTGGCACACTCAGGCATCACAAGTGCACCATAAAAAGAACCTGCTTTTTGCAGGTTCTTTTTTTGCTCGTGGGAAACTGCACGGTTGATTCCGCTGCAGCTTCCTGCCAGCGGAAAAGGAGGTGCCGGCAGATTGCCCTTTTTGAGCGGTCTGTATCCCAACTGTATTTCTAAAAGCTCTACTGAAATCTTAAGGTATTGTAATGCCATAAATGTGGTGACTGAAGGGAATTTTTATTTGGAGAACAAAATGCTTATAAATGGGGGGCGGGGTTGCAATAGCCTCATGTTATCCCCCATAATTCCATCCTGGCTGGCTTATTCCCCTCCTGAAGAGGTTAGGTGCAAAAATCTTGCCAGGGCTTCAGTGGCATAAATAGTAGGATGCACTGGAATGACACTATTGGCCATGTCTGGTGGTACACTTTCTAGAAAACTTTGACATCATTTCTTTAGTGCATAATTACATATGTGTATATTTGGGAGGGGGGAGACAATGCCACAGTAAGTGCATACCCCTTGGGCTACTCTGATTGCTTCTTAAGTGCAGTTAAGAGATGGGCTCAATGTGATATGGCAATAAATGGTTTGCATCTGGAAAGAAAGAAATATGGGATGCTAAAAGGAAAAATATGTACATATATCTGAGAAGCTGTCTCATGTGCATATATGATCCTCCCCTGACCTGAGCCAGATCATTGGTCCAACAATTCAGTATCTATTGAGACTAAGGATGGCTTTTCATGGAGAGATCTGTTTAATTGTGATGTCTTGAATGAACTTAGGACTTTCTGTATGCCAGTCATGTGCTCTAGTGTTAAGATATGGTTCCTTTTCCACAAGAATATCCCTGTTATTTAAGATCTGCATGAGAAACATTATTCTGGGCATTTCCTCAGTATAGGTAACATCTAATTAGCCTCCAGGCACATTATATTTTGTAGTGGCTCTATAACACTACAGTCAGATTCCTGAGAAGCCTTAGCCACCTCAACATTAGAATTCAGGCACAGAGTGCTATCCACATATTTATTTTATTTATTATTTATTTATTGCACATATAGCCCACCTTTTCTCCAAAATAGGATCCAAATATATGTGACATCAATGTGTACATTGATATATGTTTAGATAGTTAGCATAGAGTTACTATGTATCCTAAGCTGAGACAGCTTGGGTTGCCTTGGTGAACAATCAGATAAGGGAACCAGATAAGGGAGTTACATCTCCATTCATTCTGTTGTGCTCCACTACTAGATCTCTGGATGATTTCCAGAAGATTGGCAAGGATTTGATCCTTAGTTACTTGGTTACACATGTGTAAATAAGTCAGCAGTGTAGCATTTCAGCCAATGTTTTTTGAATCATGCTGAACATGCCACTGAGGCTGAGCTCCTTGGTGACCGTGAAAGGCTGCTGATTTGCCTTTGTGTTTCAAGTTGCCTGTAACATTTCCTTGTTGTCTTCCATACTACTTTAGTGGATATGCTGCTATTAGCCATAGAGATTTTTGTTAATTCTAAAAAATATTTCAACATGGAGTTATAGCAGGTTTAAAAAAAACTAACAGAAATAGGAACCAGAAAAGAAAAAGAAATAATTTCCATTAAACTGGAATCATTAAAATGGTGGTGGAGGAGGAGGAAAAAGAGGAAGGAGCAGGTTCTCATTGTGCTCAGCCCTAAGTGCATCCTCTGAGCAGTGGATCAATAGGACTTCAGTGGCACAGGAACATTAAGCTCTGCCATCCTGGAGAAATATTCTGTGAAGTGATGGAGAATAAATACCTGTAATCTGTAGGCATCTTGCTGTGACAGTAGCAAGGTGACTTTGAACAGACAGCAAGTCCTTTTTCTTGTGATTTACATGTTTTTCTTCCTGGCTTTCTTCTTCCTTTCTAAATGTCTTCCTTTGCTGTTTAATATTATTTGAGACTGATGAGGAATGTTCATCTTGAGTTTTAAAATGTCTTGCTGAGGCCTTTCAATGTCGTTTCTTAGCACACAATACATACAGCTGCTTCCGTAAAAGATAAATATTTCTGAAACTGCTTCTTCGATGCAAATTCTCTTTCTCTCCCTGTCCCCCAAAGGAAGAACCCCTGCCTCTGCTAACTGCTATTTGGAGACTTTCAAGATTCACTGCCACATGCTGCAGCTATTATCTGAATCCATATTTGAACTGAAGCACTGCCATCTCTCAAGGGCATCATCCATCCATGCTGACTGAGGCTACTTTGGCATCTGAGAAAAAGCTAAACTGTTCCAGTATCTCAGAGGGAAGCTGGAAAAGATCTCACACAATATCCTCTCTTGGTTTTTTTGCTTCTTGCCTTTATATAAGCCTTTTTTTACCTGTAGCATCAATAATATTAAAAATTATTCTTGTGTCCCCTTTAGATTAAAATGTATTTAATATCCCCCTTGCCTTTTTCTAGGGGTGGTGAAAATTGGAAAGTCAAACTGGTCACAATGCAGGGTCATCAAGGGCACTAGGGACAATGTTACAATTGCGTTTCAGATGACGCTATATACAAACCAGGTAGAATCCAGTGAGGTGAATCAGGGAATAAGCCTTTTCGTCAAAGTACCATGTTTTTATTTCCAGTTCATTCATGAATTCACTCTCTTCATATAATTACAGCAGTCTGGAAACCATTTCCCCAATTCTCTCTGTTCCCAGATTTCCCATGATTCCTTGCTGTGCCAAGGAGAGGAGGCAGCCTTACTCTTAAAGGGTATACACATATATACACATACACACACCCCTCTTTCCCTCATGCAGCTGGTCTTTCAGCCTCTAATTAAGCAAACAGCTGGTGGGAGAAGGCAGAAAGAGAGAGAACGTTTTGGAATTCCTTCTGTAGAGGAGAGAGAAATGGAGGATATGGCCTGGAAAAGTAGGGCATCTAGGATTTCCAACGCTCGCTGAAATCAGGCAAGTTTATGGACCAGCCCTGTCGTCTTTCTCTCTAGTTTGTGTGCAGTTTTATGGGAGTTTGCAAAGGGAAACTTCAGTCTACCTTCCTCTGAAACAGCTTCTGGGGCTGCCTCCCTGGTTTTCCTTCCCTCTCTGGAGCATGTGTGTGTGCGCACTTGTAAAAATGACAGTTGGGAGCATGCACAAAAATTTTTATTTCCAAGCTAACAAGAGGATTTGTCCTCATCTGTCTGAAACCCAATTTCTATCGACCCACTTTCTTGCCTAAGTAATGTGTTTTTAACCCCTTGTTGTGCTCTGTGTGTGATAAGCATTAGCTAATTTGCTTGCTTTTCTAGGATGCCAACACTTAAGCGGCTGCCCAACTCACTGGGTCAGCTTCTCCATGGGCCTGGCCACACCCCAGCATGCCTTGTAGAGGCAGGCAGGCCCACGATTGGCTGGCCAGGGAGGATGGGGGGGACTTCTGCCTCCTGCTGTGAACTACACTTCCCAGCAGGCTTGAGAGGCAAGAGATCCCTCCTATTGGCTGTCCCGGTCCTCCAGGCAGCCAATTGGCTAGCTGGCCTGGAGGCGGGGCCTTCTCCTCCCTCAGCCCCTCCCTCTTAGGTCACATGGAGCTCCCTCGCGGTGCCATTATAGCTTGGCTCTCCCACCCTCCCACCCTGGGTTTAGGGTGTATCTTGTTACAACTTATTAGGACTTCAGCATAGGTCATGTATCTGGTGAGTGTGGTTTCCAGACCTAGATGTTTATCACACTATGCTCTTAAAGAGCTACTATTCCAGTGTGACTCCTCTAGCAGCCTCCTGTTGCATGCTGGGATTGGTAGTTTTAAGGAGCTGAACTTCTCTGCCTGAGAATTCTAAATACCCCTCCTTAAAACTGCCAATCCCAGCATGCAACAGGAGGCAGCTAGAGGAGTCACACTGGAATAGTACCTCTTTAAGAGCTCGTCTGATAAACACCCTACATAGCACTGGGTCAGGAGTCCTTCGGGACCCAGGAATGCTAAGGGTGTGTATTGTGGCCATTACACGGGCCACATCATGGCAGCGCCTCCCAGTGACTAGGGGCTTAACTGTGAACATGCAATCGGCCAGTTGCATGTCTGCGAGATGGCGTGTTACATAGCCCCTATGTCATCCCAAAGCCTGGCCGTGACCAGGCATTTCAGTTCATCGAACAACTGGGGTGTTGATCAGTGTTCCAGATCCAGACCTCATGCTTTGGGCCAACCCTAACTTTGTTGCTGTTTGTTTAATAAAGTTGTGGTGTTTCATCCATTTTTGGATCCTAGTCTTCTTTGGTGGCTTCCCTCCACGGCAACAACCTATTTCAAGATGGAAGCACATAGTCTTCCATGTGAAAACGTCCTAGGAGAATTCATCACCTTGGCAAAGGAAGCAGATGAAAATCTACCAATGAGGAGAAGAGGTTAGCTTACCCTAAAGTCTTTTCACACAGCACAATTATAGTCCTATGAGTTCACTTTATCCACCTTGGTTCCATCCTATGGAATCCTGGGATTTGTGGCTTGGGAGAGTTATTTAGAGTTCTCAGCAGAGAAGATGGCAAAAGTTGTAAATTAGGAAGGAAGCAAAACGTAGGAGAAGCCACACCAGTTTGGTTTTGCCTATTGAGAAGGGCAAAACTCGGCATCCTCCTCTCCTCTCCATCCTGCTGAATTAATTGAGTGCAAACTACCTTTCACTTTGAACTCTCTTTGTAGCCACTGAAGTAAGCCAAGGGCAAAGGAGGAAAGTGGGAAAAGAAAAAAGAAACTGGGATTTTCAAAGCATCTGAAAAAGTGCAATGACAGAAGATTAATTTAGATTGTCCCTTCCATACCAGAAAAGCTGGAGTGTATGGGCTGGTAGACAAGACAGGTTTTCAGTCTGATGATTTTATACATTTATATTCCATGTTTTAAAATGTGTCTGTGTGTCTGTGTACATTTTGCAATGTAGATTTTGTCTACACCAATAAACCCATGAAACCTTATAACTCCAAAATCTTAAAAACTGATAAGAATTGTTAGGAATTGAACCTTGATAAGAAACAGTTTAAAGACTCTTATATTAATAAGACTCAGTTTAAAACAAATAAACATAACATACACATAAGAGCAGAAATAGATTGCACAAATGCTGTGTGAAAACCTGAGTATGAACATGCAGTGTCTGCAAATCTTGGAAGTTACTTTTTTTGAATTATGGTTCCCAGAATCTCCCAGTCAGTCAGTAGGCTGACTGAGGGATCCTAGGAGTTACAATTAAAGAAAAAGGATTCCTCTTCTCAAAGAACTTTCTACATTTCACATGTTTGCATGACTTCTGTAGATCAAAAGGAGAAGCAAAAACATCCTCATCCTGTATTACAAGGAAGGAAAATCTACTGTTTTAATAATAATTAATGCATTTTCTTTCTCTTTTTTTCTACTTTTCAGGCACAGTATTTTATTCTTTACTGAAAATAACAACAAGAAAAGAAATATTTTTTTCAAAACAATACAGTACTTACCAAAAAGCACATTTCTGAAGATGAGAAAATGGCATTAATTCTCAAGTCAATCTAAAAGTGCAATTACTTTCCTTTCCTTTCCTTTCCTTTCCTTTGTTTCTCCTGTTAAATTAAGCTGTTACTGATGAGATCAACCAGTCTGATAGTACAGGAAATGGAAATCCTTTATTCAACCACAGCAATAGCAGTGTAAGTCCTTCTCTCCTTTTCCTGCACACCTACTCAGACCTGACCTTGATAAATCGTAAGTAAGCAAAAAGAGTCTGTTAGGTTTTTGTATCCTTTGGGGATCATCTGGCAGGAATGAGGATTTCTTTAATTGATTCAACCTTCATACAATTGCATGTAAATTAAGCAACATTCCTGAATGAGAGAAGCTTTCCTTGCATCCTTTTAGAGTCTAATATGTAGACAATTCATGCACAAGTCACAGAAAGCAAAGGCATTTCTTTGTATTTAAGAGATCAGGGAAATGCTCCTTCTAAGGTAGTAGAAGTCCCTCCAAAGGTGCTGCTTCCCTCCAAGGTTTCATAGATTGTTGTATTAAAATTATTTAAAATTTTCTTTCAAATAAAGCTGCTGCTCAATTAAGTGGGAATCACTGTTTTAGTCCAGCAAAAGATTTTAAATCAAATTAATCTAATTAAGGAACAATTATAGGCACCCCATCAGGACAGATGAGAGTGGAAGGTCCACCCCCACAAGTGGAGAGAAAGGGGCCCAAGTGGAATTACTCTTGCTTAGTATGAAATTTGACTTCTCTTAGGTAAACCCTGCTATGAAACACTAAGAGCATCGGCATGCAAGAAACATCATGAGAAAGTACAAGTACATACTTGTAGAAAGGTTGTTTTTCTGTGAAACATTTCCATTTGTATCCCATCATTAAGGTCAAAAAGGTTACTTTTTAGCTGCTGGCTGTGATAGCAGGGGAATTCTGGCAGCTGTAGTCCAAAAAAGCAACTTTTCCAAAGTGTTGGACTAAGGCTGGATTCTCCACACTGCCCTGAAATGTACTGGCCTCTCACCCTAACCATTTTCACAAGAGAGAAAAATGGAATAGAATGGGAGTATGAACTACATACAGGATGATTCCTCTTTTTCTGAAATTCTTGGGACCAGACATGTATTTGTGTATAGGCCCATAAATAAATAATTGGTTCCTAGAAAAGATCAAGCCTGAACTCTCACTAGAAGCCAAGATGATGAAGCCGAGTCTGTCATACTTTGACCATATCATGAGAAGACATGACTCATTAGAAAAGATAAGAATACTAGAAAAGGTAGAAAGTAGTAGAAAAAGAGGCAGACTACTTGAAAGGGCATTTGAAAAGAAAGCTAACTACAAGGGTAAAGATTTTGAAAGTTGTATCTTATAAATATTTGCATAAATATAAATCAATCAGACCTTCTCCAAACAACCAAGAGAAATGGCACAATTTATTTTATTTAACATTGTCACGTTATTTTAAGCAGGGCTATAAATGGGTGTGCCTCAACCACAGAGGAGCAAGAAAATGAACAATGGACTTTCCACTGTGTTTTTCTTGTGGTGATTGTTTCTGCATGTATAAAATAAAATGGTCACTTAACACAAAAGAATCAAACATTTTCACATGTAACAACAGGACAGTTTTATAGTGCAATTCTACACTGAGAAGACACTGTATTCCAGAGTCTATATTTCTTACAAAGGATTTTCAGAAGATCCTCCTGTATGTAATTATATATATTCCAGGTTTCTACTAATGCATTTCTTCTCCTTGATTTATTACAGACCATGACAACAATAAATTATTTGAAAATCTTTTGAGAATCCAACCAGAAAGTCACCAAGACCAGATTATTTCTTTCTTTAAAAAAATAGATTTAGTAGTTTCCTATATCACTGGGTGTATGGAAGGAGGAGGAGAAGGAGCAGGAGCAGGAAGAGCAGGAGGAGTGGTACTGGTGATAGTGACAGTACTGGAACCACTACAATACTCCACTGGTGCCTAGATTCTTAGATAGAATCTAAATCATTGATGGACCAAAACTCTAATCAGTAACACCTGGAAGTATGCGAAACAAAAAAAAATTGAGATAATAATAAACAACAACAACATACTGAGTAACTCATTCAAAAGTTTAAACTATATAATTTTATCAAATAGTAGTTTATATTAAATCATTTATTTTCTTCATATATGTTGTCGATTTCCTTAAAAAAGTCAAAATCAACTTGGTATTTTGTGTATTTCCAAATTCTAAATCTATTTTAACCCTACTTTCTTTGCAAATTTTGTATTAGTGGGTAATACATTGATTGTTCAGGGAGAGTTCCACCTAGCCACCTCGACCTATCTATGGAGATTATCAGACGGGGGAATGAAATATCCTTGTCCCGTCCTTTTCCCATTCTTATAATGCAATTGTAAGAAGATTTTTATATCCCATTATTATCCCATACAGAAACGCAATTGACCATGATCACACAAAACATTTTCAAACAACATCGCGCAGATCCTGTCACTGTCCCGTCATTGAAGCGGCTTTGCCCAGCATTTTGCCTTAACAGGAGTTCAAGTTAATGCAATGCTGCTTCAATGATGGGACAATAGTGCTGCAATCTGAAAGCCTTGTGCGGGATCACAGTCAAAGATGAGATAAGGATGGGGAAGCGATCTCATCCGTATCCCATCTGTGTGTGATAATCTTCTGTATCTTTCGTTAATATGCATGTAAGCTTTGACTATGCATTGCTTTGATTTCTTCAAGAGCAAACATCAACTATTCTAAGAACACTTGCACATTTTTAAATGCAGTTTTAATAATTGATAAAAGCTTTCTAGGTATCCCATAATGGAAGGAATCTGGTGTTCTTTTCTGTATTGATCAAAGAGGTACTGAGCATTCCATTTTATTAATTCCTGAAAATCTAGGAAGACATAATATACCATATATATTTGACTATAAGTGGACCTCATATATACATCAAGGGCAGGTTTGGGAGGGCAAAATTATGGATTTTGCCATGACCTGTGGATAAGTCAATGGTAAAACTTGGAGGTTCCTTCAATGTGTGTATGTGTGCATGCAGCAAGAGGAACTCTTAAAGAAGCAGCAATAAATCAACCATGAGGCTTTCTGCTTCAGCATTTCAGCCTTCACTCCTGAGACAGTGGTGCACAGGTGGGAGAGGGACTCTTAAAGAAACAGCAATCATCCACCCAGGACTCCTTCTGCTTGGCTCAAGAGAGAAAGAAACATGGGGAAATCTGAAAGAGCTGCTATCACATTACCATACCGACCCACAACTAAGTTGAACCTGGAATTTTGGGGTCAATTTCTGGGCATAAATTTTTCGACTTATAGATGAGTGTGTGTGTGTGTGTGTGTGTGTGTGTATATATATATATATATATATATATATACGCAATTGACCATGATCACACAAAACATTTTCAAACAACATCGCACAGATCCTGTCACTATATATATAGTACATATATATACTTTATAATCACATTTATTTTGTGCCTGTTATTACCAATTTTATATTTAAAGAAATGTGATAATAACATGTTTGAGAAGTATAATAATGATGCACAAACGTCTAGACAAATTATAAAATGAAAATACATCATTGATATGGGAATGGCTATCATTAACTTCATTTTTGATTGAGCTTTTTGTTTCTCAGTAAATCAGCTTGACCATAGACAGACATAATCATAAACAGAGCAGATATATTGAAATTAATGACAATTAATTGTCATGTACTGAGATAGGATAGTCTCCCAGAGTCACATCCCCCTGTCCTCGATGTCTTGCTTCTCCAGATTGTTTCAAAATAAACATGGGCGTTAAAGTCATGGCAGCTAGACAGTGAAGAAAGCTGAGAGAAAGAAAATCACATCCTTTGAAATGAGGCGCTGGAGAAAGGTTCTATGGATCCCATGGACTAGCAAAAAGACAAATGGATGGGCTTTAGAGTAAACCAAGCCTGAACTCTCACTTGAAATTAAGGCCGATATTAGGGTTCCGGAGCGCGCAGCATCCGCATGCTCCAGATCTCTAACACGTATGGACAGTGCCATCTTTACGTGGCGCTGTCCATATGTGGTGCACATGCATGACATAAGTGCGGTGCCATGTCCACACTGTGCTTGTGTCTAGGATGCATCACAATGCACCAATGGCACACTGATGATGATGTCCCAGTGCACCAAAAAGAAGCCGGAAGAACCAGGTTCTTTTTACTCCAGAGGGACATCACGTGGTTCGGTGGCTACAGCATCCCTCCAGTGTTAAAACGGATGCCTGCAGACCGCCATTTTGGGGCAGTCTGTCTTAGGCCTAAGATAACTAAACTGAGGTTGTGATACATATTGTGAGTCAATACAATTCATTGAAAAAGGCAATCATGCTCAGTAAAGTGGAAGGCAATAAAAAGAGAAAGATTACATTAGATGTGGATTGACTTAGGACTTTATCACATGGGGGAAATTGGGAAATACACAAGGCATTATCCAGGGAAAGTCACATGATCATGGCTAAGATTATCACACAGGTCATGATTAGAGAGGGCTTATCCTGGGAATAACCAGGGAATAACCAGCAACAAATCATTTGTGGGTTTTCCCATGATTTGTTGCTGATTATTCCCTAGTTATTCCCAGGATAAGCCACCTCTAATCATGACGTTATGTGATAGCTGCGATCACATGCCTTTCCCTGGATAATGCCTTTTGAATCCCCCAATTTCCCCCATGTGATAAGGTCCTTAATCAAGGAAGCCACAGCCGTGAATTTGCAATACGTCAGCAGGGTAGTTGATGACCAGGACTTGAAAGACTCTCCTTTATAGGGTCATCACAAGTTGAAGTCAACTTGACTACATAATAACAATAACAGCATCTCTTAGGGAGAAAGGTTCCTACATCTGCAAGGTTAACAGCAGTTTCCAGTAACAAAACAATTAATGTTTACAGGAAGTATGATCAGCAGAAATGGTTATTTCATATAAAAAGAAGATGCAGACATAACCATCAAGTAACCTATTTTTTGTTCTTTGTTTCCTTTTAAGTAGATGCATTGCAAATTCTAAATATAAAATCTCATAAAATTCTCAATCTGCAAAACTGCTGGAAGAATCACATTACTTGTAAATATTGTGACAAACCAAATGTATTAAATCTCATTCAGATATACAAACTAGGTCTGAAGTTCAGTTTAAAAAAAATCCTCACATTAATTTTGGAGTTATTTAAGAGTTATATATTATTTCATAATTTACCACTTGTTTCTGAGGTCAATCTGAGACAGAAAACATATGAGAAGGTAATTTGATTAAGGAGCAACACAAACTCTGTGATAAATTGTTGCTGTGTGCCTTCAAGTTGTTTCCGACTTATGGTAACCTTAAGGTGAACCTATAATGGGGTTTTCTTGGCAAGATTCATTCAGAATGTGGTTTGCCTTTGCTTCCCTCTGAGGCTGAGAAAGTGTGACTTGGCTAAGGTCACCCAATGGGTTTCCATTTTCAAGGAGGGATTCAAACCCTGGTCTTCTGGAGTCCTAGTGCAACACTCAAATCACTACACCACACTGTTTCTTCTTTCAATATCCTTGCTGATACTACTGTGTAAAAATATGTCCACAGGGAACTTAGGTGCAGTACAGAATACCAAAACGAGGCGCCAGGGAGGTGCCCCTTCTTGCTCCGCAGCAGTGCGATGGCAACCAAATTGTGCAGCTACACCAAAGCGCCAGTGACGGCACGATGACGTGCCAGTGGCGCAGCCCCATTTGGACTCTGCGCTGCTGGCACGTCATCACTGCATGCACCATCTGGATAGTATTGCACAGCTGTGGCACATCCATAACATGCTAGGGTTGCGGGGCATGTGCTCTCCCCATCCCCAAGCAACCATAGAACATCATGGGCGCTCCACAAATGGCCCGTATGTACCGGGCCCTAGAATCATTTATTAAGGAGCTGAGGAACATTGTCATAAACCTTATGAGTTAGATGAATTAATATATTTTTCCCACTCAGAGCTGCCACCACCCCATGATGATTTTTCATACATTTCAAATATTTTATATTGACATTTCACTGAAGATACATTACTACTTTTTTCCAATAAATAAAAGCAACCACTTAACACCAGAGTCTGGAAAAATACTTTTTGTACTATAATTTCCAAAATTCCCAGCATGACCACAGTCATACTGGCTAGATTATTCTGGGAGTTGTAGACCAAAAATGAAATTTTCTGTACTTTGGTTAAAACTCATAAAAGGCCCATTTAGACAAACTAGAAAAACCCAAAAGTCCTGGATTTGTTCCTGTCCTTTCCAAGTATTTTTTTTTAAATGATGTTTTCCCATCCGGAAGTATTCTCAGGGATCCCCTGCCCCAAGTGCTTACAAGAACTTATCATTCCTACTCTCCAGGTCAGTTTAAATTAAACCAGCATTTCCCAACATAAAATATATTTCTCTATGGTAGTATGTTTCTACCCTCAGAGCTAGCCAAGATGGCTGCCACCAAAGTTGCATCTATAGTGCACAATTAATGCAATGTGACCCCCATTGTAATGGCCATGGCTCAATGGTATAGAATCCTGGGATTTGTAGTTTTGCAAAAGATTTACCCTTCTCTCTCAGAGAATCTGTTGTCACAACAAACTATAAACCCCAGGTTTCCAGAGGATGGAACCATTGTAGATAAAGTGATGTCAAACTGCATTAATTCTGCAACATGGCAGCAGCCTGCAAAACATAGCAACTGTTCCTCAGACAGTAAGGTCAACCGAGAAGGAGGGATGCGAGCAATAAAAGAAATGTTTCCAATGCTTAACTAGTGTAATATTGCTAAAGCATTTTAACATTTTGACCTCAGTTCCTGAATAATGATTTTAAAAGTCTCATCAGAAATTGGTGAAAGGCAGTTTCTGAAACATTGCCTGAGTCTAGATGTAACTAATGATCAATGGATAATCTCAGTACCTCCAGTGATTTTTTTCTCTCTCTTGATAAGGCTAAAGTTACCAGGGAATGCAAACGTACCAAATGTGAACAGTTTTCAGTGTCTCACCCTCTGCAATGGCAGATATTTTGGGGCAGAAAGGAATTGCATGGAGCAGACAGAGTTCTTTGTGGGGAATGCTTTCATTCTCCCCCAATCCTGCTATACCCCTGCCTATAGAACAAAAGCAAACTAGTTTGGATGGATTTGGGTCAAGGTCAGAGCTTCTGACATGCCCATAGCAAAACAGTACAGCATTCTTACTCAAGAAGCTGTATGCACAAGACAGAAATTTAGACAAAACTAATGAGACATAACAGTATCTAACTTTAGGCACAGATAGATTTAGACACAGGGATAATAAATTCCAAAAGCAGGACAATTACAATACTTGTCAGAACATTGCAACATGTGCAGCGGGGGGGAGTTGAGGCTGTATATAATTGGCACACAGGACTCTCTTATAACAGTTGGCACTATGGGTTCCAAAAAAGTGACCTACCCAAGAGCTGCCATCCCCCCCCCCCATTTCATTCATGTAGAGTGATGATCTGTGAGTTTGTACTTCTGACCGACTTTGTTCATCTGAACGGATCACTTGAGTGAACCAGTCTCGATGCCATTGCCATTTTTTTTTATAGACAGAGAGACAGAGGAACAAAACAGAGAGATAGTTAACTGATGGTAAGGGGAAATGCCACACTCAACCCTTGCTTTTGTACAACTGGTCCCAAAACTAATACACACTCACATACACACAATTTTCTCCAAAACCAAACAAACAGCCAGGCCATATTTTTTTTCCTAGTCTGCTGGGAACCCATTGACTCAGACTAAAACTATTCAAAGGGCAAATCAACACTACAGACCTAAACTGGTTTAACAGGCTTTCTATCTCTCAAGGGAAACCTGGGAATGTTGCTTCTGAGGCAGGGATTAAGGATCTCCAGCATAGTTCTCTAGTATCTCCACCAATTAAACCACTATTCCCTGCATTCAGTGAGGAAAGATAGAAAAAGCAGTTAAGGTGACATTAAACCTAAGCATACTTCTAATACAGTCTGAGCAAAAGAAAGGTTTCCCTCCAAGAAATAGAAAGAATATTTGTAATTATTTGTTCCTAGGTCAAAAATCCAGGTTTCCTGCAAGTTATTGGGAAGAATAATAAAGCAGAAATGTTTTAAAGGCACAAGATCCCATCTGATCTTGGAAGGAGGGTCAGCTCAGTTCTAGTTAGTACTTGGATGGGAGACTGCCAACAAATACCAGGTGCTATAGTTATATTTGAGAGGAAAGAACTGGCAAAAGCACCTTTGACTATTCCTTGACTAAGAAGACTCCTTGGAATTCATGGGTCCAAACAATCACCTTGAAGGCACATGTAGACAAGACTTTTTTTTCTTGCAATTTTCTCCAGATATCTGCATATCCCAAAGTGTTGAAGAATGTGTTGAAAAATTGTTCAGAGGGAAATATCACATGAGGGGTTTTGTGCAAAAACGAACAAACCCCTGTTTTCTGTACAGAAAAATGAGTTTTGTGTGCAGACTAATACTTCCACAATGCTTTGGAACATGCAAATACAGGAAGAATATTGCAGAGGGGTATACATTTTCTCCCACCATGAGGAAAAAAACTACTGTATAGATCTTTGCATATCTTCACAACTTGTCATGTGGATGACAAGAAAACACGTTCAAGGCCATATTTTTTTTCCTAGTCTGCTGGGAACCCATTGACTCAGACTAAAACTATTCAAAGGGCAAATCAACACTACAGACCTAAACTGATTTAACAGGCTTTCTATCTCTCAAGGGAAAATCCAAAATATATATCAAGGTGTATATTATGCTCTCTTTCATTAATTACCCCAATAAAGATTGGGGTTCTCTGATAGAGAAGCAGGATACAAATAAAACATCTATTTTATTAATTTATTTTGGTCTTTGATGTATTTTGCTATACGGTCAAAATGGCTATTTCTGAATATGCTTTAAAGAACACATAAAAATTTACCTCCAAGAGAGGAATCCTAAAATAGAAGTGACAAAAGGGGTAGGATTTCTGCCTTGAGTTTTTTTTACCTCCAACAAAGGTAAAAAAAAAATGGGGGGGGGGGGCATCACTGACAGGTTTTACCTGTTACAGCACCTAAACCTATCTCCAGGTTTGACAGTATACAAAGTGCTTTATGCCTGTAAAGTGATTTGAGGTAGTGTGGATTTCAAAGGAAGTTACTTCATTTGTGTTCATTGTCTGGCTCTTACTGCCCTTTGTCCCCAGTCCCTTCATGGCCAAGAAGGGATGTGGCAGCCAAAGGTGAGCAGACTTTTCTTCTCATACTCACTTTTTGCCAGCCTATCCACCTTCCCTCTCTCTGCCTCTCTCTCCCCACCAAGAGAAGGGACAGCTTGTTCTTGCCATAGGCCTGAACTGGTTGCTTGCAGAGGGCTTTTGAAATTTGGCCAAGAGAGGACATGAAATTAGGCTGTGGCTGCTGATCATTTATCCCTGGCTGAAAGATTTTACATGCAAGCAAAATCATTTCCTCTGCAAGAAAGCACAAATCCTTCAGACTTCAGGAACAAATTCAAGCAAAGCATACTGATTCTTGCTGACAGCTGTGTTATGCCATCACCACACATTCCACTGGAAGAAATGTGATGGTATTAATCTCCGTATTTGGAGATCACTTTTTGCATTTTAACCACACTATATATCATGCAGGAGTATAATCACCACTTGCTATTTTGTCTTGAACATTAAAAGTGCTGCTTGAGGTTCAGAATTACAGAAGGAAGAGACAATGTGCCCCTGCATCACAAATAGAATGAACTTTTCACTTGTGGGGAGAGAAGGCACCTCTCCCAGCCCAGAGACACAAGCATGCACACATGTAACCACCTCCATCAGCATACCAAGAGGAACTGGCCAAATGTCCCGGAGGAACATGCTGCCACAACTCTTAAATACAAGTTCCTGCAATGCAAAAGAAATGAACAGCTACAAATACTCCTCAAAAGCAGAAGTAAGACTATGCTGGTGTTATATTTGCAGGCAAGCAGAGCTTGCCAATTCTTATTTCTGCTGTCCTCAATAAAACTGAAGTAAAAGCCAGAACTGGAGTAGAGAGTACGTCATCGCTGATTAATATATACATACAGACATTTTTATATTAAATACTCTTGGTTTGCTCATTTTAAAAAAGTTCGTTTAATCTGGTAACAAATTCAGGAGACGTTACATCATTTTATGCTTCTTCTTTTGAATCAGTTCAGAACGCTTTAGATATTAAAGGTCTGTGGGATATGTATTACTCTGGAAAAATTTTCTGAATCCACATTCAGGATTACAATAAGGATTCAGTGATTAGTATTGAATATCTCTGAGCTAGACTGAGCTGGACTGAGGTCCAGCTCCTAACTCCATAGATTATTTTCTCAATTTTCTTCATAATGGAGTAAGTCTGAGACTTGGATTTCCCACAGACTAGGTTCCATACAAGAGGAAGATTTTGGCTTGTCAAACTTTACTCTTCTAATATATCCTTTATTTTCCATTGCTATGCATGTGAAGACTTGGGGTCCATGTGAATAAGACACACAATGAGGCTTGGCAGTTGAATCTACAGAGCCAGATTATATACAGTGAGACCGCACCATACACGGGCTCACTATAGGCAGCTTTCAGCTTACACTGAAGCTGCTCACCAAAAGGGAGAATGGCGCACGCACCTGGGGTGCACACACACAGCCACAGCACGAACACAAGCCCCATTATATCCAATGGTGCTCACGCATACACACTTTTTTCCTTACACGGGCGGAGGGGGGTGTCCGGAACAGATCCTCTCCGGAAGACAAGGGCCCACTGTAGTTTATACTGTAGTCAAAAGCTTCTAATTTAAGAACTGTCACTGTACTATACCTGAAGTCAAAGTGACACAAATAAATTAAATTAAAAGAGGCAGTTCCCAGAAATTAATTCCCCTGAAATGCAGCCACTGAGCCTGGAGGAGTTGGGTAATCTCCAAAACAATAATTATTCCAACTTTTAGGCGAATGCCTGTATATAGTCTCAGTGTATTAAATCAGTGAAAGGAAAGTGGTCATGAAGGCCATCAATTGACCAAATCTGATTCAGCTGCTGTGGATCAAGAGAGACACATTAAGCAAGACTGGTTCTCACTTTTTTCTCCACTACAAATCCACCTCAGTCAGAATCTACCAAAAATTCTTCCTCTCAAATCTGCAAATCAGTATATATTGTGCTTCAAATCCCCATCACACACAGTGATATCACGGGGGGGGGGGGGGGGACTTCCTTGCCTCCCTACCCCACCTGGTCAGACTGTGGCCACCCCACAGACTTCAAAGTCCCATAAGGTGGCTGCCATGTGGGACGTAGAAGGCTTCACCACTCCCTCCAGCCTCTTGAGACCCGCCTGCTACCACATGGGACTCCAAAAGCACAGCCACCTCCAGCAGCCACCACTATTGAGGGGGGCAATGGTGCAGCCTCTGGAGGGCCCATTTAGGGTCCGGTGTGGCTGCTGAGCAAGCAGAAAAACACCCTTTCTCATTTGCCTAGTGGCCATGCTAGTCCTTCTGGGTGTACCACCCCACCAGGTGGCACCCCCCCCCTGGAATGTCACCCAATGCTGTCCGCACCTACTGCAGGCACCCAGTGATGCCACTGCACACACTCACATATTGTGACAAATATATCTATGTTTTAACTTCCCATCCACTCCATTCCATGGAACATGACAGGTGATGCCTTTCGCTGTTGTAACCCGCCTTGATCCCAGGAAAGGCGGGCTAAAAATAAAGTTTTTATTATTTATTATTTACTTGATAATCTGCTCACAAGAATGTGTCTTTTGCAAAGTGCCATACAGTTTTGCAATTGACACTGTAAGAAAATTCCACACCAATATTTACTTAAACTCTATACAAATTTAGCATCTTCAGACTTTTTAGCAAGACCACCCAATAGCTAACAAAGTTCAAATGTCTGACCTTAGCTGAGGCTAGAGAGCAGAGACACTTTATATATACCAGCCTCTTTCAGTTAGTCTCAAAGGGCCTTCAAGATCCTGTTTCACACTGATTTTCCAGACCAACATGGCTATGTCTTTGAATTATATATATGGAGTAAGTAAAAGTTTAAGGGAAGTAAAACAATCAAGATATGTACTCTCTCTTTCTCCCCCGCTCTCTCTCCCCCTCACTTGCTCTCCGGATCTCAAAAAGAAGTTGTTTGTACTACTTACACTTCTTTCAGCCCAAAGTTCACTTTCATTTTGTTTGTTCTGTGCTTGCATCCAAAGTTTTTGCATACTGTATAAATAATTCATGTTAAACAGTATGCTATTTGTACTTTTAAAAGTTTTTGAGGAATAGGTCTTCAGAACGGCAAGATCTGCCCTGTGTTTTGAATGTATTACCATTTGCCATCCTGATTCCCAGACTAATTTTTAAGGATAATGACCTACAGTATGTCATCCATATGCTGGAGAATGGTTTTTATTATCAATAAAATGAGCATTACCTTCAAATAGACTCTTCTCCCCCTTCCTTTCTTTTCTCTACATACTTTCCAAATGGAGTGCCTTCCAATGTGTGTCATGCTAATTCAAGAGAGGTTAATGAAATTTAGCCTGGGGAAAAGATGAAAGAAACATCTAAGCACTTTGTTGTCTGCAATCTCTGACAGTAGGCAGTAAAGCCCAAGTAAAAGCCTTGAAAGTGTAGGAGGAGATTTGGAAGTATAGGTGGCATGCAGAGATTTCACCAAAAGGGGAAGTGGAAGCACAAATGCACCAAAGTGCCATAAATTGAAAGAAAGGAAACATTTTAGCATTTTGCATAACTGGTATTCTCATTGTGCATCTAATTTATTTCATTGGGTTTACTTGAGCTGAAATTGAAATTAGGTGTAGCCTTCTGTCACCAAAGATTACTAGATGCAACCCTAGCAACTGCTTCATTAGTCAGTCTAATAGGCTATCTAGTTCACTGTCATCTACTCGTAGGGTGGCAGTCATGTAGCCCTCCAGAGTTCCCACCATCCTCCATGTTTGTCATCATTAGCCACGACAGCTTGAGCTGCTGAGATGTGCAGCCCAACAATATCTGGAAGCCACATGATTTCTATCCCTAATCTGCACTGATCGTAGCTCAGTAGGATTTTAGACTGGGCTCTTCCTTAGATTTACAGATTGAACACAGGAGAAACTAAGACAGTGATCTAGGAAAAGAAAAGAAAAAAAAGCTCAAGAGAATTAGGAGCAATAGAAAACATGAGGGGAAAGGAGAATAAGAAAGGATGTTTTGATGGAGCAGTGGGCTGGGAGTATGAGAAGGAGAAGGTGCCTGAAAGAACAGGAAAAATCACAGTCACCTTTGCATGGTATACCCCGTGGGTGTGTCTACACCAGAGAAATAATACAGTTTGACATCACTGTATTGACATGGCTCCAGCCTACAGAAATCCAAGACTGTAATTTTGTGAGGCACCATCACTGTTTGGCAGGGAAGGCTAAAAATCTTGCAAAACTACAGATCCCAGGATTCCATAGGATAGTGCTACATCACTTAAAGTGGTGTCAAACTACATTATTTTCACAGTGCAGATGCACCTTCTGATTCCATTTGAATGGCCATGGCTCAGTCCTTGGGAGGCACTAGAGCTCTCTGGGTGAAAATTCTAAATGCTTTCCCTGAACTGAAAATCTAATGGTTCATAGGATGGAATCATAGCCATTAAAGTGGAATTGCAAGGTTATAACTATGGGTTGTGAAAGGGCCTTGAATCATAGGACAAGAAAGTGGACATATGTCAAATGACATATGACAAGAGATTAAGAAGGCTGGAATTCTGCGGTTGTTGTAAACTAAGCATTTCAGGGGACGGCATGGGCAAAACCCCTCTGAATATATCTTGCCAAGAAAACCCCATGAAAGGTTCACCTTAGGGTTACTATAAGTTGGAAAGGACTTGAAGGAACACAATAACAAAAACAACTGTTGAGTTCAAGCCTCTAGTCTTCTCTTATTTATATAATCATAGATGCTTTCTGCCCTAAATCATCATCTGTGTCTTTGAAGGTTCATCTCTGGATACTACATTATTATCCTAGAAGGCACTTGTACTGCCTACAGTATTCTAGTTTTCTCTTCAGTTATATGCATCCTTTTTTCTTTTCCAAAAATGCCAGCAGTTAAGAACATGGAAAAATGCAGCATATTCATAATTAATTTTTATAGTCTTCCTTTAAAAAAATAGGCCAGAATGGGTCACAAATAAGCTTTTTGAAAGTGTACTTTTAATTATAGATTGAAGGCACACAAAAAAAACCCTGCATACATAGACACACACACTTTAATTGTAAGTTTTAGTACTATGCTAAATCTCCAGATACCTGCTTTTATGTTAGTGTGAATGATTCTTTTAATCACTGCCGTTGGATTTCCTTTCAAGACATCCTTCTCTGACATTGTTCCAACAGAAAATGTGTCACAGAGTGGCTGATGAATATTACAGCAAATTCTTGGGAAATTGTTCAAGCATCATGCTGTCGAGGGCGTCAAAAGACATTAAATGCTTGGCCTGCCTGCTCTGCACATATCAACAGATGCCCACCCTTTTCTTCCCAGCTTCCTACAAGGAACAGTCAGATTTCACATATATATATATTGATCCTTACATGGGCTCCACCACTGACCACTGTGCAATACACAGATGGAACCATGGTGTTGAAACCATGATTCCCAGAAAGGAGGACTGAGGTAAAAGGTGAGTTTAGGGACCAATAAGGAAATCTTTGTTCTAAATTCAATAGAGAGGGTTCAGGGCAGGGAATTCAAGATGTTGGGTTTGAATGTAAACTCATCTCTCTGCAGTTTCCTTTTGATGACAAGAAGCATCAAAATGAAGATTGACTGGTCTGAATGAGCTATCCCATATGATCTCAAAACAGAGGACAGAATATTAATAGCAGAAGTTGAAACCATTTTGCTCACTGTTAGTAAGCTTGAAAATCTAATTTGCTTACATTATTGTGGGATATTATTGTTAGAAAACATAGAGCTGAGAGGGAGAAAACGGCATATAATACTAAGCATACACAATGGCATACACCTATAGAGTCTACAAGTATCACATGTGACACAATCGCTTCTTCAAAAGCTGAGGTCAGGATTAAATTGTCTTCCCCAACCTAGTATTTCCAGGTACATAAATATCTCACATTCCCTACTACCTGGAGATGGTGGTAGTGGTAGGCCATCACATCTGTGGGAAAAGCATTATATCTGACCTCCTGTGGAATAAAGCTGTGCCACATATTTGCTGCATTTCTTCTCTTTTCTCAGGCTATTCACCCAACAAACACCATTGATTGTTTAAGAGAGAAAGACCAAAAAATTGAAAAGTCCCTGTCAAAAATAACTTTTAAAAAATAAAAAAAAGGCCCGGGACAGACTGCCCCAAAAGGGTGGTCTGTCAGTGGCCTATTTCTCTCCAGAGGGACTCCACAGCCGCCAAATTGTGCGGCGTCCCTCCGGAGTAAAAAGAACCCGGAAAAACCGGGTTCTTTTTGAGCCACCAAGTGGACATCACGAGTACGCCAATGGCAGTTGGTGCGCGGTCCTTAAGCCTAGAATCGGCGGCAGCACAGCACTTTGGGACTGTCTGTCCCATACCAAAAATAAGCTCACTCACCAACATGAAAGAGATGGGGTTAGTTTCACTCATTACATTTCATTTGAAAAAGAAACTATGTTACACTCTTGTTATTTCCCAAACTAATGTATTACAAGTCACTTCATATAGATATAGATATAAGATTTTATTGCACAGGCCCTGAAATGGGCCTGTTGTGTTCTAACAGGGGATGTGATGAGAATGGAAGGCGGCATAGAACTCATCTTACCACACAGGGAGAACGCTGCCACTGCCACCGGACATTCCATTCGTGTTCCAGATGGGACGATTTTCAGAACGCCTTCTCAGAGGGGGCAATTTTCAAGAATGAAGCGTTCCTGAAAATCGCTCCCTGGGGAACACATTTGGAACTCAATGGGAATGTCCGGGGACAGCAGCAGTGTTCTCCCTGTGCAGTAAGATGCATTCTATGCCACCTCCCATTCTCATCACATTCCCCGTTAAAATGCAACAGGCCCGTTCCAGGGCCTGTGCAATAAAGTTCATAGATATAGATATAGATATAGATACTCCTATTCTGGGTATCAAAGACAATACTTTTCAAAGCAACCAATTTAAAGTTAATTTCACATGATCAAGTATACTGTTTAAAAATATTTTTACATTGTGATCAACTCAGTTGCTGAAATGTATCTACAGTTCTTTTGTTTTACGTGGCTTGGGATCAGGACTTTAGAAGCAAAGATCAGACAGATACCATCCCCCACTGCAGTGGATATCAAATAATGAAAAAAAAGCAACCATTTCACATTAAGTATCTCCTATTTTACCTTTTCTCCCATGTTTAGATTTGAACACATTCCCTGATAATCTGTCCCAAATATCCCATCCAGTTAAGACCAACGTTTATCCTGCCTAAAAACAGACCCATTGAAACCATTGAGACTTAACTTTTGTCTTCATGGACATGTCCCACTCATTTGAATTGCCTCCCCACACTTGATTTGCATGGATAGAGAATGGAGAGTGCAGCTGTGCTTCTGTTTTAATTCCATTAATATACGTGGATATAAATAAGATCCATTAGAGAGGGTTGAATCCAGGCTTCACCATGCTTAACTTCTTTAAATCATTGAGTCCATTTTCTATATAACAAAGAGGTGGTCTCCATGAGTGAAAAACCCTACCCTAACCCCAAGGCTGTCCTGCCTGGTTGCATGATGCATTATGACTCCAGTCAAATACTTCAGGGTTTCCTCATTAACCCAAATTTGTCTCAGAGTTGGCAAAGATAGGAAAAACCCTAGTGTTTTCCTGAAACCTTTGGGTGATCATGGGTTTTGTGGCATCAGAACTGTTGCATTGGGTCTGAATTGGATTGTGCCATCCCCTTTCTCCCACATTGAAAAGTGCACCGGAAAAGGATGACCTGTTCCCAAAACCACTATTACTTCCATACCTGCAGGAGCTCTCTGGACAGGCCATGTGGCATGCCACTACTTGTCCTCAGGGTGGGCTCAGGGCACCAGCCATTTGAGCAGACATCAACCATTTGAGCCTCTCCCCTATCTTCTTGTTTGTCACATGGACAACCCCACCTATGGGAGAGGCAGTGGAGCATCCAGCAGCCTACCCATGTACTCCTATAGATATAAAGGTGCAGTGGCAGCTCTAGGGACAAAAAATAAGGCAGATATTCCAATGGAGTGTTGGCCTGGCTGGCCCATGTGAACAATGCTGCACTGCTACACTGGGTGCAGCCTGGTGCATGCAGTCATCATAGCCAGTTCAGGTCTAGATCCACAGCATAATGCTGGAACAACAGCCAGAGCAGACAGACATAAATCTAAATCCAACCCAGCCTGTTACTAGGGTAGAAATACACACCTGACAACTCTTGCACAAAACTAGATGGCTGGTTATTTCTAAGATTTACTGAAAATCTTGTAGACACATGGACCAAACAGCAACATTATCTCCCAAGGCCACACAATAAACCCTGTGGCACTCAAGTTCACAACAGATGGTATCAGCATGAAGTCAGTAGGGCTGGTTTTTGCACACCTGGTTTGAATTTGGAGCATGCTGTTCTAAATAGCTTTGGTAGAAACCTGGGGGTCATCTATTAACATCAAAGACCCTGGGATTGGAGATGGTATGCTGGATCATATTTAAACATTTCTATCAACACAAATGGAAGGTTGTTATTAAACTTTAGGAAGGTAACACTCTAAAACCAACAGCTAAATTATCATTTCAGCACAACAGGAATCCGATCTCCTCTGAGCCCTACAGCAATAATATAATTAAATAATAGTAATCTAACCAGGTTGCGTTTTGTGTGGTGGCATTTCTTTCCTCCTTCAAGATTAGATACGTCATTTCTTTTCTTACAAACCCCCTCCTGTTTCTTTCTTTCAATGGACCACTTTAAATTTCAATCTTGCTTGAAAAATCCTTGAAAAATTATACTTTCATTGTTTCATATGACAGATGCTGTTTACATAAATACTGCATTTAGAAGAAAAGCTTGATTTTAATAGATTTGGACAAAGCTTAACAAAAGAAAGTCAGAATACATGCTGATTCAGAAAGATAGGAGTTGGGAGCATTCCTGCTTGTGGAGTCAGATTACATCAAGTTTCCACACTGCAAATTAAAGGCAGAAAACTAGCTTGAAAAAATATTTTGCTTTTGATGGTAAAACAGACACAATATTGTATTTTGCCATCATACATTATATCATGTTATAGTATACGTTGATGAGTCACAATGACACAAAATGGAGGCAATTCAGCAACAAGAAAAAGCATTCCATGTTGCCCTTTCTCCCCTTCAAGAAATAAAACTTGTTTTCGTCTCTTGAGGTCAGCAAGTGAGTGTGATATGGATGGTCTTATCATTGCATAGAGCTGGAAACATCAAAGGAGCAACCAGATGGATATTCATGGTTGTATATTCTTTAGCATACTTAAAAAAACGTTTCACATTGTTGACAATTAAGATTTTCACAGCAGCACTTATCGTGGGGTAAGTGCTGGTAAAACGCTGGTAAAATGTCAGGGAAGCATGCATGTATGAAAGCCTGACATGCTTCTGAAACGTCAGGAAATCATCCCCTCGCCTTTAGCGTCCTTGAATCGTTTGCATAGCAGCAATTTCCTGTGGATGGAAACTTTGCGTTCATAGGAAATTGTTGCTCCGTAAACATGTCAGGCTTTCACACACGGGTGTTTTCCTGATGTTTTACCAGTTATTGAAAATCTTCAAAAAAAATAGCAATTAACATAGACTTTACATTACATGTCAATGACGATAACAAAAGAAGGAACAGAAAAACAAGCACCCACCCCCCACTCTAAGACAGAAAGACGACCATTAAAAGTTCCTTTTTTTTTTTTTGTCAATGTTGGTCCTTGTTATTTTTTTAAACACTATCTTTTCCTTCAGTTCCTGTAATACTTATTAAACTTTACTTCCTGTTAAAACAAAATTAATTGTTTATCTTCCTCATTTTTTATTTGTTCCTCCTGAACTTAAAATAAAAGTAATTTCAAGGGACAACCTTGTGCACTAAGAATTTGCGAATAATCCCCAACATATCAGTGACAATTTTCCATAGTAGTAAATAAAAAATAGACTAATCTAAGTAAAAGAAAGCAATTCAAATGCTAATGGATATTCAAAGCATCCCAGTTGAAATGAGTAATGTTCAATGCAATGCAAAATGAAAGATTAAAGCCAAGGTACGCAACACGTGGTTTGAAAATTTAAAGCCCAGAAGCCCTAGTCAATTTGTCCAATGATAAGGAACAATGGGAGTAGAGTCAAAAGCATGTGGTGAGTACAGTTTCCCAGTCCTGCTAAAAGCAATGCTGAACTTAAAGTTGCCAAACTGAAATGTGGAGAAGGTTCCTATACCTTTAGAAAAGAGCATCAAAGTCACTCATGGGGCCAAATCTTGGACCTTAACTGAGAATTATACTAACAGTCTTCCTTTTCCAATATTGTGTAAATCTGGTTATTGCCAATGTGGTCATCCATGGTGATACACCACAAATATTCTTTTCGACTATCACTACCCATCCTTCCTCTCTAACACCTAGAACTCTGCATGTGCTATTGAAAATTCATACTGCACCAGCTTCATGCAGGACCTTGGTCAAATTCTGTACAAAGGACTCTTGACTTTTCCAAAGTGCAGATTTTTGTATAACATACTCAAAATATTCTCTGTCTCCAAGATCTGATGGTTAGAAATCTTGTCTCCAAATGGCTGAAAATATTATCAGACACATCACTTCCTTCAAAGTGTTTGCATGGTTGTAGAGAGACATTCTTATACACTGTTCTGACTGACAACAAACTGCTCACATGAATGAGTGTGTTGTCATGGGATTGTCTAAACTCATGACCCCTCTTAGGAAATGAAACTTTATCTGAATTCATGACTCAGATGTCACAACTGGATAGGCATGCTGGCTACTAGCATGCTTTTAAAAATGATTTATGGTTTCACACCCAAGTAAACTGGCCCAAATACTCTAAAGGCACCAGATCTTATCTGATTTTGGAGGATAAGCAGGGTCAGCCCTAGTTAGCACTTGGATGGGAATATCAGGTGCTGTAGGCTATATTTCAGAGGAAGGAATTGCTGAACCACCTCTGAGTAATTCCTGCCCATGAAATTCATGGGATCACCAGAATGTGATGAGATGAGATTGGATCTGGTGCCTATAGAGTATTTAAGTATATAGAAACAGGCACAGAAAAAAGGGGGAAATAACCCCTTTATTGCTTAGTCTCCTCATCCCCCCTTTTTTTGTTTAGAAGGGTGAGGGATTGGGTTCAGATAAGGCTTCCTCGCAGACCATTTCCCACTATCTTTCTTTCTTTCTTTCTTTCTTTCTTTCTTTCTTTCTTTGCCTGAGCTCTCATAAACTCAAGGAGTGATATCTGGCATGCCTCCTCTTCTGAGGATGATCAGGCTAAGAGTGTTTGACTGGTTTAGGGCAACCCAATAAGTTACATGGCTCAGTGGGCCTTGAACCTTGAGCCACACTCTGCCTGCCACATCAACACTGGCTTAGTTGGTACAAAGAGTGATCTTGCAGCACCTTTGAGACTAACTGAAAGAAAGAAATTGGCAGCATGAGCTTTCACAGACTTCAGTCTGTTTCCTGAGATGCATTTGGCTTAACTGCATATGTCTTCTTCCACAAGGCATCCATAGGTAGAAGGAATTATAACTTATAAACTGGTCAGAGAAAGAGTTGGACACCCTCCACCAAGCATCGTTATCATGTTCCTGATCCTGGTCTTGATCCTCTCTCCCTTCCTTCTCTACTACTATTTACCTTAAAATATTTATGAAGAACAACCTGATGGCAGATTTCTCAAATCTCACTTTTGCTCCCATACACAACAGCATGAGAATTCTTAGCAGTTATTCCCATTAAAGAAACCATTATCTTAGACACAGTGCCTAGCTGGGTGGTTGACAACATCAGTTCTTGAAGAAATACTTTTTTTATCTGCAGACTCAGAAACCATGAGCTCATCCACCTCCTCATCACACTGATATGTCTTTTGTTTATGATTATGCAGTACATTCCCCTCACCAAATTTCAGGCAGCTTGGAGCTCTACCAGTACACTGACAGATTCAATCTATAACAAAACTCACTTCATTTTAGCCTTACCACTGTCTCTACCACAATATATTACTGACAAGGAGAAAGGGGGAAATTTTCTATGCATGTAATAAAAGAAATAGGATGCCATTTATTAATTCCACTGTAAGTTTTTTCTATCATATCCATCTATGATTGAACAAAAAAAGTGTGACAGACTGTGATCTATTTCATTTATACAATGTGCTATACAATTATAGCACATTAGTATCACTGTAATTGGTGCGGCTGCATACTGTGGAATCCTGGAATATGTAGGTTGGTGAGAGCTCCCTGGCAGAAAATGCTAAATAGAGTGTGCCCTTTGTATTCATGGATTCAAGCATCCACAGTTTGAAAATGTTCTGTGTGTGTGTGTGTGTGTGTGTGTGTGTGTGTTCCGAAAAGCAAACCTTGATTTGCCATTTTATATATAGGACACAATTTTATTATGCCATTATAATTAATGGCACTTGAGTATCCACGAAACCAAATGCCAGTGAATATTGTCCCACTACACTCTCAAGTGCATTTGGTGGGAACAAGAGAAAGGGCCTTTTCAGTAGCTGCTCCCAAGCTCTGGAACTATAGAGGCCAGGATGACTCCGTCCCTGCTGTGCTTCCAGCAGCAGGTAAAGATGTTACTATGCCGCCAGGCTTTTGCATGACAGGGATGCTGTTTTGTTTTGTTTTAAAGAGTTTTAAACTTTAAATTTTAATAATGTAATGTTTGTAATTGTTTGAATTGTTTAATTGTTTTTAAACTTGTATTTTGCTTGTTTTATAATGTTTTAACTTGGGCTGTTTTAGATTTGTAAGTCGCTTTGAGTCCCTGTACTGGGAGGAAGGCAGGATATTATTATTATTATTATAATTATTATTATTATTATTATTAAATTTATTTATAGCCCGCCCAATCACTAGAAATCCTGGCAGGTTACAACAGTAAAAATACATTACAATAAAATACTAAATGGTCCCTTCACAACCCCCTTCCCAATATTAAAACTAGAATTAAACAATCAGAGTTTAAAAACAATAAAATGCAATACAGCATTAGGTTAAAATTAAAAACAATTTGGCGAGCGGAGAGACATACATAAGAAAATTGAGATTATATTCATAAACCTACACAAGGGAGGAATAATAATAATAATAATAATAATAATAATAATAATAATAATGAGGGCCCACTGTACCTCACAAAACAATGGATTATAACATTCCATGGGTTTAGTTAAAGTGGTATTAAAGCGCTATAATTGTGTAGTGTGAAAGAGATCACAGTTTGAAAAAGGCTCAGATAATAGAGCCCAAGATTCAGGTTTTTACTAGGTTGTACTGACATAAGAGAAATCATACCACTGAAAGATCGGATCAGAGATACGAGTGTAGACAAGGTGGCTGACAAGCAAAAAATCTGAAGTCACAGAAAACTGGGAGCAGAAGCTATCAGAACAGCATGGCACAATGTTTGCTTGCCAAAGTCCATTCTAGTTTTCACCATCTACAATCCCCAAAGCTGTGCATATCTTGATTCTGTCTTTAGGGCTAATTTGTGTAATTTTTAAGAAAGAAATCACCTTGTGGTAATCTGCCTCTTGTACATTTAAAAAAGTAAAGGTAAAGGTATTTCCCATTGACAAGGTTGTCATGTCCTAGTAAAAATCTAGTAAAAACCTGAACCTCAAGTCATTTCCAACCATAGGGCGTGGTGCTTATCTCCGTTACTGAACCGAAGAGCCAACATTGTCAGAGACTACTCTGTGATCATGTGGCAGCATGATTGCACAGAATGCTGTTTACGTAATCTACAAGTAGTCATTTTGTGAAATCACATCCTTATGGGTAAGATCACATATTACCGTATCCAGGAAATATGCTTGAAAATGATGGTTTTCCAGTACACAAAAAGATCTTGCCTCATGTAGGCAGTTTCACAATATCACCTCACAATTTGAAGACTGAAGGGAAATAGTTCCTCGTGGTGTAAAATGGTCACATTAATCAGACCTATTGTATTCTACAGATGGAATGTGTTGCCCTCTTATTAACCATGCTGACTGAGGCTGAAGGGTATTGTTCCCAAAAAGATTTGAAAGGCCACAAACTTCCCTATCTTTGTTCTACAGTACTTGTGTTTTAGCTTGCTGCAGATTCCTGTGACAGTTTGAAGACTAATCTATTGTAAAAGATGCAGCCAGAGTATTGAAGTTAGAGTGTGCATGTTTTCTGCTGCTCCAGAGACTAGAACAGTGGAGTCAAACTACAGAAAAGGAGATTTCATCTAAGCATTATGAAGAACTCCTTGACAGTAAGAGCTGCTCAACAGTGGAATATTCTGCCTCGGAGTATGGTGGAGTCTCTTTCTTTGGAGGTTTTTAAAGAGAGGCTGGAAGGCCATTAGTTGAAAGTGTTTTGATTGTGCATTCCTGCATAGCAGGGGGTTGGACTGGATGGCCTTTGTGGACTCTTCCAACACTATGTTTCTATGAACTGGTGAACCAAAATGCATAATGCTCAAAAATACCTAGTTTTTACATCTTGTAATATAGTACACCCCAACTGTATTATTGAGATGCCCCAAATGAATCAATGGGATTTACATAAGTGGTTCAATGGAGTTGCTCTAGGGAGGACTACCAATAGGATCTAAAACAAAAAGAGGAATGGTTGTTTTCTGTAGTTAGCTGCTTCCAGTCACTGTACATACAGTCTAAACCAGCTCAATGACAGTTGTACTTATGTGATGTATTTGGCTTTATTTATGCAGGTTTGCTTGTTGTAACTGTTAGGCTACCACTACTTACCCAATTTGTGTTTAAAAATCCCTTTTCCTCTGCCAAGATCTGCTTGCATCGTGTCATGAATTCAGTACATGGAATGTGCTATATGATAAACCAGCAGTGTGGATTGATATTATAGTAACAGGATAGCCTTATTTTCACACATAGATTAGAACCTGTAAAACCTTCCAGTCAAGTAATTTCAGAATATTATTCTTACTATCCATTTCCTGTTCAACTAGGGAGATCCAATGCCCTGTGAAATGTTATATATGTGATTTGTGTTTTTAATATTTATATCTTGAAAATGATTTGTGACTCATCTCAAATTACCACTGATATCAATGCCACACATTCCGAAATATTACTCATCAGCAAAATGCTCACTATCATGGTCAGGGTTTGTAAAATGGGGTAATTTGCTGACTGTTCAGCCTTGAAGATGATGTCTATATTTGCACTGGTCTGCACACATGCATCCATGCTACATTATCTTGGGAGAGAAACTGAAAAGTACAGGCAGCAAGTATATATCAACTGCTCAAGAGACATTTCTATGTGTGTGACCAGTGAACTGCATTGTTCTTTTTAATGGCTATGGAAAGTGGTCTTCAAAAAAAGAAGCATAAAACATACTTGCCCCCAACAATGTGCAGATATTTTTGCCAATGTCCTGCTTTGCTTGATTTCAGTTTAATTCTTCACAGGCTGGATGCTTTTCTTCAGCAGCGTACTTCTGTTTATTTTTCATTGCAGTGTGGAAAAAGAGGGGGGGGGAGAACAATTCTCCCATACCAAGGCTGCTTCTTCCTATTTTTCCAGGTAGGATGCGCTATAAAGTTTAAGAGGGATTCATCCAGAAAGATTATGCAAAGATCTTTTTAGGATACATTTTCACTGCTCGACCATAAAGACTCCAATAAAAGCTTAAAAGACTATGCAAAGGATACATACCTCTTGACCAACAAAGTCCTCAAGCCAGAAGTATGTGTGAGATGTTGTGTGCATTTGTTCTGGTTGAAAAGCCCCATCTCAGAGCCATGGGCTGTCCACAGCTCCAGTCTCAGTAACATCACCAAGTGTCTTCTTAACTCCATTTTAATTTCACCCTCATCTTAATTTTGTATATCCATGCCATGCCTGACTGGACTACTTGTATACCTCTGTATTTGTATTAGTCATTTCCTTCCCCATATTCTCTTTGTTAGATTGTACACCTTTGACAGGGATGTTTATATTATTTTGTATTAATTGTTTTATTTGTGTACAGCACCATTCATATTGATGGCACTCAGTATTATATAAATTTATTATTATTATTATTATTATTATTATTATTATTATTCAGCAGGAGGAGGAGTGGATTGATCTACTGGAGGAATGCTTCTCTCTGAACAGGCCTGCGGACATAGGTTGGGTGAGATACTTTTTATACTATAATTCCCGGAAAACCCCAGCTAGCATTCAGGGAGTGGTAGTCCAAAAAAGTACCTTCTCACACTCTGTTACAGGGAATTATTTCACTCAGGGTAAACATAGCCCTCCACAATTTCTAGACAGTGCTATTCAATTTACACAGCATCTGGTTCTGTATCAGCCGTTCCTTTTGCAGTTACTGATAAACACTGGAATCCCACTTAGACTGGGACAACTGCGCATTTGCCAGAAGCCAAAAGAGATTAAACATTCAAGTTTTGTAAATCAAATCTCTTCTGGATCTGTTTTACTCCACTGTTTTTCAGCTACATCACGAGTAGCCTTTAAAACTGAAATGTTTATGCAATTGCAATCTTGCATCCACCCAGTGATGGGGGAGGGGGTTATTTAAAAGTAATCTTAAAATGAACTTTTCAACTCTGCCAAAAAAAACCAGAGCACAAGATTTGAGGAAAAGCATTGCTAGACCTTACATCTATATATGTCACAACTCATTTTGCTGAGCTAGATTTTAGTAACTGGATGACAGTCAGCTACATGTTTTTTTTTTCCTTTCTTTCTGTAAAGCAGAATCGAAAGAAAGGAAACTGTCAAAGCAAAAAGTTCTAGGTGTTGTATGCGTTTGCCATTTTAAAAAAAATCAGTTTTACAGCACACTTGGGTATGTGAAACCCTTGAAAAAGTCTCCTCATCTTCTAGCTCTACGTTCCCTTCCATTAGTAGCAGCTTTTTTGGTTTTTCTAGGCATAGGGTAAATAGAAGTAATTCAAACTGGCAGCTGCAGGCAAATTTGGTGGTAAAAATAGGAACTAAGGGCTTGGAGCGATTTTGCAAGATCATTTCTTGAGCAGTGAGGTTTGTGCTCCAACAGAACCAAGCAGCACAGCTTCTAATACAGCAGATAAGGCCCATAATCATTAACTGAAATTGTTCATTAAAGAGAAAGCAGTAGAATTAGAGAGAGAGAATGCATACTTCTTTGTGTGCATTCATTCAAGATTTGCTTCCCTCTAAGTAGGAAAGATTATCAAATCAAGAATTTCCAAAATAACGCATGACATACAGGCTGGCATTCTATTAATGAGTTATGATAGTGTAGTCCAACTTATGCTATTGTAATCCATTTGTTGGTTGTTGCAGGGCAGGGATTCTTCACAGACAGGGTAATAACCAAAATCCACCCTCAACCCAAATTTAAGTGCCCTGCAAGGACACCATCTGCAGAAACCTCCCTTGGAGGGTAGTTTTGAGAGACATTTAGCTTCCTCTGTCAGAGAGTTCTGGTGCCACAGCAAACTGCAATTCCCAGAATTCCATAGCATTAAGCTGTTAAAGTGGTGTCAAACTGGATTATTTATGCAGTGCAGAATCAACCCATGGAGCACAAAGGGGGGCTGCACTGGACACCTTACCCAAGCAAACACCAGAATATGTGTTAACGGTGGACAGAAATAATTTGTTTCCAAAATTGTGAAGCTGACCTAATCATTAGAGAAAGTAAGTAGAGGTTTTGTGAAGTGACCTCTTCTTCAATTTGTAGCAGTTTTCAAAGAACAATATTTGTCTGTTTCATCATTAAAAAGAGAGATGGGGCAGAAGAAACTGAGCAAAACATTAAAAACTAACTCCTTTATCATGGAATGGGCTTTTGTGGATTTCAGTCCACATCTTCGTGTACACTGACAGAGAATAATAATAGATCCATAGGTATTTCAGCACTTTTATATAGTTGTGAGGGTGGTATAGCTTTCTTTCTCCCTTTGCACTTGATTCTTCGTGTGTGTGTGTGTGTGTGTGTGTGTGTGTGTGTGTGTGTGTGTGTCAGACAAGGAAGGAGGTTGTACCTAAGAGATAGAATAAGCAGCCTTGAATGTGTACAGTTTTATTTTGATTATTTTAACAGAGTAAGATGTAACCATATTAGACTTCATTAAATTTTCTTTACCGCATTAAGGGCAGTCAGGCTCTGCTTTCAATTTTTATTAAAACGTAACTTGGCAAAGAGTATCTCAATCATGGACAAGCTAAACAATAAAGTACCTGTAACAGATGACTGTAGCAATGATAAAGCAGAAGAGCCTTACCAAGTGATGTTTTGATGGTCTTAAATGAGTGTAAGTTTGATTTATTGGAGGGAAGCTTTGCATCTTTAGGTGTATAGTTTATACACTGTGAACACTGACTGTACAGTCCTGGCCCATGGAAAATCATAATTTGATTCTTCTGTGAAAAAGCAGAATAAAAATTATTATTATTATTATTATTATTATTATTATTAATGGTGGTGTAGAACAGGTCAGGGAAAACCATTTAGTTCCTTCCCAGAGGTTGCCTCCCCAGCAAAATAAGAGTTCTCTCTTCATTTCTTGTGCTTCCCATAAATAGAACTTAGCAGTGCCAATATAACAGCATCAAAATAATTTGCAACCCATACGCTGCAACTACTGTTGAAAGCCTGTTTTGTAGCCCCCAAATCCCCACACCAGCCCCCTGAAATATCCTGAAACTCCCTTTTGTATAAAAGAAAATTGCAGGATTTTTTTGGCAATGTTCATGCAAGCAATGCCAAAAGTCCCCAAACACAGGGAAAATGTTCCCAAATCTTCCCCACCCCTCGGGCACACTGCCTTTTTCTTCAGCTATAAATTGGCTAAAATGGCAACCGGAACTGGAGTTGTACCACTTCTAATCATTTTGGCCAGTATTTAGCTGAAGGAGGAATTATCTGGGGAGATAATTGGAGGTGTGGAGGAATTTTCAGTTATTTCCATTGTGTCACTTCTTGTTGCTATTTTGGCCGTTAGGCGGCTGAAGAAAGAGGTGTTTTCAGGTGACAGATGGGCAGATATGAATTGTGGAGGAAGAATTTAAGGAAAATTGCCCTCTAGCCTCCATGCAGTTATCTATCCCTGCACTAACCCCAAAGGTATGGAAAGCTTTGGGTGCCAGTGCTACCTGATGGAGAGATAAATAAGTTCAGAAAGCACTTTAATTTCACATGGAAAACAGTCTCCAAGACTAGGCACAGTTTCCACATAAGGCCAGTGCCAGTTGGGAGAAGAGTCCAATAATAATAATAATAATAATAATAATAATAATAATAATGCAGCTGCTTTCTGTTTGTGGATCATCATTGGACTGGATTGTGTACTTAGCCATACAGTACAACTGTTCTCCTCCTGCCAATATTGTTCTGTTGTTGGGTCCTTCAAGTTATTTTCAAATTATGGCAGCCCTAAAGTGACGCTATCACAGGGTTTTCTTGAAAGGATTTGTTCAGAGAAGGTTTGCCATTGCCTTCTTCTGAGGTTGAGAGAATGTTACTTGCTGACCAGAGATTCAAACCCTAATCTCTCATAGTCTTAGTCCAGCATTCAAACCACTAAACCATGCTGGCTCTTATATGATGGCTACAAGATTTGTATTTCCCATTGTCAAACTAAACAGGAAATCAACAGGATAAGGAGCAAATGTGAGTACTGGATAGAATTAATAGGGGAGGGGAGTAGGCAAGCATTTTTGAAACAAGGAACTGACTAGAGAAGATTTTTCACTGCCAATTGTCAGGCAGCAAATGGACAATGTTATAGCTATTCTTGCATTCATACTGCCCCCCTGAGCTGGAAGCTACTTGACTTTGTGATTCCACTTCACACTTTAAGCTGAATGACAGAAGATCCAAGACATATGCAAGCAAGTAATCATTCACCCATTACAATGACCAAGACCCTATGTCATCACAGCATAGTGTAAATAACAGCCAGTGGAGTTACGTTCCACTTGCATTATGTGATCCAGTGGGTACCAGTATATGTGAATTACTACTGAATGTACATTCCTGGCACCCTATTGCACATTTGCACACTGAACTCTTGCATGCTCAACATTGGGGAATAAACAGAGGCCCATTGTGGATTGCATACTCCTCAAACATTGTCCATCAGTACTTGAACTCATATGGTATTTGCTCTGCATGTGGACCCCTCTTTCTGTTCCTCTCAGCCAGATATGGCCATTGTGCAAAGTCTAACAGGATGCTGGTCCATGTGTAGTTATGTCCTCAAACATGAACAGCTTTAAAAGGGTATAGGATAAAGCTATTAACAGTTAATAATAATAATGACTGTGTATTATGTCTAATATCAGAGGAACTGGGCCTTTGAATATCAGTTGGTAGAGATCACATGTAAGAGGGTACTATTGCTCTCGTTTGTGGGCTGGTGGGAACCCCATTGACAACTGAGTGTATGGTGTGTAAAAAGAATTCTGGATTAGCTAAGCCTTTGGTCCTGATCCGAAAGTGTTGTTTTTATCTTCTCTAATGGTTTGATGTTGTCAGCATTGCATTGGGCCTCTTTTCTGGGCTTTTGGTCCTGGCTGCTCCTCTTGGGCTGCTACTGATGAGGTGATATTGGTGGTTGCTAATCTCAGCATCCCAGCTAGGATGTTCCAGCTCTTCCTGATGCTCATAGCTTCCTGGTGGAGTATTCCTCAATTGCAGGGATCAGACTGGGATACAAGCACCCAGGGAATGCAACATCCACCCTACTTATGTCTCTTCTAGGTCAGGCTCTGGTGGGTAGGTGGGTGGGTGAGACATTAGTCATAACACACTTTCTGCCTGTACCAGCAAGCAAATTAGAAAATTAGCAAATTAAAATATTGCACTAGGTTATAAAGCATCCTGAACTTGTTCAACAGTTCCCCATGATCTGCAAAAAAGAAGTTTCCACTTCCTCCTAGGCACACTGGTGAACTATACAGGACTTGGATATGAAGATGTACTGGGACTCTCCCAAGTAATTCATCCTGCTGCAGCTATTTAATTCTGACCACAGGTCAGTTGGAAGCACTTTCCAAATTGGTACTGCCCAGTGACAGCCAATGGCGTCTTTGCCGAGGTGTGGTGAATCCACCCTGAGCTTTAATAGGCATTTTAAAGGGTTTATCCAGTGTGCTGAAAACTATCCCCCAAATTTAAAAAACACATTACTGTTATAGAACTTTCTTGCCTTTTGGTCTGCTGCTAACTTCAAGGCTCCCTAACCAACCATGTACTGTATTATTTCAGTTATGTTCTATTCTAAGATGACCTATTTTAAATCAGCAAACTGTAACTGCTAATACTCTGGACAAAACATAAAAATCAGAAGATCAACCAAACTCTGCATCAGCCTTAGAGGCTAAATCTTTCTGTTCCTTGTGTCTCTGCGAAAAGCATGTTTTAATTATCTCCTTGGGCTAGATATGGAGTTGAGGCAAAATCCTAATTTTTCCATTATTTATTATTTAAAGATCATTGCACTAGTGAGGAAGAAGACATCCATTATGCGATTCATCACAATCTTCCCTTTTTTCGGTTTGTTTCTGGGTGTTTCTTTGCTGTTCCTTTGGGGCCCAGATCTCCAGGATGCTCCCCTTCATAAGCCCCTTTGAAATGAACAGGCAACTGCACCAAAACATTCCTGTGCTCTTTCTTTCAATAGGAACATGCACAGTGGAAGTGCCTGAAAGAAAAGCTCCTTGGGCTTTAACTCTGAACCAGTGCTGCCTTCCTCCTGAATCTTGGATGTAACCAAAATAACATCTTTTGCATTAATAATTAGTAGGAGGCAACTCTATAAAGCCGGAAATAGGAGGTTGCATTTTTGCTAGACTGTAAGCACCTCTGGGTAGGAATCTGTCAGTCCTGGTTTTTCAAAGCACATCATCTTGAATGAAGTGAATATAAATAAATAATGATGACAACTCTAACACATCAGGTTTCAGACCCATCCTGTGCTGCTTACATTGTACAGGTTCACTGAGTCAGCATTAAAAAGCATTTTGTAACATGTGCTATGATCTAGCTTCTAAATATCCCTCTAAAATTTTGATTCCAAATGTCTGTTTTATGTACTGATACATCTGATGAAGTAGACTTCAAGTAGGAAAACTTATGCTACCAGCTTCTTTCTCTCACTTAGTCTCAACGGTGCTACAATCCCTTTGCTTACTGATATTTCAGACTAACATTGCTATGTCTTTGAATTCTACAACATGTAGATGAGGACATGATTTTCAGGAAGGTTTTCTTGTACCTTTTAGAGAATCTGAGAATTCCATTACATAACTCTTATACAGCACATTTCAGCATACAGGTGGTTATAATATTTTAACTCTTTTGTTTTGCTGAGAAGTTCATGTGTTATAATAAAATTAGCAATAGCTGAACCAACCACAGCCATTCAAGGTCAATTATCACTTTATGACAAAAGTTATATTTGCCACAGAATATGGCATATACATAATGTGAAGGTGAGATGTTCACCCCTACACACTCATGAATGTGCTTCTCATGAAACAGGCTGGGGTGGGCTTACTACTAGTCAAGGAGCTATAATCTTTTTAAAATAAAATAAAATTAAAAATTACAATACATATATATACTGTATACACACACAAACACATGTTTATATATATACTATATATACGTATGTATATTAAGTCTAGAAGTTTAGTCAAAAAATGACCTAAAAATGTCCATGAGTCATAAGTACTGTACCTTACCTCTTACCAAGAGAGGAGCCATCCATTCTTTGAGCAGACTGGTGAAAAGCTTAGTCCATTCTGGATGCACTGAAAAGCACCAACCTCCCTCTACTCTCTCTACCATAGTGCCAGTTCTGACTTTTTTTAATGTCTGAGTGAGAAAATGGTGATGATGACAGCTCTTTGGTGCTTCCCCTCAAAGAGGCACTTGGATGAATAAGACATTTGTGTATATTTGTTAGCTTTTCTGAGTTAAAATCCGGCAAAGTTATCACATTAAAAAAGGCTATAATCACTGCTAATGTACTTGCTATTTTCTTTGCTTTGCCTTTTCATCTTTTTTGACATGTGCACATTTTCTTAGCCCCACACACACTTAGTTACCTTCTATACACATCACACATCCACAATTTACCATAGTTCCCTCATCATCCATCCAGCCTTTAAGGTGAGCACCAAAAGTTATGCCTGCCAGAATTTTGGAACTTCTTTGGCATCATTTTCCTTTGCTTCATCTTTTATATCCATTGCTTTATGCCCCTAAGTTTTTCCCTTGACTTATAGATCATATCAAGAGCTATAATTTTGACCACCAAACCTGCCTTCAACTTATACAGTGGTACCTCGGGATACGAAATACCCAGGTTACGAAATTTCCGGGATACGAAAAAATCCCATTGGAAATAATTGTTCCGGGTTACGAATTTTTTTCGGGTTACGAAAAAAAATTTTGGTGCTTTTCGGCGCTTTTTCGCACGAAACGCGGCTTTTCCCCATTAGCGCCTATGGCAATTCGGCTTACGAAGGCTTTTCGGGTTACGAAAGTGGCCGCGGAACGAATTAATTTCGTAACCCGAGGGAGCAGTGTACATGATATCGACTTATACATGAGTATCTATGGTATTTCTTTGACTTAGTCTTTTGCCAATTCACTGTTTGCTCGATACAGTCAAGTTTCTGTTTTGAAACAAACATTGCATTAGAGCCAGGTTACGCAGATTGTACATAGAAACATATCTTCCTGAGGAAAACAAATCTTGGCCTATTGTATTTCTTCACAGTATTTGACTAAGCTAACAAAACCTTCTGAAGTCTTAATTCACAGCAGGTAATTTCAATTTCCCTTTCCCTCAAGCTTCCCACAATGGTAGTGGAAGCAATAAAATATAGGTATCATAATGTCAGACATATGTCTTGCCTACTTTCAAAATTATTTACAAAAAAAAAAAACACACATAGTAATTATTGACCCCACTATAAAAGAAATGACTTTCCTTTGCCATTTTTAAACTGAATCTTTCCATATACAGGTTGATGCTCCATTCTTGAATTCCAAAATCCAAAATGGTACACATGTGTTGCTGAGATAGGTATACCTTTGCTTTCTTATGTTCAGTGTACGCAAACTTTGTTTCATGCACAAAGATATTTAAAATATTGGTTATAAAATTACCTCCAGCCTATGTTTATATATTATACTTGAAAAATAAAAGAATTTCATGTTTGAACTGGGGGCCCATCTCCAAAATATCTCCTTATGTATATACAAACTTTCCAAAATCTGTAAAAAAAAATCCAAAATTCAAAACACCTCTGGTCTCAAGCATTTCAGATAAGAAAACTCAACCTCTATAGATCTTTCTCTTGGGAATAAGAGAAAGTTCAATCCACTATACCACTGTAGTTGATAATAAGTAACTACTATTTCTGGTACTTCTGTAGCCAAAGATCTTGCAAAGCATAATGCTCCCAGGCTTCTTTGGAAATCACAGAGGGGCTTGACAGACGGGCAGCTGAACACCGCCCCTTTTAGCCCTGGATCACTGCCGTGGCAATCGCACACCGTGACAATGATCTTCTCCCTCTTGAGAGCAAAAAGAAGCTGCTGTAAGCAACCTTCTGGAAGGGATGCCATAGTGGCACTCGCGCGCCATCATGATGCCCCTTCCGGCCATCGCCATATGGACAGGCACGCACCAAGATGGCACCTGGATGCCATCAGAAGGGCTTTGGGAGGGTGCACGATTAGCCCTATTTCAACCCTAGTTCAGCTCCAAGCCGGCATAAAGTGCTGGTCTGTATTGGCCCAGAGTCACAATAAAGCTTTTCAGAAATACAGATATAGACAACACACACACACCTTCCAGCAACTCACACTACTTCCTGCCTATTCTTAGTAGCAGTGGATGATTGGGAGCCTGTATAGCCAAAATGCTGCTTAATTGGTTAAAATGAATCTATAAATCTACTCCATTCCAGACATATCTTCCAATCCATCACATTGACCCATCCATCTTTTGGTCACTTGTGCCTTGTTGGGTCATGAAATCACAATGGTATGCCTATGATAAAAGAGACAACATGGCCAGATCCATCCCTAAGGGTTTAAACTCTCTAGAACTCACAACTGCATACTCATTTGGATTCTGGGGTGTTGCAAGGAAATCAAGGAAAGCTTTTCTGCAGTTATGATATGATCTCATCATGCGAATGGTGTTCTGACACAGAGGACAATGTTGCAACCATCACATGTAGTTTGTATTAGAAATTATAAAATAGAGTAAAGAGGAATGAAGCACTGGCAGCTCCTTATTTTAGGACATCTACCTTGGCCCTCCATGTCTGAAGTTTCACTGCAATAAGGATGGTGATCATGTTTTTAAAAAGCAAATAACTCATTAACATCTCAGAATGCATGGTGATTTTCCCACCAGCACCGTGGTAAATAACAGGTGATGTGCCCTAAATTCCATCAGAGTTTTGCGTTTGCATGCATATTTCACATACACATGGCTTACTTCCACCTTCTACTCTTACTTGCATATTTATGAATCAGGAATGGGCAAAGTGCACCCCAGACTATTTTTGCACTCCTCCCATGCTCCAAACTCCTTAAACTGCCCTTTTTCTGCCTTCTCCAAAGGTGAATTGTCTGTCCTGAAATCTTCCAGGAGCATCCATGCAATTTTTAAATACTGTATGCTATAGACCCCATGTAATGTCAACCCCCCCACACACACACACACACAATCTTTCAAAATGAGAAGTAGACCTACGGTTACCTTCAGATTTTATTTTTGCTTTGGCATTTTGGATAGCTCACAAGTTCCCCAAGAGTTCCTAGGGTTAGAAAAGTGCCTGAAAGATCTATCACACTTGCCTAGCTATTGTAATTAAACCATTAAACAAAATATTAATGAATGGCTCAGTGGCTCAGCAGTTAAGATGCTGATTCTGACAACTGCAATATCACAATGTGATGAAGTAAGCTCACTAGTGCCAGCTTCTGTCAACCTAGCAGTTCAAAAGCATGTAAAAGTGCAAGGAGATAAATAGGTACCACTTCAGTGTGAAGATAACAGCATTCTGTGCAGTCATGCTGGTCACATAATCACAAAGCCAAGCCCTCCCTCCAGTCCCTCTCCCTTGGTCCAGACCTTGGAGGTAGAGAAGAAATGCTGGACCTCATCCTCTTCCCCGCCACCACTCCCTTCTCCTTTTGTGTCATGTCTTTTTAGATTGTAAGCCTGAGGGCAGGGAACTGTCTAATTAAAAAGGTTGTATGTACAGCGCTGTATAAATTTACAGCGCTTTATAAATAAAGGTTAATAATAATAATAATAATAATAATAATAATAATAATAATAATAATTTTACTATGCTGGCTTTTCGGCTTAGTAACAGAGATGAGCAGTGCACCCTACAGTAAGACAGGACCAGACAATCTTGTCAAGGGATGACCTCTCCTCTGGAGGAAGCTACACTCCAGAGGAAACCTTCAACTTCACACCACTCCAGGAAACAGAAACCTATAACACCACAATATAGATGTTTTTACTGTGGTGATATATCCTATTACCTTAATGACAGTCTCTACAGTTTACTATCTGTTTCTTTGAAAGTGTGTTTGAACAGATGCCACCATGGGTTGTTCTCTGAATTTGGTTCTATCATGATTTCCCATAAATATTTATAATATAAAAGAAAATGGGAACTGCCCTAGAAGCAGTTCCTATTTAACTTTGTTGACAAGATGAGTTTCCATTTCGAGTTCTAACTTAGACTGGCCACAGATGTAAATTTGAGCTAGTGTCTCCACTTTACTCTGTAACTTTGTGGCAAGGTTTTCCACTGAAGAGACTTTTTGAATACACCAAAATATAATGGATCACAGGCTTTCTGACAATTGCTATAGGATATGCACAGCAATCCTGTGTCATATTCAGTTACTGCACACAGTGGCAGAGGGGAATTTCCAGCCCACAAAGCTCCCCAACTAGACCTTAACACTTGTTTGACCCTTATCTCAGATAGAAGCAAGAGAGTTTTGCATTCTGAATTAGCTCTAGCTTGCAGACTGACAAGAGCTTGAGTGGAACAGGATTTCTGATTTGCAGACTGGGATTATTTGTGTGGGTGTGAAAATTGTTGCACTGGGACAAACTGATAAGATATACATGTACATTTGGTCTCATTCTCTTTCCTTCGGCCTAGTCTGTGCTCTTAATCCCCTAAGACCCTACCCAATATTGGAATATAAACCCCAAGGTGAAAAGAGATCCCCACCCAGAACTTACAGATTCAGTCATCCAAGTCCTATGGAATCACAATTGATGCAAGCACCTGACATGTCCAGGCATCTATGCAAGACCCACCTATTTGGAAGGACCAAGTGAGCTGAGCCCTAGGCTGAAACCCATAATGTCCTCTATCCATTTTTCCCTATATTTTGGGAGATAAGTGGGGAAGGGGATCAGTGATAATAGCAATTATGTGTGTGGACCTCTGGGAATGGAATAAGCTACCCAGCCAAAGGAATCATCAGTATCTACTGAGGAATATCTAGAGAACCATGGAGCCAGAGAAGTTTACCGCACCGGGGATAAAACGTTCCCCAATGCGTTACAATGGGCACAAGCGGGGCCACGCACAAAGTGTGATGGGAACCCAGTGGGGCCCAGAACACTAGTTTACCACACAGGGAACACCGTCGCTGCCGCCAAGCGTTCCCATCAGGTTCCCATCGGGAACGCATCGGGGAACGTTTTATCCCCGGTGCGGTAAACTTCATATTTTCTGCTTTAAAACATCTGCAGTCAACTCTTGTTCTTTTGAAGTTTATCTTATCTGTGTGTGTCCCATTTTCAGCTGCAGGACTTAAAATTCAGGCTGCATCTGCACTGCAGAAATAAAGCAGTTTGACACCACTTTAACTGCCATGGCTCAATGCTATGAAATTCTGGGAATTGCACATTCTTCAGGCACCAGAATTTTATGAGAGAGGGGGCAAAATATCTTACAAAACTACAGTTTCCAGAATTCCACAGCATTGAGTCAAGGCAGTTAAAGTGGTGTCAGCATGGATTATTTTTGCAGTGCAGATGCAGCCTGTGAGAGCAGCAAGAGACAAGGAAACTGTATTGCTTATTTGCTTATCTGCAGGGCTTATGTTAGTGATTTTGCCATCCAAAAAGACATGAGTCACAAACTGCTAAAGGGCATAACTGGCGCCAAATCACAATGAGTTGCTTTGTCTGGAAATGTGACAAGTGAGTCACTTCAATTTGGGTTAGTATTTCCTTTACTGTCTTCAGTAAAAGGTTCTGACAGAGTTCTTAATCCTAAAATATCCTGAGATGCAATAATGTGCCATCTCTTCTGCCTATAGGCAGTAGAGACTAAAGTTTCCCATTCATATACCACATAGCCTAGTAGACACGTTTAGTAGTGGAGTCCATCCATACAAGTATGTGTTTAATGCACTTCATTCACGGGGTTATTTTAGATCATATATGTGCACCCAAATCTGTTGTACAGTTGGTGTTTCTTATTCCATTGAAATAATATGTTTTGTCAAAGTCAAAAACAATCCACCAAAAAAGAAGTGGAATTGGTACTTTCCCCACAGAGACAACCCTTTTCTTTTTCTTTTTGAGAAGGACAAACTGTGTTTGCTTCTTTGAAATGACCACCAAAACCCTACAGGGGGAGTGGGAACACAGAAGAAGACATGGAAATTGATCTGGGAGAACTAAGAACGATGATGTTAGTAGGCATTCCATCAAGAAATGAGACCCAAAAGCCCAACCCTTAGGAAAGCCTGAAGCCATGTTCCACTTGCTTGGTCCCTTGCTTGTCTTGCCCCAAAGTTGGTCCTCTGTCACTCTCAGTGGCCAAACCATCTGATCACTAAATATTTCTGTAGCTTTATGAAAAATTAAGAGCCGAATTTCCTCATGCTTTCTTATTTTCTGAAAGGCTTATTTTCCTCATGTTTCCTTTCTATCCTTTCTGCTTATCTTTGTAAAGCCAATTAGATTGTAAACATACTGCCAGGGACTGTAGTTTCTGAATCTCTATAGGAGAAGGGTGGACAACTTGTGGCCTTCCACATGTTAAGACTGCAACTTTCATCATCTGTAGCCAGCACAGCCAACAATAGGAATTTAGAGGGACACAAGTTGTCCCTCCCTAATATAGAGGAGGAGGAGGAGGAGGAAGAGATGAACAAAGGTGAAAAAGAAATACTGATAAATACTAATAATACTAAAGTTGAGAAGGAAGTACTTTACTAAAGCAACCATTTCAAGTGGCATCCAACTGTTAAAGATCACAAGTGGACTCCCCTACACTCTGAAAGTGTAACATGGAGACCAAGACCAAGCATGATTTGTGCCTTTGAAAACTGTGGGGGGAGATTGTAGATGATCTGGTAATCATGTCAAATTGGTGGGAGGGTCATAGCAAAAAAAATATATAAAGTCATAATGCTACATAAGTCCAACAAAATATTTATTTGCCTTTGTTGCTGCTGTTGTTGCATGCCTTCAAATGGTTTCTGACTTACGGTGATCCTAAGGTGGACTTATCACAGGGTTTTCTTGGCAAATTTCTTTAGAGAGGACTTGCCATTGTCATCGTCTGAGGCTAAGAGAATATGACTTGCCCAAGGTAACCCAGGGGATTTCTATGGTTGAGCAGGGATTCAAACCCTGTTCTTCAAAGTCATAGTCCAAAATTCAAACCACTACACTCTGATGGCTCTTATCTTTGCCTTAATGTATCTATTTATGATCCATATAGAAAGTGCAGAATATGTAAAGACAACACAAGCATAATTTTCCCATACTTAAAAGGTTTACCTGAAGTCTTAAACCACGCGTTTCTACTCAGAAACAGTATCACCAAGGAGAATATTACAAGATTTCATCTTAAAACCCAAAATGCATGAAATAATTGTTTTCTTCATCTGTAAATTGTTCTGTTATCATTTTTATTGTTTCACAATACCATTAAAGCTCTGATTTTGTACAATGAAAAATGATAAACTTAAAAAAAAAACTACCCAATTTTTTTTTGGGGGGGGGGGATAACTGAGTAGCTTTTTTAAAAGAAAAATGAGTCATTCACATCCCTCCAGCTGTAGAGTGATTTCAATAATCCAATTAGATGCCAATTCCAGAAGCCACTTACTGATGATACAACTATTTTCCACAAACCAGAGGCCAACTCTATTCCACAGGGCAGCTTTTCATAATCAAATTGGGCTTTGGGGAGAGTTTAACAACAGAAAAGTTAGAGTAATGTGCTGTAGGCATCCATTGGTCAGATCTAATTTAGGAAAGTTCACAGTCTGCCAAGCTCTCCCGCAGCAGCAATACACAATAAAAGGGACTTTAAAGCAGAGAGGTCCATGCAAACTTGGATGGGTACTTATTTCTGTTCTTGCCAGCCGTTTCAGAGAGCAAGGTGAAGCATTTGAAACTAATGAGCCCCCTTGGGCATGTGAGATCAGCAGAGATTGTCCTACATGTAAGCAAAAGAAGCAAACTCATCCCAGCTGGGCTGGCCCAACCATTAAGGAGACTGAAGAAGGCACTTCAAGCACCAATGGTGGGTGTCATTATAAGGCAACAAATGGTTAGTTATTTAATTCTGCATCATTGGAATTTCACTGCTAGGTAAGAAAAGAGGTACCTGGGGATCTTCTGCCTCATACCCAAATAACTGGCTTGGCTTTGGATAGTAAGTACCTTGACTTGGTTGCATAGAATCATGAAGTTGGAAGATTCACAAAGGCCATGCAGTCCAACCCTTTGCCAAGCAGGAACACAGAATCAAAGTATCCCTGGTAGATGGCTGCTATTATTATTATTGAAAAGATTCCATCACACTTGGAGGGAGTGTGTTCTACTGTGAGGAAGTTCTTCCTAATGTTGAGGTGGAATCTCTTTTCCTGTAGTTTGAAGATTGCAAAGTATACTGGAGCAGCCCCATATATAAGACAGTGTGATATAGTTCTTACAGTTTTACTTTAAGGAGGTTCACAACTCTTCCACACTGTAGAAATAAAGTAGTTTGACACCACGATAACTGTCATGGCTCCATCCTGTGGAATCCTGAGAATTGTAGTTTGATGAAGTATTCATCCTGGTCTGTTAGAAAGCTCTGGTGCTTCACCTAACTCTGGCGCTTTACAGACCACCCAAAACGGCAGTCTGAAAAGCGCCGTCATTTGCGGTGCGGAGGAGCCCCAGCAGCCAAACCGCGGGACTCCTCCACGCCGCAAAAAAGAAGCTGCAAAATGCAGCTTCTTCTTGCGATGCGGTAATGATGTCGCAAGGCACCAATGGTGTACTCGTGATGTCATTAGCACTGTGCGACATGTGGACGCTGTGTCCGCTACGTCAAGATGGCGGCGCCCGTGTAGAATGGGCACCGCCATTTTGTATGCGCTGAGCACATACTAGGGTTCTTACAGACTGCTCAGCACGTACTAGGGTGCCCGTGTGGAACGGGCCTCTGTATCCCATAATTCTGTAGGATAGCATCAGGGCAGTTAAAGTGGTGTCAAACTGCATTATTTCTGCAGTGTAGATTCACCCCGGATTCAAATCCACCATCAGATATCAGTGTCCTTCAATCACTAACTATCTCTCAGTCTAACCTATCTCACAAAATACAGTGGGATGATCCTTGCATGCTGCACTTGGAAAGAAAAATAGAATGTGAATATATTAACTAAAATTAAATAAAGCCAAAGGCCTGGGTGCCTTTGGATACCGCCAGTATGTTACCTTACTAAGCTGATGGATAGGAATTGTTGTGTACAGATATGTAACAGAATAATTGCAATTTAAAGTGCTTATTAATTAGCTGTAGAAAAAAGATTAAATTATTCTTCTTTATTTATTTATTTTTAAGGTATTGCCACACTGGAAGGGCCTAGGAACATTCTGACTTGGAAACAAAACAAAACAAAACTAAAAGAGATCGAGAGATTTGGTGTGAGAAAGGAGAGAAAATGGAAATAAGAGATAGGTTTGTACTACTCAAGAATATTTCATTTTGCCGTGCACATAACTGCAAAACCATTCCAATTCATCAGGCGCTGAACAAGATGTTTCAGCACTTAGTGGATCCTCTCAGATTTGATTAGCTTAGAAGAAAGCATAGAAATTAAAGAAGGAAACAGTAAGCATTAGACAGGAATGCAAGGGAGGGAAATTGGGCAATGAAACATTAAATCCTTAAGGTACACAGTGAGGTACTCTCTGCTTTGTACATACAGATAGTAACAAAGATTCCATCACAAACTAAGGTGACCAAGAAATGGAGTCTATACAAATGAAACGGCAGGTTTCTACAGATGATAGCAAGATTATGATTCTCAACAGGTAGAGTTTCTAGAGCAGTCAGAGCTGCTAGGAAGATTTAACCTCCTACCTAAGTGCTGTTCTCAAGTTTAAATCTTTATTTTCACCAGTTGAAGTTACAATTAATTCCTGCAGAGGATGCTACACTTGTGGACAACCTCTGCTACAGAGCCACTATGAACACAATATGGCCCAGCTTTTTTCTTTCAGTTAGTCTCAAAGGTGAAGACCCTTGAAATAAGGAAACCAGAGATGGGCAGATGTTTGATATCTGGAGGCCACAGTGAAATCCATCACCAGAAAACTGGAGTGAAACTGCCACTGAGGTTACTACTGCACTGTCACCAAAATTCAGTGGTGGTCCTGCAGTTTTAGCTTTAGTAGTTCTCTATAGTGTAGGTAGATAATGATGAGGATAGAGAGATGATAGATAGATGATAGATAGATAGATAGATAGATAGATAGATAGATAGATAGATAGATAGATAGATAGATGATAGATAGATAGATAGATAGATAGATAGATAGATAGATAGATAGATAGATAGAT